>NC_064764.1:39484954-39798454 GCF_011397635.1 Epinephelus fuscoguttatus
CATAAAAGTTCTCAAGAAATATAATAAAATATTTAGCTGTCAAAGCAGCTAAATAAGCACATATAAATAGTGAAAACATTTCTTTATATATTACTAAAAGCTTTTGCAGAATACATCATCATGTGCTGCATGGATCTTGTACACTGGCAGTGTTTTATTTGAGTGCAGGAAGTGCTACGTCATTATAGCACACAGGATTGGGGACGATAGTTGGCATGCAAAGCGCCAGAGACGAGTTCATGTTCTGCTTCTCACGTTCTGAAAGCTTACTAATGCTCTTTAGTTAAAGGGACAGTTCACCCTAAAAAGAATACATATTTTTCCTCGTACCTGTAGTGCTGTTTATCAGTGTGGATAGTTTTGGTGTGAGTTGCTGAGTGTTGGAGATATCGGCCATAGAGATGTCTGCCTTCTCTCCACTGCACAGAAGGAAGCCTGCATCTACTCATGGACGAGAGGCTCATGAAGGTGAGAGATGTAAACATTAGTGGCGTACTCCTCAGCTGAGATGTAACGTTAGCTAGCTCAGTGGTGCTAGGTGAGCTAGCAGTAGATGCACGCTTCCTTCTGAGCCGTGATTCAGTTGGCAGGCGTAGTTTGGTAGAGAGGAAGCAGTTCCTACATGAAACTGCTCACAACTGTAACTGGGTCACGGTTTCTGGAAAGAAACATTGATGTTGAGTTTTTCAAGTGTAGCAAATTAAAGGACTTTGTTAAGGTAAGGGAAGGATGCTGATCTTGAAAAAATCAACGATGACACAAGACATGAAGTATCTACTTTTTCCGTACTAAGCTACTACAACTATCATCTTTCCACTTACCTGTAGTGCTGTTTATCATAGGGCTGCAACTAACTATTATTTTGTGTTGATTATTTCTTTGATTAGTCGACTAATCATTTTATCGAAAATGAGTTAAAATGTTGAAAAATGTCGGTCTGTCTCTCCAAAACCCCAAGATTATGTCGTCTAATGTCTTGTTTCGTACTCACGCCAAGGGGTTTTAGTTCACCGTCATGGGAGAGTGTGTAAAGCTGCCAATATTTGAACGCAAGAAGCTGCAATAAGAGTATTTTGGGTACTTTTATAGTACTTTTCTATGACTCAAACCTTTTAGTTGACTACTAAAATAGTCACCGATCATTTTAATAGTCGATTAGTCATCGATTAGTCGACTAATCGCTGCAGCCCTATTTATCAGTCTAGATAGTTTTGGTTTGAGTTGAAGAGTGTTGGAGATATCGACTGCGCAGACGTCTGCCTTCTCTCCAGTATAATGGAACTAGATGACACTCAGCTTGTGGAGCTCATGGCGCCAAAATCTCAACAGCAATATCTCTTTCCAGAAATCATGACCTGGTTACTCAAGATTACCAGGCGGGATGTAAGATGTAAATATGAATGGCATCCTCCCGACTGAGCTGTAAGGATAGTTAGCTCAGTAGTGCTAGGTGAGCTAGCAGTAGATGCACACTTCCTTCTGTGCAGTGATGTAGTTTGGTTGAAGGAAAATAGTTCCTACATGAAACTGCTCACAACAAGGCCTGTGGATTATCTTGAGTCACCAGGTCATGATTTCTGGAAAGAGACATTTATGTTGAGTGTCTTAAATGTATAAATGTATAAATGTAGCTGAGTGACATGTCGTTCCATTATATTAAAGAGAAGGCAGACATCTCTATGGCCGATATCTCCAACACTCTGCAAGTCACACAAAAACTATATTGGTTGAAAAATAGCTCTACAGATAAGAGGAAAAATATGTATTTGGACTTTGGGGTGAACCGTCTCTTGAAGAAAAGATGATGGTTTTAACTCAGTATTGAAGTAGATACTTCATGTCCTGTGTCATCATTGACTTTTTCAATATTTAACCAAGAACACACTTCCTCCCTAACCCCCAACAGACTCCTTTGATTTGCCAAAACATAACCACAAAATATCAGTCACGCTTTAACTGCCACGAGCTGATACTGTGAGGAGAACAAATGAAACATGTCAGTGAACATTTTGCAGACATGTTCAGTATGAACAAATGTTTCCTCATCAGCAGATGATTTCCCCATGAACAGCTATAAGCTCATTAATCTTCCAGGGTGCTGAGCCAGGGCGAAAACAACGTAGCAACACGAACACAGAATGTCTCCAAGAATTAGTTGTTGTGCAAAATAACAAATCTGTGAGCAAACAATGCACTTTGCATTGACAATTATGAGTCACAGGAAGCTTATAAAACATCCACCTGTTGCAGATCAAGTGAACCTGAAGCAGCCTCGATGCAAAACGCACTGTTCACTCACAGATTCATAATTATGAGTAGGTACATGAAGGCATCTCTGGTGTGTGCTGGTGTTTCTGTGCTTATCTTATCTCCTCATTATCTTGATTAAGAATTGTAACCTGTCAAAGCGTACAGGCTGTTACAAATTAGTGGTATATGGACATAATTATTATGAGACAGGGTCATAGCACAGTATACTATAGTGTAGTATAACAGACTGAAAATAAGAGAGTCACTTCATGTTAGCTGTTGCACTTTTCTTCGTTCCGAGTTATTCAGATCATGGATATATATGTTGATTATTTGACATAGGGTTGGGCGATAAAAAGATAATTATCTCAATATGATTTTCTTCGATAGAGACATAATAAATGTTCTATAAGTCCTCTGGATAATAAAACCACCCATACAGTATGGTTCGACTCATCTAATGCTAATGACTTGCAGCTATTTCATTAGGATAAAATGACATAAGGTGACTGAACGTAACGTGTAGCTTGCTCAGTTCAATCTGGAACTGTCAGAGCAACAAGTCCTAAAGTTCAAACCTGCAAAACAGCAGGCTTATTGACAGTTAGCTGGATCATCCTGTGCCTTTAAAGGCCTCCTGCTCCCTTAGACTATATAAAATAATGGATGTAGCCACCGTGACATTACCTGTTGGTTTGGCCGCTGCCATCTTTGTTGTTTTGAGCCAGAAGTGCACAACATGTCACACACATGTCACAGTAATGCTCTGACAAGTTCACAGACCTTGAGAATTGGGCTGCACTTTTTCATGAGTCATATTGTGAGAAATCTTAGAATTGTTCTCTTAAATGCCAAAATAATGACATTATAGGCATTGTGAAATATTACATAATTATATTTGCAGATTATTTACACATTTCATTTATCCACAGTTTTCTGCCAGCCACTGTTGTTGTCAAGACAACCTAAACCAAGTCATGACCGAGACCAGACCAGTGCAAGTCCCACACTGCATAACACACATTCGATAAAACCTGGAACGTGTAAACTGCACAGTAGGCGCTTCTGAAAGATCCACATCCCCGTAAAAACACACACAGAAAACAAATGAAGATCCCTTTTAATTACTCAAATCTTATTACCGAAGATTTGGCTGACATCTGCTCCCAGACAGCTACAGCCTCTGCTCCTGTCTCCCGCGTTCACTTTCTTGGAGAGCATGTGAAGGGGGGCGTGAAGTGGTGACAGACATTAACAGTAACAAAAATTTCAAATTAGAAATGAGTCAAGTTATTGGTTTGAAGTTTTACATCCCATTATCGTAATGATGTTGACAAATAGATCAAATGATGCACAGGCAATTTAGTGATATCCCTGCTGCTGTGGTGTCGACCACTCTTACAATAAAATCCAAAGTCCTCTTTGTCTCAGACTGAGACAAGACTGAGTGAATATTTGGTTGATGCAAGACCTTCACAAAGTAGTCTCAATACTGGTCTTTGGATCAGAACAGATCTGCAGCCCTGTTCTTTGAAAGCCTTGGCTGTATTGCTTTGGTTGAATTTAAATGTTGGACCTCCTCCAAGTGTCTATGATGAGCTGCTGCTCTGCTGCAGTGAAGAATTGGCCTTTCTCTTTTGCTATTTTTTCCAGTTTTGTAAGACAGATGATCATGGTTCCTCTCTACTTATATGCCCTTTTGTCAAGATGTATGCGTGCATCAACTAAGGTTTAATCAATCTAGGTTCATCTAATCAATCCTGAGACGCCGGATGCAAATGATCAGGATGAATTAAGATGAAACATGTCACTTTGTCTTGGACTGTTTGAGCATTGTACAAAACATAGGGCCCTGAACTTCATCCTCACGTATAAATTGTGCATAACCAATCAAGTAGGACTTGCACAGTGTCTAATTCAAATTAGCATAATTATTCACAGCTCTGAGTGACTCTATTATCTGCAGCATACTGGACACATTTTTGCATTGTCACTATTTTTTTTTTTTTTTTTGACACTGACTATTAATCTTTGCTTTCATCTAACCGATGCAGCCATTTGATTCTCATGGTCCATATTTCTCAGTTCCCATGAATGCATCTTCAGTGAGCTGCTCCTGCAATTAATTTCTTTCACTTTGCAGTTGATTCATCTGCGCGCACGGATTTCCACATCAATAGTGTTTTCTACCGTTTGACCTCTGGCTGCCTCTGTAGCCTGAAAGCAACCTGGTCAGGGAAGCTTTATTATTGCGTGAGTAAAGGTTTGCTGTGTGAGTGACAGTCACACACTCTGAGTTTTCCTGCACTGGATGCAGAGGAAGTTAGAAAACACATACATATGTTGACGTTGCAATCAGAAATTCCAAACGTGGTTGTTAGGGCAGCGGCAACTCAAACAGCTCAGAGGGGCTGCGAGAGGGGATGAATGTTGTCCATAATCTGCCGTTGTCTTTTCCATTCCCCCTCCAAATATTATCCCATGTTTCCACCGGCTCCATAATATTATGGAAGGGAAGTGGACGGGGTATCTGGGTGCTTTTGCAGTGAAGACACAGCAGTCACAGTCCACTGAGAACGTGTACCGCTTTTTGGCGAAAGAGCTGAGAATTTGTGTCCTGTCAAACACGCCGTGTTGTTTTTCCCACCTTTCGTCTTTTAACACAAATTATGGCAGATTTGACGTCTCAACAGAGGGAACTTCCTCCAGTGTGCTCGGTGATGTCAGGTAATAACACAGACACACCTGTCTGTCTGCCATCATTCACACATTTTCTCGGCCTAGTCGCCAGAAGAAAATGTTGGCATTGCACATTTCTGCAAACCACAAATACATTACATGTTTCGTACGTATCACAACAACATTTCTAAAATGATGTAGTATATGAGCTGACTTTGTCACCTTGAGGTGGAGGGGATGATGGATGATGGATGGTGTGTCACCCAGGGGAGACACCTGCCAAGCTGAAGACATCTGCTCAAGACCAACAAACAACAAGTCATTGCTGTGTTTCCAGGGGCTTTTTGTAGCAGCTCATCACTGTTTTACTAGCAACTTTGTTTGCATCAACTTGGTAGTTTTCCAGCAAAGATAGTGCCACAAAAAGCTCTTGTTTTTTACTGAGACATCACTGTTTTCAGCAAGGATGATGGTTCACATGTGTGTTTTTTTTACTTAGACATTGCTGCTTTTCTGGCAAGGATAGTGCCCCGAAAAGCAGTTGCTTTTTTTTTTTGTTTTTTTTTAAACCAAAACATCACTGCTTTTCTAGCAGGGATAGTGCCAAGGAAGGCAGATGATTTTTACTCAGATATCACAGCTTTTCCAGTGGGCATAGTGCCATGAAAAGCAGAGACATCACTGATTTTCTAGCTGTGATAGTGCCATGAAAGGCGGTTGTTTATACTGAGACATCACTGCTTTTCCAGGAGGAATTTTCCCCCCAAAAGCAAGTACTTTAGGTCAAAACATGATCTTTTCCTAACAATAACCAAGTGGTTTATGTGCCTAAACCATAATCCGTTTACCTCATCATTTACCCACTACATAATAACGTTTAGATGTAACATATTCGTGGTTCGCTGAAATGTACAATGCAAACATTTTTCTTGGCGATTTGGCTCCATTTTCTCCATCGGTGATGAGAAATTAATTAGGCGGTGCCGTGGAAGTCAGAGATTGGAATCATCAGTCAGAAACTTCTCAGTTGACTGGGATTGCTTTAAGTTGCATTTCAGTGTGTGAAGAAGTTTGGATTCCCAGATTTACAGTAGCTGCAGAGTGAGCTCCTTGCTTTCATGCTGTGGCTTTCAAATACAGGCAGCTGCAGACACAGAGGCAGCTGTCTGAAGGAAGAGAAGCTTTGAGATAATATTATCTTCTGCTTTCCGTTTACAGCTACAGCTCACAGTAAGTCAGTGTGACAGTTTCTTGCTTTTGTTTGAGAGCAAGTGTCGGCAAAAAATAATGTTGCACATTTCCGATCCGTCATTGCGTGGTTATCTTGTTTACTATATTACGTCAATGTCACTGTCATCCCAAATGACCCTCCGAACCTTGTTTAAACTCTCAAACTACATGTGGAATAAAAGGAATGAGTAGTTGAATAATCATATGGAACAGTCAAATGTGATTCGACTGACGCATTTCTGAGTTGAGCCCCAGAAATTACACATGGAGGGTAGAAACTGAGAAACAAAAGGCAGGCAGGTTGATTCGTAATGCTTAATTTACCCACGAGGCACGCTGCCTACTGCTGGAGCCCACATCCGCCAACAATCAAGGCACAAGGCAAGTGATTTCATCTTGCGTTCTGCTTTTGTGCGGCAGATTAGAAACTCTTTGGGACCAGCGTTTCCTCTGAATGACCATCCTGCATGCCCACCTCCTCTTCGCATCCGCCCTTCTTCCCCCGGCCAGCTGTGTATCAGTGTGTGTGTGTGTGTGTATAAGTATGTGTGTGTATTTGTGTGTGGGAGTGTGAGGGTGAAGGAGGACCACTCTGCGTGGGCTGAACAGTGCCCGGGCTTTCTCTGCTGTGGTGTTAATAGGCCTTTTTCTCCCCTCAGCGGGACACAGAGAGCTGTCATTTACATGGAGGTAATGGAGTGATGTAGAAGTGGATGGAATATGTGTGGGCGAACGATGATGAGGGCCTAGCACCTCTCTTTCTCTCTCTGTCTCCCTCACTCATTTTTTCCTCACTCTTGCTTTTCTTTCGAGTCTTTCTCTCATTCCCTGTCTCGATGCAAGCCTCATTCTCTCCTGTTCTGACATTACTCATCAAGAGCTTGTTGTGATCGCTGCCAATCAGAATAAACACCGGAAGGTAAACAGTAAAAGTCCTTGACGAAGCTCTGGTTCGAACATTTCTTTTGACTGAAGTCTGATCCTGCACAAGCCAGAGAAAGAAAGGTAACAGTGGCGAGGGCGAGTTAATAGAATTAAATGTCTCTGCATACTAATTGGATATTCTTTCATAACATATTAACAATCGTTTGGTTATCAAAGAATTTTTGTCTTGCTTGGCAGTGGCACTGTGTCAGTGGCAGAGCTTGAGCGCCATCCAAACACATGGGAGAATGAATTCGCTCTGTGGGAGAGTAAAATAGCCTGTGTGGAAGGGAAGGCAATCATCCAGCCAAGCTGCTACCATGGATTTAGTTGTTCAGTTAAATGACATGAATTTTCAGTGAAAGGGTCTAATCGTTGTTCTGCCAGTTGTGTTTGCAGTTACTCTGAAATTGAACAATGGTTTGAAAGAAACTGATGAAATATTACACCGTGTTCCCTCAAACTGCTTCATCTGAACCAGTCGTCTTGAGAGATGGAAACTTTTTTTTTAACAGTGAAAATCATAAATATGTAAATGATCAGACACATAATCGTTATGAAGGAATGATAAAAAAGAAAGCTCTCTGTCAGAAGCACAGCAGCATATTAAAATATCAATATATATCTTACTGTGAAGTCAAGTTAGTGTCTGTTCGCCTTTAATCATGTCCCACAATCTTCATTGGCAGCACAGCGTAAGTAATGCAATACAACGGTGTTAATGTGTTTAAAATGCAAAGTATTACTAACTGTATTCTGTTTAAAGGCATTGTTCAGATTTTTTAAGTGGGGTTGTATCGGGTATTTATCCATAAACATTACATACAGTAGATGTCAGTCAGTTTGGAGAAGCAGGCTGGAGTCTGACATGGAAGCAAAGCAATGTGCTGCTGTGAAAGAGGCAGCAGCAAAATCTATTTTAGCCACCTAAAAAAATCAGTATCAGTTTCAGTGTACGCTATATTGAGACTATTCTTACCACTTTACCTTAATGTCAGGCACTGATTTCCAGCCGGAAAATGAAGCTGTTATATCACTCTCTTCAAAGCCAGACTCCATTGAGAAAAACAGTGATTTAACATTGTTGAACACAGGAGCTGCTGGTCGACTGCTGCCTCGAACAGGTGTTTTGTTTGTGTCATTGTGTGACTTTGGCGTTTAAAAGAGTTGGTTCAGATTCACCAAAGTCACACAATAAGACAAACAAACTAACTGATTGAAGCAGCAGTAGACCAGCAGCTCCTGTGTTCAGGGAGCTAAAATTACTGTTTTTCTCAATGGAGTCTGGTGGCTTTGACGAGAGCATAGATGGGGAACTGAAGCCGTTAATGTCTGTCTGACCAGCCTGTTCTCATTCCGAAGTCGTCAAATGCTGCTGCTTTGTCAGTGATTTCGGCATCAGACACCGACGCTATAAGCCAACTTTCTTGGCGGTATGATACGCCGCTGGTGGTAACACGACGGTTGCAAGCTTTCACAGTGTTATGATAAGCCACTGGACGGCGTCAGCTTGAAACACTGCTGGTAATGACATAAAATAAGGAGCTGGAAAGTCCAACAAGCCCCAGACTTTCACCTGGGGGCCTGGTGTGTGTTTCCTGTATGAATACTGAGCCAAACCTTGAAAGCGGCGATATGGGATGACTTGGGATGAGAACGTTTTGGTCTGACGAAAGGTAAAATGGTGAAAGTAGTCTTGATACAGTGTACACTTAAACTAATATTGATTTTTTTAGGTGGCTAAAGTATATTTAGTTGCTGACCCCTCCACAGCAGTACATTGCTTAGCTTACACGTCAGACTCAAACCTGCTTCTCCAAACTGGGGGCGTGCCGACTATCATCTACTGTATGTAATATACTGACTATGGATAAGTACCCCAAACAGCCAAACTACAAAAAAATCTGTCCGTCTAAAAATTGGTGGTATTAAGAACACAGTTACTATCAGTAAAAATAGATTGCTTTAAGGTATTTCTTTCTTTCTTTATTTTTTATTTGCTTTTACACCGTGTCCTAAACTGAATGTGACGTCAGTGAGCGTTAGTCTGATTGCATCGTTCCCTACTGGAATGTCCCAACTGGCTGCAGGTGACGCAGCTGAATTTTTGTGGTAAGCCCTGTTTGTATTTATTCCTGTTGCTCACCTTAAAAGCTCCACAGTGGATGAAGAACAACTGATTCATGACGTCTAAATGAGGAATTATCTAAACGATGCCTCCTCATTTAGCTACAAAACCTAAATAAAGGGCAGCTGGCTGGAGGGAGATCGTCAGGGTTTCTGATAAATGACCATGGCTAAAAACAGCCTACTTGCAAGTCACTTCCTGTAAATATCACAATATAAAAATGTGTTATGTGTTTTTAAAAGAACAAACATAGAAAGATCGAAAGTACTCACCCATCTTTTAAGTGAACACGTCTCCAGTTGAGAGCACAGCTGATAGGTCGGGGAATTTACTGTAACATTAAAACGTATTTGGATATGATTTTAGCATAATCAGGATGATGATGCATAAACCAACACCCTGTTAGGAGAAATAAACTTGTTGTTAAAGCACAAAAATGAAAATCTTGTGAAGTAGCGTTTGATTCGCCCCGCCGAGGGCAAGAAGCCCCAGGGGTGAGTGCTGTTTCCCCCAAGCGTCTAATTTTACATTTTTAATTTAAAGGAGAAACATATGTTTTTCTCTGTTAAAATGTGTTTGATGGGAGATATTCGCACATCTAACTGTCTCAGATTCAGGTGCAATAAATCACTTGGGTCTTTTAAAATGAATTGAAAGACTTTTCCCACAAATGCCCCGTCATCGTTTACAGCAAAACTTAAATTAATAGCCAGCATGAATATTACTTGTTTAGAAATTAGGCTTCACAATTTAGATTAATTTTTATGAAAAACCCTTTTGATTCTTTTGATCTGAGGACCCTTACGGACTGAAGGAATATGAATACAGGGTAATCAAGGAATGCACACATAATTTTAGCCATCCAGAAAACTTCTGTAAAAAAAGATTAACAGCTTGGCAACAGACCAGGCCTTTAATGGAGACAGGCCTTTATCTGTCTAAATGTGTAGCTACACTGGACCAGTAAAAGGGACTGGGCGTTTAATTGAAGTTTTATGGTGTATATAAAAGCTTCTGTATGTACAACTTAATATAAATACTTAGATCACTGTTTTCCAGTGATGCAATATTAAATCAGTTTACTCTAAAATGGTTGTGGTGGAATATAAATCTTAAGAAGCAGCAATCCAGATGAAATGTCAAAATTCACTAAAGCACAGTCATTTAATTCATGTGTTGGAAGCAGGTTTAGAGCTATATATTAGTGAGGAGAGGAATGAAGGGGGTGGGGGCATTTTACCCATCTATGTGGTGTGTTAACATGACGTTACAGAAGTGCATATTAATTGATTCAGTGCAGTTATTTGATTCGATTGCTGTTGGGACACAATGTAAAATTCACTCACTCAAAAAAACAATCCAATAGTTTAACTAAAAAAAAAAATTCATGTAGCAGTTTGCATACATATTTTTAAGTAGTTCCAACTCGATCCTACGAGTCTTTTATAATCTGACAAACTAAAAATATTTCAGTACAACCAACATGATTTGCTTTGACCTTGAAAAATCTGATGAAGTTGACTCAACTTAATATTTATCCAGAAGTTGTTGATATTTAGTGGTCAAACTACTTCATTATTTTTATTCCATTCTAATTATCGATTTTGACAGACTAAAACATGTTAATGTAACAAACATAATTTTTTGATGCCGATAATCATCTTTATTTTAAGAATCTATTGGTTCAACTTTTTTAAAAAAAAACAAGATAACATCTTGCAGGCATCTTTTTAAGTTGTTTCAACTCCTGCATTATTAGTAAATCCTACAAGTCTTATATAATCTGATAAACTCAATTAGTTTAGTACAACCAACCCATTTTGCTTCGATCTCAAAAAGCTTAATTAAGTTGAGCCAACTTAATATTTATCTAAAAGTAGTGGTGATATTTAGTGGTCAAACTATTTCATTTAAGATATTCTGATTTATTTATTTTAATTCCATCCTACTCAAAAATGTGAAAATAAGTTGTCAACATGTTAATGAAACAAACAGAATTTTTTTAAGCTGAAAAACATCTTTTCTGTTCTATTTTAAATGTTATCCACCGACCCCATTAATCATTTTGTAAGGAGTATGAGGCATTAACCATAAACAGATTTTTTAAAAGTGTGTGCAGTGCACCTCAGAACAATGGCAGAGAAGATACAAAGTCAGGAACTCAGCAAGATGATTTCAAGTTTTTAAAATATTTCATTAAAATATTTTAATTTGAGTGGAATTTGTTACAAATGACATTTTAGGGCATGTTCTCAGTCATCTGCAGTGGAATATAAATTTAACCCTCCCAACACTGATCAGCAAACACATCATCTTATTATCACACAAATTGCAGATATTAAAGTTTCATTATTTCCTGAGCACTTTCTCTGAGAACTTCTCCTGCATGTTGACTCTACCTGTCATGTTTTGTTTTTCTGGGCAATTTCATTGGATATTTATGATGAATCTGAAACAAGTGTTTTTTTTTCTTTTTCTTACTGACGTAATTCACGTTTCTGCGCAACCAAACCACACAAAAGGATAAAAAGACGAGTCATTTAAAAAGACAAAAATCTGCCTTGTTCAAGGTGAACTGCAGTTTCTCTTCACATCAGCTGAAACAAAACATTGAATTTGAAGCTAAAGAGCACACAGCCGAGAGGAAGCAAAGTTTTTTCTATTATCAGAGAAATCAGATTTTGTTTGCGCACATCGTGTTCTGAAAGCAGGGTGTTTTTTTTTTTTTTTTTTTGCCAAGAGAGGTACTTTTGCTGTGCGTGTTAACGCCGAGGCATTGCACCGCTGAGGTCTTTGATGAAGGGATTGTCCATGGGAAACTCTGGGATGGTTATGGTGACAGTAAATGACACAGTGTGAGTGTGAATGTTTCGCAGCACGCTTTCCCATCCTCATTCTGCTGTTGCTGGATGCAGGAAACAAAAACAGAATTTCACATAAATGAAACATAAAAAGTGACTTTATTAAGTTCTATTTAACATTTTCCGTTAAAACTTCCCCTTCAGCTTCTTGAAATGTTGAAAATCCCTTTTCCTATAGACCCTTTTTTTTAGCTAAGTGATGCTTACACTAAGTTCAAGTCAAAAAAAGTTAACATATTTGGTAAGTTTGGAAACTTTGAGTCAAGAATTTAAAATAAAACTGAGTGGGTTTGAAGAAAGCTTGGCGGAGCAACATGCAGAGACGGAGCCACGACTTCAGATTTTGACAGAATAAATAACTCCTGGAATGAAAGAAATCAACAAAATAAACTTGAGTCTCAATAATAGTCTCATTGTTGCAGAGATAAACAGTCACAGGTAGTGATTCCAAAAGAGAGATATGATTGGCGGCGGCGAGTTTAGTATTAGGAGACACACATGGAGGATTTGGGGGGGGAGTTATCCCCTCCTCTTCCGAGAGAAGGGTGGTCCAATCAACTTGTCACTGACAGGAAACTCTCACCGCAAACTAACGTCTTCTCCCACCCAGAGCACACACGCACACACATACACACACACATACACACACACACACACACACACACAACCCATCACCTTATATGCACCATGAGATCCTAAGAGCCGTCACTCTGGCACTTATTCATAAACAGTTCATGGCCCATATAGCTGTGACATTGACGGGGAAATACGAATGTGAATAATGTGGACAAAATAACTCTTGTGCACATGCTTACGTGTGTGTGTGTGTGTGTGTGTGTGTGTGTGTGTGTGTGTGTGTGTGTGATTTCCCTTCACCTTGGACAGGGAATTCCCCTCAGTTTTTTCTGTGCAGAGGGGACTCTCTGCTTGTGTCCCGGCAGAGTACACACCTCTCACTCTGAGTGCTGGAAACTTCTCTGATCCTCTGCCACCTTTCGAACCTCCTTCACAAACCTCCTTTCATGTTTCACTTCAGTGATGACAGCTTCACCTCTGTCACACATGTTCTTCAGCTCTGTTATATGTATACATGACATAATGATCATAGTGATGCACAGAAACAGTGAAGTCTCTGTGTGCTCCACATTTTTATAGCCCATATTGTCTGTTTTCAATGGATTTAAAGGACATGGTTCCCATATAATTCTGCAGAGTCTGGTTAGATGTGAGACTTTTTATACTGCATAAGGACGAACAAAACTGATGCATGAAACGCAAGGAAAATATCCAGAAATCTTGAATTGTACATCATGCATTGGAAAATGGTGAGCAAAACTGTAAAATCCATGTAGAGTAAATGTATAGGCAATCTTTTTTTATATGTACACTGTAAAAATCTGACAAGTTGATCTTACTTAAAATAAAAAATCTGGAAGTGCTTTAAAAAAGGGAATTATAACTATGAGTCTTCAGTTATGTTTTCTTCTACTGATTTAAAGTAAACATAACTTAAGACTAATAGATTTGACAGTGCAGTATTTCCCAAATTGAGCAAAGTGTGACACTGATTCTAAATGTTTTTGGTTAAAAGTTTAATTTATTAAAAGACGTCATATCAAATCAAACTATTTGTTCATCACCAAGTCCAGAGTTTAGAGTTTGTCCTGTAGATAATAATGCCATCGTGACAAATACATATTTAGCTTCTCATTTTTTATAAACTTTTATGTCACAATGACATATTTTTCATATTATTATTATCATTATTATGTGCTATATTCTTGTTATTATGATGTGCAAAATTATTCAGTTTTAACCGGAAACTTTTCTTACTAACATCATATAAGTTAATAACATTATGTCACAAAACTCAGCAGCTATTAAACAAACTCATTATGTATCGCACTAAAAAAGGAGACTTTTCTCATTATAAGTTTTGTACTTTTCCTTTTAGAAAATTTTCGTTTTGTTAATTTTCTCTCTAATCTTTTATTGTTGTTTTTTTTACTGCAAATTGTATTTTTATATGTTTAATTTTCATTCATAAAGTTTTACAAAAGTTTTTTGTGAGATGATGACCATCCCTCTATTTTAATCGTTTTTATTTTTATTTATATATTTATCTATCTTAGATTGATTTTTAATTGTTTTTTAATTTATTTTTTCTCCTTCCTCTTCGTCTTCTTCTTCTTCTTCTTCTTCTTCTTCTTCTCGTTATATCTCTTTTTTGGGTTATTTATCTTTCGTTGTTGTTTTATTTCAGTTGTTTGTTACTGTAAATTGTATTCTTATTTTATTTTTAACTAATTAATGTATTTTTTTTATAATTTTTTTTGTATTTTTCAATTATTTTTGATTGTTTTTACATGTATTCGTTTTAATTATTATTATTATTATTATTATTATTTATAAGTAGTAGTAGTATTGTATTATCACTATCAACTCTTTCTACCTCTCCATGTATTGACGTATTTTTGTTTGTATATTTACTTATTTGGGACTAGGCATTGAAACTTAGATATGAATAATAAACATGCAGTTTCTGTATGGCCCACATCTGCAAGAAGTGCCTTGAAAATTTCTAGAAACAGAGCTGTCAAAAAAATAACATGATAGGCTGTTGTTGTTATAACTCATGGAAAATATTCTATCCTACATTGATAAGCAGAGTGTAGACTGGCTGGTTTACATGGTTTTATTGCAGTAAAGTTTTACAGAGCGGCTCAGACGTTCAGGAGGATGAACATGTAATAACCTCAGTTAATGAATCCAAAGACTTTCTGAGGGTTTTTATGATTTTTGGGAGGATGCAGGAGGGGAGAGTTGTGTACTGTGTGACAGACACAAGTGTCCTTGTCCCTTCTGACCCATGAGCACGTTATGATGCAGCTAGTTGAACCTCCACCTCTGTGATGGGGAAAGCACTAGAGAAAAGTCAATGAGATGTTGTCCCGTTTCAGGGCAGGACAGAAGAGACAGAGAGGCTTCACAGGGCAGAGTGACATTTGGATTGAGCTTTGGAGGGGCGGCAGAGAACATCAACACTTCTCTGTGCCAAACAAGCTCTTTGATTTTTGTTTGAACAAAACAAGAAAGAGGTGCACTCCTTATTGTTCTGTCAGAGACCTTTGTTGTGAGGGCGAGAGATGTGGGCTCGGTGCAGGGAGGAAGATGCAGGAAGGAAGGGAGATATTTGGAGCATTAACTGAGCATTTTATCAGCCTCTTTCCATTCCACCCTCAGATGGACGGCGTCACGCGGCTGCTGGTGGCTGCAGACGTGATTTAAAGCAACACTGTTGTGTTTTATTTTTCTTGCGCCCCACCAAGCCTTTCCATCCTGTCTGGGGTGAGTCTGGCTCATTAGAGGGAACCCCACCTGCCCCATTATATTACCCATCACAGCCACGTGTGACCGCCTGTTTTCCTTTGTGCATGCATGTGTGTGCAGGTGGACAGGTGTGTGTGTGTGTGTTACCGTTGTTGGAATTCCCCGACCTGAGTCCTGTCAGCTGTCCATGATATAACTGCTTTCTGCCTGAAGCCAAGCAGCAACTGTGTTCTCAACCACAACACCGTTTACTTCCCTTAATTGGTGATCGCACCTACATGTCAGCTTCTGTAAACCTGAAATGTTACTGCCTGTTGCTCAGTGATGAAATTTGAATCTTCGGAAATATGCTAGATAAACAAATGCATAACAGATTGTGCTTTTTATAACGACAGTTTCTTCAAAATACACAGTTAAAGTCCCTTCATTGAAATGTGTGTCTTCCTTCACTCGGACATTTGATCATCACTGTTGTATGAAATGATTTTGTGACATCACAGTGCATCTTAAACCCAGTTCAGATCATAGATTTGCGACGAGAGGAGTTGAAACCGGCGATACATACAGTGGATGTAAGTCGGCATGTCCACAGCAGACAGGAGTGCCGACACAGAAGCAAAGCAATGTTCTGCTGTGGAGGGAGGCACATGTTAGCCACCTAAAAAACCTCTGTAAGAGTTTAAGTGCATGCTATACTGACCTTGTTTTCACCGCTTTTACTTACCGCATAAGTACTTACTTACAGCTTGTTTCGACAAGGAAGTAATTAACGGCTTTAGTTCCCCATCTCGCACTCACCAAAGCCACCAGACTCCAATAACTAAAACAGTAAATTTGGTTTTCTGAACACGGGAGCTGCTGGTCTACAGCTGCCTCAACACATCCTCGCTTTGACCTTGTCACATATCAACGTTTAGTCGTGGACTTCCCATGTTGAGATATGATGTGAGAGGTACCCTACATTTTGGCAGACAACACATTCTCACTCCGACCTCATCACATATGGACATTTGGTCATGAACTTGGTAACCTGGGTGTGTTGGTAGTTCACGTTCTGGGACACCGTGTCAACTTCAGCCTGTTATATGCATTGTCGGTTTTCAAAATATACTTCTGTTTTCACAGGAAATGTACAGTTTGCATATAGTCTCTTTCAAAATAAAAGCACTATGTCGGTACAACACCGCAAATTGATGTTTTTTTCCTTCAACAACAAACGCACGTGGTTACATTCAGCCAACACATGCACATGTTTGTGTTCTGGACAAAAGATCAGGCTTTGGCTTTACAATCTTACAGGAAGCAAACACCAGCTTCCTGGGTGAAAGTCGGTTGTTGTTGGACCTGTCCATCACCCCTCCCGCCTGCCCTACTCAGAGTTCCGCCCCCTTTTATGACAATGGAGTGAAAAAAGTTGAATTAACCTATGTTGTTGTCCTACCGCAATTCCCCCTGACGGTGCTGGGCAACGTTAAACGATAACAGTGACCAGCCACATATCATGCCATCGTGAAAGGACGGCTTTTTTTTCTTTATGGTAAAATGTTTAAAACATTTGTCAAAAGTTACAGTCCAGACACTGATGACCAGTTATTCTGTCAGTCAACTAATTATTTCAGCTTTACTTGTAAAAATGGTTGGATTGTTTAATTTATTAAAAGAAACCATCATATTTTATTATATATTTATTATTTTTTTAAATGCAAATATCAAATTTTTTAAGCTGTCGGATGAAAATAGAAGAACAATAATTTCTTCTGAGATGTAGTGAAGTAGATGTTTATAGACTACTTAGTTACATTCCACCACGAGTAAAATACATCATGTGTCCAGCAAAATCATTTGCATGATCGTATATGGTAGATACGTGAAATAAAGAAGCAGAAGAAGATGTAATGTCTTTGTTAACAAAGTAACGGAACATTTCTTCACTAGAGAAACCAAATCAGCGTGTCCCTGAGGTGTGACATTCATCTGTAAATGGTGCATATTTAGTGACAGTTTACCTGCATCTGGCATAATGATTCTTTCTTTTTTGTTTTGTCTCTTCTCTAACTCGTGTGAAGCAGGAGTAACTGCTCTGAGTGAGGGCTAACATGCAGCGAGTGGGTCATTACCACAGCTCCTCACTAAAGAAGTCATGTTGTGTGTCACTGTGACACAAATTTTTATTTAAAAAATGATTTTTATTGCTTCCGCCAGTCTGTGATCAGGACTGTTTCTATAGTAACAGCGTGTTATTAACAGCAGTGGTGTGCTATTCACAAATAACAGACCTCAGTATGCCGCCGTCGACCAATTTGTACTAAGTATTCAACAAGGCCGTGTAATCACAGACACTATTTATAATATCCAGATACAAAATTAAGGTAAGCTCCACACTGTGCTTAATGACACCCCTTGTACCTGCCATACGAGATTTTGAAAAGACTTTGAAATAGTTTAAAAGGACTAAAGTCTGACAAACTCTCACATTTAAAGACAATGTGAGTCTTTAAGATATTTGAAAGACTGAGGATCATTCAGCGTCACTATTCCCAACACTTCAACTAGATTCCTTTTGAGGTTATTTCCAATACCGCTCCTGATGGAAAATATTACACTAAACTCCCTTGAAGAAACGTGAGAAATTAACAATCTCTTATGTGTCCGCAAAAACACACACCTTAAGGCCAAAATACACCCGCGCTGAACAGCCAACCCTGTTATTTCCAATGTACCACCCTTACCAGTGGGGGCTAGACACACGTTGTGCCCCTGCACACAAGATTTTAAGCCAATGCAGAGGTGGAAGAGGTCCAGATCTTTTAGTAAAGGTAGTAATAACTTTGTGTGGTCTTCTGTTGACGCTCTGCAGCACGATGCATCCTGTTTGTGCGAGGGGGGGGGGCACTCGATCCGAGGGGTATGGAGCGCTGCGGTGTGGCGGCATTGCTGTGTTTTCAGCTTTACACCAAACAGTTGAGATCATGAAGTGCGCCACAATTCTGTCCTTTTTTCCTGCATTAGAAATTTGTGTTAGACAGTGGAATGGTTTGATAAGTTGTTTGTTGTATGGCCGGCGTGAGCTGTTCAAAAATCACTGTAAACCATGAGATCTTGTGGCTTTTTGCTTGAATTGAGTCAGGTCTGCTCCTTAAAAGTCGAGGATTCAAATCAGTCAGTCATGGTCTTGGTCGACTGAGATTGCATCAAGTCAAGCAATAGCTTTTTGCTTGTTTTTTGTTAGCCAGTGAGCTATGCAGTGTACTCCTGGGGACATTTTGGTCCTGACACTTTGCTGTGGAGTGAGTGCTCTTTACTTTCACATCCCTCTTTGGTCCAGACAGCTGCGGACATGAATCAGCGGCACAGAGGAGGAGAAACTTTCCACCATAAGGCTTCGAGATAATATTATCTTTTCTCTTCTGCTTGGAAGCGGTGCATTTACAGCTCACAGCAACTTAATACGACACAGTCTCTGGCTTTTGTTTGACATCTGGTGTCAGCAAAAAATGATGTCGCACATTTTAGATCCGTTAGCTTTTTTACTCTGTTACATGAAAGCAGCTGTGACACCTAACGTCCAGCTGAGCCCCGTTCAACCTTTAAGACTTAGTCAAATCGTGGTATATTCGTATTAAATGGATGAATCTAATTTGACTGATATTATGAGTCAGGTACAACCCTAAATTGAGGGCAAATTAACGGTTGAGTAATTTGCAAGTTGTAACTTTCCAAAACTTATTGGCAATTACCAGAAACAGCTGATTGCTCATGTGTAATTCCTGAAAACCCTCTGAAATAAATATGATTTTGATTGTTTCTTGGTAAATAAGAGTTTGGCGTAATCACAATAATTTAACCCCTCAACTAAAGTGGTGCATCATCCTGAGTTGTTGCCATGAATGCATCACCACTTCATGATTATTTGCCCTTTCTGTGTCCCTTCGAGTAGAAAGTCCCCTCCTCAGCTCCTGAGTTTTAATTGGGAAATCACCATTACATCATCAGTGACTCAGGTCAAAGACAGAACGTACAGTTATTTACACTAATACTGTCATCTATGTGTCATACCCTAATTAGCACAACCACACATTGCTAGCCTTTAAGCTCTTAATTATAAATGTAGTTACTGTTGTCCCCTCTTCCATGGTGTTGACATCTTCCTTCACCAGCTTCCTCTCTATAAGCTGCGCCGCTGCTTTGAAACCGTGAGACAGTAGAAAATATGGCTGTGAATATTAATGAAAATGTGCTCGGAATACAGTGGGCTTTCTTTATGGAGGTATTATCGATTTTCAGAGTTCATTTATCGGCCGTGTCATTTATAAACTAAGTGTGAATTCCTTATGAGATGTCAGAGGGCTCTGTATTTCTCCGTCGAGCAGGGCACCTGAGGAGTCCGTATGCAGATTCACAGACTGAAGCTAATCATTAGACACACTCGTCTCACGCGTCTGACAGAACAGACACTTTGAATCAATGGAGCTGTCTACACCGGCTGCATAAAGCCTCACGTTTCACTCACTCTTTGCACACATTACCGTGATCTTAAATGCCTTTTAGGCTGAGACGTCGACTGATGGGGGACTGCTTTTAACTTTTTATCTCATGGCTGCAGCGAGACATGTCTTATCTCTGAAATCACACCCTGTTTACTATTTATGGTGCACTATTACACTGATTCTGAGTTTGAAATGTATGCTCTGTGTGGTGTTCATGGCCATCTCAATCACCCAAAACGTATAATATGTACGTAACATTTGCACGTTATAATGTAGCAGATGTGCTGAAACTTTACCTTTCAGTAATGCTGTGGTTAATGTGCTCATGTTAAGCACAAAAACCACTTGGTTATGGTTTGGAAAAGATCATGTTTTGGTTTAAAATACCCAACTATGGGGGTACTGTCCCCGCTGGAAAAGCTGCAGCGTCTCTGTAAGAAATACTGCTTTCCAGGGCATGATCCCTGGTGGAAAAACAGCCGCGGGTCACTAGAACCCCCTACGTTCTGATGCGAAAAGCCGCAGGAACCACAGCAATTACAAGAACAAACAAACAAAAAAATACATTTCCACTTGATGCAATCACAGGCAACTGAGGGGTCTCTGACTGATAAGAATATCTCACTTTCAAGGGGCAGCCCCAGAAAATTACCATTGCGTGACTCTCTATTTGTCAGGGGTGGTGGATTGTCACTTCCTGACCAAAGTGAATAAGCAAAGGAGGGAGTGATTTGGGTCACAGCTGATGTCAGCTTTACACCAAACAACTCTTTAAGAGATTTTACTGTTGCAGTCACTGGCAATGTCTGAATAAAGACTAGATTGGTTTGGTAGAAGGTGGAAATAAAACTCAGGACGCCAAGACAAAAAAACAGCTCGGACTGACAAAATCAAGCAAGTTTTTAGTCTTGGCTCATAAAAATACTGAAGTTCAGTGATGTGAAGATTGTCAACAACCAATAGGTGCACTCTCTCCAGCACCAAACAGGAAGCAGTACCCCAGGTAGACAGTAAACATGGAGGGGACTCCAGGGAGGAGCAAGAACGTGAACAAGTCTCAGTTCTTGTGCTGTGTAGAAGGAGGAGAAACTGGTGGAGCTGAGGAGGGAACAAGAGTCTGTCTTTAATTTGTCTGTTCCACCAACCAGCACTTATTTTAGTGAGAAATCTGAATTTTGAAATTGTAAGTGCTACATCATAGGCAACAGGGCTTGTCTGAGTTTCTTGAAGACTTTTCGCCTCTCATCCAAGAAGTTTCTTCAGTTCTAAATGACTGGTGCGGAGTCGCAGGCTTTAAACTCTAGCCCCTTTTACACTGCCAGATTTTCTGCGAGTGTTGGGCCGTTTTGCCGGCAAGCTGCGAGCGTTTAGACACACAGAGCCGGATTGGCGAGTTGATCCGAGGTGCCCAATTTTCCTCCTCGTAGGGTAGACATATTGATGGAACGGGAGGAGCTGTTGATGACGGCCCACGTACGACCCACTGGCTGTGGATAAACAGGAAACAGCTGATAGCAGGAATTAGCGAGCAGCTAGTAGCAAGAGGGAAACACAAACCTGATAGACACTGTGAAGATGAGCAACTGGGGAGACAAGGAACTGCGCGCCCTCCTTGCCCTCGCAAACGAAGAGGCCATTAACCGTCAGATGACGGGGACGGTGAAGAATGGGCCGACTTATGAGAGAATCGCCGAAGGACTGACCAGCCGCGGCTTCCCTCCCACCGCACTGTTTACGTCACACGCTGAGCTACACGTTTTGTTACTTGCTCACGCCCCCCATTGCCCCGAAAAAGGCACATTCTGTATAAACAAAAGTAGGTAGGTGGCATTTTGCTGCACTCCCCGATTTTGTTTTTATACTGCCAATGCTGAAAAAAGACTGATTGGGCTTTCCTGCAAATTTGCACAATTCCTATGTAAAAAGGGCTTGTGTGTGGGTGTGAACCCTTACAGAGTTGTTGTGGTCACATGTAAGTTGTTGACCCACCTGGCCATCATGTGTGTCATTAGGGTTAGACGGGTCCGGGTGAGAATGGGTGTTAAGTCGTCTTGGGAGGGATCTCAAGACTGCATTGTAGGTGGGTGATAAGTGGTGTCGTAAGCCACCTCCTCTGTTGAACAATGGTCGTTCTAGGTTGAGGTAGATGCCTCTTTCAAACCGTCTGTCTTCTCTGGCCAAGATGTGAACATTGCTGTCCTTGAAAGAATGGCCCTTCTCCTTTAGATGTGAGTGGACAGCCGAGTCTTGACCTCAGGAGCTGTCTCTCCTGTGCTGTGCCATGTGCTTGTAGATTACCTGAAGATTGCCATGACCTGGATGACTGAGCGTCTTCACCGACATCTTCAAGATCCCGAGGATGTGTCTTAGGCATTGGTTGATGAAAGTCTGCAGTTCATTGATGATGTTGTTGGTGGTCCTCCAGGTTTCAGATCCATACAGCAGTACGGTCTTGATGTTGGAGTTAAAGATTTTGAGCTTGGTCTTCAGTGAGATGTTTCAGCTTTTCCAGATTTTATTTAAAATATTGAATGTTGCTCTCCCTATTCTTGGCTTCACGTCCTCCTCTGCTCCCCCCGTCCACAGCAATTACACTTCCCAGGTATGTGAATTTATCGACCTCTTCCAGTGCCTGGCCCCCAATGGTTATGGGATTCATGTTTTTGTTGTTTATCTGCATGATTTTGGTTTTTGGTCCATTTACTTTGTGAGAGTAGTGCGATATCATCCGCGAAGTCGAGGTCCTCAAGATGTTCTGTCAGACTCCACTGGATGCCAGTCTTTCTATTGTAGGTTGTTTGTTTCATGATCCAGTCGATGCACAGGAGGAAGAGGAAAGGGGAGAGCAGGCAGCCTTGTTTCATCCCAGTGAGCACCTTAAATGTTTGTTTGTTTCGGACACGTAATGAATTGTTAATATGTCACTTTTCTTAAAGGGATTTAGGCATAATGTATTCCACAACGAGCAGGATGGGAAATCATCTCAAAAGGAATCTAGTTGTTGTCTTTTAAGTAGTGACCCTGCAAGATCCCCATCTTTGTAAAATCTTAAAGTGTGTGACAAACAATTAACTTTGTCTTTCGATGTGAGAGGGCATCACACTTTAAACTTTTAAAAGTCTTTTCAACCTTTTTTCAAAGTCTCCTAGTGTCATGTAGGGTAAGGTGTAACTATTCACTGTGTATTTCAGCTCTTGGTTCCCTTTTTTCCATGGATGTCATGATGTGATTGGACTTTCTGATTGCTTTCACCTGCTGTATGCTACAAATGCACAATTAGTGCCATGCCATTTAGTAATGATGAGACATTTGTACAGTATGTGCACTTTTGTGCTGCTAAGAAGGAAAAAAATAATTGCAGATTGTGAGTACAGATCCGTCTGTTCTTCTTGAGTGGTGAAACTGATCTGTGCTGCCCTGTAAAGATGTCAACAGTATAATTAAAAATGGCTCGGTGTGTACGTAGGTGCGCCAGTTTCAGGGTCCAGGTGTTATGTGTTCTGGCATGGCTTCACTGAAACACACTCATCAGTCAGTTCATGTATGACACCTGTGCATCAGGTTATGACAAGTCAAATTGTCTATTGTGGAAATGCCCAAAGTCAACGCCATTAAAAAAAGAAAACAAAAATGAATCATGCAAATTATTATTTTAACTGTCAACTGTGAACTCTATATAGACATTAACCCGAACCCTAACTTTAATGAAACCTAATCCTGAGCGTGGCCGTATGCAGGGTTCTAGAAATACTGGGGTCCAAAAACTGAGCTTGTTAGGGGGTTCAGGAGCATGCCCCCTTAAATAACTTAACAAACTGCTAGCTGTTCTATTATTTGCCTTTATCCACATTGGCCCCGATCTGTGTGGGTACATGAGACCCTAAAAAAGTGGCTGGATCATGGGGAGTACCACCAGTTGGTCCAGGAGCTTCTCCTCCATTATGGACGTTTCCAGGTATATTTTAAGATGACGCAGGGGCAGTTTGACAACCTGCTGTCTATCGTCAGGTAATAAAGCTCTGGGTATCCAGCAGCAGGTACCACCAGTTTCTCCTCCATTGTTTACCAACTGTAAACTTGTTGTCATGACCACCACAGAAGGCCCGCCTCTCAAATCATCCTATTGGATGATGGGAAAAAAGCAGAGATGATGTGCAACGCAGAGTTTTTTCAACTCAAGCGCCCCAGCAAAAACTCCGGGCGCATAGCAACGCAAAAACAGCGAGCAAAAAGCTTCTTTCTCATTTCATCCACATTACTGATGAATTTTTTTTAAATCAAAAATCCCATTGTGTTAATATTTTGTAATAAGCACCAATAGTCAACCCTACAATATCATCGCTGTATCAATATCAAGGTATTTGGTCAAAAATATGATCTTTGATTTTCTCTGCCCAGCCCGACACATCCATTATTTCATCTTTGTGTTTGAGTTTGTCTCATTTTACAATAGATTTACATAAAAATACTATATTATTACACTATGATTATTCTTATGTTTAATTAAGCTCATAGGTTCCTCATTGATTATCAAAGAACAAGACATTGTTGGAGTTGGCTCAGGTCAGTTCTTGTTCGGTTTAACAGCACATGAACATGATGCTAACCCTAATCCTGCTCTTGCTCTCTCATCTCCATCACCTTGTCTCCGTCTTTTTCTCTAAGTGTCCCCATCTAGACCCAAATCTTTTCTTGTTTCATTTTTGTCTGTCCCAGTAAATAAAAGTAAACACATGGTCCATTGATATTTATATCTGAATGGCCTCCGTTAGGATATTCTTGTAATAAAATGAAAAACATATTAGGGTAAAGGGAAAGTGAAACTAACTAGCTGGATGTTTAAAACTTTATTTTGCAGGATTGTCCTTAGAAACAGTGTATAGACTCGTGCAGAAGTATTCCCTCTCAGACTCTGCATTTTGCAGCTATTTCCTTCTTATTTTCTGTGTTCGGGACATTTATGGGCGTGTACCCATAAAGCGCTCAGGTCAGGTCAGGGCTTTATTAAAAGGTAGCAACTAGGCGGCATTCAAGAGACACAGTGCTGAAATAAATGCAAACATAGCGAGGTGAAACACCAAACAAGAGTGAGTCTGGGGTATGTTTATAAGCAGTAACCGACAGAGTTTACCTTTAACATAGTGCGACGGCACAACACTATCAGTCAGGTGATGTTTTGGGATGATGAACTACAAGCAGTCCACCAGTAACAATATCTAGTTATCACGCTTCCCACAGATTCAGCTTCCGTCAAGTTGTTGACATAATCAAAGAATCATCTTGTTGCCAAGTTCATCCACGTCACCACATACACAAAGTCACACACACATACACAAGGAATGATGGCGATCGGATGAGAAAATCAATGATCTTACAAAACATTTTTAAGGCAGTTATTTTCTGACTTTTCTAATATAGGCTTTGTTAAAAAGAAAAACACCGAGGTCTGGACCTGTGTGACGTCAATAGTGGGTTTGTCCATGATCCTAAAGACCGCTGCACACTGGGGGCGTTCTGTGCTTTTGATAAGCTCCCATGTCGATATATTTCTTAAAGTTGTTTTTGTCATAGGTTCTTTCACATAGATCAAAAAAGTTACACACGAGGTTAATTTTTCTGAGCTATTGCACCGTGAGAAAAGGCATCAACCAATCACGTTTCACATATTATGAGGAGTGATGAGGATTATTAAACGACAACATGGAGGCTCTGTGATCTGAACCAAAGATGGCAAACTTTATTACACCTTTCAACCTTGACAAATGTAGCACATACTGTACCACACGAACCTCTCTTACCTTTCACAATAAGAAGCTGTAGACATAAACACTGCAGAACTCAAATTTAGTTTTACTATTTTGCCTAAAAAAGGAAACTCAGCAAAGGAAGGAAGGTAGTTAGTTAGAACCAGAGGGTCGCCAGCGTAAGTCCCTGTCCGGACCAATCATGGAGTGTGGACTGGTGGCTGAGAAGGTGCCAGTTCACCTCCTGGGCCCTTGAGCAAGGCACTGAACCCCCAACTGCTCGGGACTCCTGTCCATAGGCAGCCTCCTCACTCTAACATCGCTCCATTTAATGCATGTATAGGTCCTGTGTGTGTGTGTGTGTGTGTGTGTGTGTGTGTGTGTGTGTGTGTGCTGTGTGTGTATATCAGGCCTGTGTGTGTATGACAACAGAGTGAAAACAATTGAATTCCCCCTCAGGGATTAATAAAGTATATCTTCTTCTTCTTCCTCTTATGCTTCTTCTTCAATTACAGTAGCTTGGGTTATACAACAGCTGACCTCAGACAGACTGACGGACGCTGCTCAGGACCAGAGGGATCCGTGTAGATGTCTCAAATTTGCATCGCTGCCGGCAAATCTGTTCACATCAAAAACCTTTTATTGAACAAGTGTTGCATCTGTTTCGCATCGCTGCCGGTATGAATTTTTTTCATGCAAAATGTCCGCACGTGTGTGTACTTTGAATTTTTGTATGTCATTTATTTGCCAAGCCCTCGCTGTGTAAAGAGGGATGGTCACACTTGCAACTGTCTGATGTTCACATCATTGTTGCATCATTGTCGGTTGTTCGGGATATAACAATATGGAGCTGCAACGCAAAACAAGTTTTTAGGCTCTTAGCACGGTGGTACAGTGGTTAGCATTGTCGCCTCACTGCAAGAGGGTTTCTGGTTCAAGTCCGCATGTTCTCTACGTGTCAGCGTGGGTTTCCTCCAGGTGCTCCAACTTCCTCCCACAGTCCAAAGACATGCAGGTTAATTGGTGACTCTAAATTGTCTGTAGGTGTGAATGTGAGTGTGAATGGTTGCCTGTCTCTATGTGTCAGCCCTGTGATAGTCTGGTGACCTGTCCAGGGTGAACCCTGCCTCTCACCCGGTGTCAGCTGGGATAGGCTCCACCTCCCAGCAACCCCTAACAGGATAAGCAGTAACAGAAAATAAATGAATGAATGAATATCGTCTCATATTGATCCGGTCCCCAGAATCGCATCGTATCGAAATCGTATCGGGGCAGCGGCAAATATCCTATCATGATGAACCAGTGATTTACACCCCTGCTTCTCATGTCACAACATGATTATGTAATGAGATTTGAGCTCTGGTTAAACTCTTCCAAACTGCACAGCAGCACGTCTTCAGCCGTACTTTCTGTCCGTTTTTCTATGGTTTAATTTGTGACACAAAGCTGATGTTTTAGGGACATGAGCAGCACAGTTCCCTCGTGTTGGTCAGTTTTCTTTTGTGCCATTTAATTCCCAATAATTGTAGAAAACTTGCAACACACACAAAATTGGGAACGACAGCTCCCATCAGGAGAAAACACGTCCTCTTGTCAAACTGTTGATGTTTAGGTTCTGTTAAGAGTCGATCGCTCTTGTTAGAATTCATCATATCGCTGCCTCACACACACGTACACACACACATACACCATCGGATCTACCATCCTCACACCTCTCCCACCACCTCCCCAGAGTTACATATTACACAGTATAATGTTGGATTCTTCTCCTCCTCCCCATGTACTTAACCTTGTGTCTCACCTGTGTGTTTTCACGATAACAGCCAGAGAAATCCCTGCTTCAGCGGCCGGATGCTGCAGGGTTCGCTTGTTCTTTGGATGTTTATGGAGGAGGCAGGGGACTCATGGGAAGACATCTCCCTGGAAATGAAGCATCGTCCACCTTTGTGTGTCAGTTCTGCCTCCTCTCCCCAGCTGCTTTTACACCTACGTCGTCCTCCACCCTCGTCCCTCCCCGTCTCATTGCTCTCTTCCTCCTCCTCCTCCTCCTCCTCGTCCTCCTCTTCCTCCTCTTCCTCCTCCCTCCTCTCCGCTTCACATCAAAGAGGAAAAACACATGAACACAGTGGATGTGTCTGTTAGATGTGGTGCAAATTTAACAGAGCGTTGGAGCTATCAGAGGGTTGTAGTTTCGAGTCCCCTTTTGGTTTTTAGATTACGTAACATTACGTAATTGCATCTGTAACTGTAAGAGCGCTTGGGAGGCGCTTGACCTCGTGCTCGCTGATATTCCTCGACAAAACTTCGATTTCAGCTCCCCTGATATCTAACCAATAAAAACAGCATTAAACATAATACACATCAGCAGGCAGAGAAGCCCGACTGCTTCAGAGATAAAGAGACTGACACAAAATACCTGCTCCTTGGAGGTAAAACACAGGATGACACGCATCAGGATGTTCAGACAAGCTTAAGAGCAGCTGACTGAATGTGAAGTTTGATGGAAGAGAACAGCGATGACTGTACTCAGACGACTATTGACAGATGTTTCTTTACATGAATGCGTGCTGAGAAAGAAAAGACAAATGAGAGCTTAGAAAGGAGGAATCCCCCATTTTCCACATCTATTCATCTCCCTCATCTCCTTATCATTAGTTATCTCTTTCTACCACACACAAAACACTGTCCTTTGCCAACCACACCCAGTCTTTGAGTCCAGTAATTCTTGGGGCGAGTGCCACAATCAGAACACGATTGTTGGAGTGCCTGCCGTCGCACCTGAATATCAGCACACCAATTCATCTCAAGAGTAACGCTGCTTCTCTTAACAGCAAATCATAATGAAAATTGTAGGTTTAGGAGCCAGAAAGAAAGGAAAAGGAGGAAAAGAAGTGAGGAGCGCTGTTTGGTTTCTAAGCAACAGTTAACGCTGGGTGCAGCGAGAGCTGCAGGGTGGGTTCCTGAGTTCCCATGTTTCTGCCTTCGTCTCCACATTCTCTTCCTGAGGAATTTGACCCGGCTGACCTCTCTGAATATGTCTGGATTTACCCTCCCCTCCGACACACAATCGCAGCGCACTGTAATCGAAAGCCTTTATGAGAGCTCCCTCGGTTTTTTTGCCTCTTCATTGCAGAGGTAGCCTCGGCCACAAAGCCGTGTTTACTGTAGCTGACACGCAAGTTGGTTTTAAAGGCTGTTTTGATCATTGAGCTCAGTGTTTCCTGCTGTGTGTGTGTGTGTGTGTGTGTGTGTGTGTGTGTGTGTGTGTTGGCCTGTTACATGTAAAGGTGTGTGCTGTATACAGGCGCAGTTCAAATAAGGACCCTGATGCAACAAAACATGTTAACTCTGACCCATCAGTGGTGATCCACCCGTCAGGAATTATTTTAAGGGATGAAGAGATTGTGAAATCCTGATACTGATGAAGATGTTTGAAATACCAACTTGGCTGGTATTTATACCAATGGACTGTTGTTGTTTATTTTGTTTTTGTTGTTTTTTTCCTCCTTTTGTCTCACGGGAAACTGAGAAATCTTCAATATAAAAACTGATTTGTTTTAAAGGTCCAGTGTGTAAAATTTAGGGGATATATTGTCAGAAATAGAATGTATTTAATACGTTTTTTTCTTTACTGTATAATCACCTAAAATATAAACCATTGTGTTTTTTTCTTTTACCTCAGAATGAGCCGTTTATATCTACATAGGGAGCGAGTCCTCATCTATGGAGATCGCCATGTTGCACCACCATGTTTCTACAGTAGCCCAGAACGGACAAACCAAGAGACGAAAAGACCTCTGCGGATAATTCAGCTCCTGGTAAAATCCTCCTGAAGGATAAGAATAAAGGTGAGCACACATCAGCAGGCACTGGGCAAGTGAGCCATTTATGAAACAACCTTTAATACAACCCTCTTTTTCACATGAAAAGCATTTTTAAAAATGCTTTAAAAGCCTTTTTATGACATACAATAAATCATAATTCCCTCTCTGATATCTGTTTTATATTGCAGTGAGGACATCAACAAATGTTCCCTTCAAACAGATGTTATTATTCAAGTTTCTCACCAGAAACTGTATTTTACAAGATTAGTCTAAACACATCGGAAACATGTTGGAACTTATCTTAGCCCAATTGTCTGATTTAATTAATAGCGCTTAAATGCATCATAATGTAACTTAATGCAACCTCCACCGGCTGCTAACAGCTAACTTTAACTAGCTCTCCACCATCCAATTTCAACACTGATGATACCACAGAAACAAAAGGTTGTGCCCCCTGGCAGGTCAGTAGTGAGCTCACTACATGTTTTTGTCATGGATGGATTAATAAACAGGTCTACCTGATACAGGGTTAGGGGCCCAAAGTGTCAGGAGGCCCCATGGTCTTGGAAAAATAGAATCAACCAAGAAAAGACTCAAAATGACGCAAAGAGACACAAAAAGGTGATAAAGAGGTGCAAAGAAGCTGCAAAGAGACACAAAATAAGTACAAAAATGAGGAAAAGAACCACAAAATGACAAAAAAACTAGTGAGACACAAAACAATTACAAAAACACTAAGAAAGAAAGGAAACAAACTCCAAAGAGACAAGGAACAACAGGGAGATACAAAACAACCACAAAGAGACACAAATTGACTTTAAAGAGACACATTTCTACAAAAAGACCCAAATTACCACAGAGAGACATAAAATTACAAAAAAGCTTAAAAACTACAAAGAGATGCAAAATAAGACTAATTCAATTCTAAATCCTTCATCGATTCTATTGGTACCCAAGCAGGTTATTCAGGCGAGGTATAAAGGAAACACTGGCTTGTTGGAGGTGTGTAGGGGAGCTAGGTACCCTAACACATGCTCTAAGGTCATGTCCAAAGATTCAAACATTTTGGAAAGGGGTTCATGAGACTATTACAGAGGTCATAAGAGTGGATTTTGATTTTTGTCCCAGTCTTTACATATTAGGCAGTCCTAAAGCCATGGCCCATATTGTAAAACCCCTAACCATTTGGATCCAGACAAGTATAATGATTGTCAAACAAATGATAATGAGAAAGTGGAAAGATACAGAAGGCCCGGCTTTTGAAAGAATATCCTATAGTATAATAAATGAAACTGAAAAATATAATGAGAAATGGGGCATATTCTTAAGATTACATTCGTACATACACGGATCTGTTTGCTGGAAGAATATCTGTGGACACTGAACCTGCAGCAGTGTTGTGGTAATCTCATAGAAAGAATGCTAAACATGTCGTGTTTGTAAACATTTTAATTGTCATGGACTGTTTATTTAGATATTTATTTTATTTTATTACTCTTAGTAGATATTTAATTAGTAACCCATGAGATTAGTTATCTTAATTTTGCATTATTCTTTAGTGGGTGCCATGTTTCTGAGATGTATGTTTTAATTTTGGTTTGTTAAAAAATGAAAACTCAATAAAGTATGAGTCGCAAAAAAAAAAAAAACTACAAAGAGATGCAAAACTCCACAAAGTCTTTGTGTCTTCGTACTCTGTAAGAGAGGTGATGGGATTGATCTGTGCCCAGGGGCCCATAGTCTCATGATCCCCCATGTCTTTCGTCCCAAAGGTGTCTCTGTTCATCTCAAACATGTTTTCTATTGTCCTTGAGACGAAAGCACGCCGTAAGTCTTGAGCTCTGCTTTTAAGTTTGCGCAAAATTGATGTAACACAACAGAAAAACACCGACCACTGCTGTCAGTGATTGTCATCTTATTTTCTGATTGGCCATTATTAGTCAACGAAGCAAATATTGTCTGATACCAATGTTTGGCCAATAAATCTGGCCATCCCTAAAAATTGCTTTGCTGAAACTCAACACACTTAAAAACAGAGAGCAGAGAGATAGTAGCTGAGACGTTAAGAGAATAAGTAGAGAACTATAATTAAATAACAAAAAATTAAAACACAAAGAAGTGTGAATGATTAGTCACAGTTTGCACTGAGCAGAGAAAGAATTAACACGTTAATGTTTCCTTAAAATCCCTTTGAAGACAGCAGTATATGTGCAGCAGAGACACGGCGCTGCAGCTGCAATGCAAACCTCAAAGTGCCATCGAAGGTGACTGATGGAAAGAAGGAAAAACTGTTTTGCTTCTATATCTGTGAGTGTAAGTGTGTGTGTGTGTGTGTCAGAGAGAGAAGCGACGGTGTGTGTTTGCTTGCGCATGCCTGCAGTGGGGTGAAACATGGAGGTGTATGGGGGATGATCAGACAGAAGGCCATCTGAGAGCACGGTACACACTCCATCTGGACACACATTCACTGTGAAAAAGAGTGTGAAAGAAGAAGAAAGAGACACACACACACACACACACACACACACACACAGAAGGTGAGATTATAATCTTGCATTTTAAAAAGCAACCTGAAAATGGCCACCAGTGTCTCACTTCTCCTTTTGACTGACGTTTTTCATTTTATACGTAGTTTGCATAATATCCACTGGCATGTAACACGATGTGATGTATCTGCTGCTCGAACAGAGAGTGCAAACATGACATGGCAAAAAATTAATACATTTAAAAAGGAAAAAAAGACTATAGAAATCTAATGTATATTTATAAAAAAATAAATAGGCAGTCAGTATTCCTATATATTCTGTGGACAGTGCCCTGTCTGTGATGCTGCATCCTTAATGTACGTCAGAAAATGGTGCCCGTTGCTGTTTTTGCTTGGGACATGATTTAACCTTGGTGGTCTCCATCATTAGTGGAAGCCACTCTGTACACTCTGGTCTATGTGGGCTCCTCCAGTTACATAAAATAAGCCTGGTCGCTAGAATAAAACATTTTACTGCAAACTCTTCTTCAGTCAGTTCTGGTGGCTTTGCTCTGTCAGAGGATGTTTGAGCCGCTCTTAAAGTTTATCTGTCTTCTTACTGTATACTGACGAAACCTCTGTGTGTGTGTCTGTTCTATGTTTTTCTCCTCACTGACTTGGTCAATCCATGTGAAATTTGGCACAGTGGTAGAGGGTCATGGGAGGATGCCAATGAAGCAATATTACATCAATTGGCCAAAGGGGGGCGCTATAGCAACCCATTGAAAGTGCAAACTTTGAATGGGCATATCTCATGCCCCGTATGTTGTAGAGACATGAAACTTTGCACAGAGATGCCTCTCCTCATGAGGAACACATTTGCCTCAAGAACCCATAACTTCCGCTTATATAGATTTTCCACCATTTTGAATTTTTTGAAAAACACTTCAAATGGATCTCTTCCTAGGAAGTTTGAGCGATCGGCATGAAACTGGGTGAACATAATCTAGGGAGCAATATCTAAAGTTCCCTCTTGGCAAAAGTTGGAAAACTTCCTAAAACTGAGCTTCTATAAGGCAATGAATATTGCGGAGGGCGTGGCTCATCACATAAAGGTGTAGAACATCTCAAGGGTTTCACCCATCACCACGCAACTTTGTAGGCATATGACCACACATAATCTGAGGGGACCCCTCCATTATTGAGCCCATCAAACAAAATGGGGGCGCTAGAGAGCTCATTTCTTATCTAGGCCTAACCGCCATATGGATTTTTACTAAACTTGGTAGATATGTAGAACAGGACGCCTCAAGGTGACTGGAGAAATTTAACTCTAATTGGCAACTGGGTGGCGCTATAACAACAGAAAAATGCTTCAAAATGGCTAAAATGCGACCGATCGCTGTGGCTCCCCCTGTGGACCAATGTTGGTGTTGTTTCTAATGTTTGGTATGACTAAGTCATGGTATGGTATGCTGTACATAATCACGGAAACTGTCAGTGTGTCATTCTGTCACTGAAATCAACAGACCATATTTGAGACGGGCCTTTAATTCCTTTCAGAAATACAAAAACAGGTCTGCACACCAGAAACTGCTCCTTTTGAAAATTTTAACATATTACCACATGTGACATTTTGGACCGCAGCCCTTCATCAGACATGAACAAGATAAGGAGACACACCTCTGTATATCCAACCAATGGTGGTCGCCCAACATCACATGGAGCTATAAAGACACAGAGTAAAAGACACTGCAAAATCGTTATACCTCAAAGAATCCGAATCAAAACCGTTTCCATCTAAATAATACCCAACCCTAGATTGAATGACCAGAGGTTTCAAAAATACTGTGAAGAGTGAAGCACTGACAGTAAACCACAGAAAGCCTCATTCGACCCTATCAGACACCTTTCAGGTATTGTGCAATCCCACTTGATCTGAATGTATCAGAGTCTTTTATCCTCACAGCAACAACGTTTGTCAGCATCTTATGGTTCACATGAATCAGACTAACAGGTCTAAAACTTCCTCAGTCAGTGGGGTCTCTTTTTTATTTTTTTTACAAGTAAAGAAATCCGTCTTATTTAATGTTTCTGGCAGTTGTCCCAGACAAAGTGATTCTTTTTGACATTCGTTATGATCGGAGCCAATTAGTCAACATATATCTAATAATATTCTGAGGGGAAAACATCCATAGCTGGTGACTTTACAGCCTTCATTAATGAAATCGCTCTCCTGACCTTTTCTACTGTTACAGAACCGTCTAGATTATCACTCTGCACCACTGAAGTTGGTCTTTTTGTCATCATATCCAGGAAGTGATAAGAATCCAGGCAACAAAATCATTCAGACTTCAAGTGAGAAAAACTTTTGTAAAGGGAAACTCAGCATTTTGAAAATGAACTCTGCTGCAGTGGAGTTATTCTTGCTGCTGTTAAAGGAAATTGGTTTTGTAATTTATTATATTTCATTATAGTCTTCTTGTTATTTGCACCTGATTTTCGTGTCTGTTCACTGAGTACACTGTTGCTCTAAAGGATGCCCGCCTGTTTACTGTGAACTGCGCATGCAGAGAGACTGACCATAAATTCTAGCTTGACTTTAATACACATCGAGTGTGACCCAAAAATTGGCAGTAAACGTTCCAAATATTTCACTGGGGAAGAGAAATCTTAATTAGCCATCAGGGGATTAACAAAATGCCTGTGCTAAAACTCATGGCAATGCATCCAACAGTTGCTGAGATATTTCAGTCAAACCGAGTGGTGGAGCGACCAACAGACAGTCGAAACAACTGACACTGCCGTCCCTAAAGACCCACTGATAACAAGGTCAAAAAGTCACAAACAAATACTGAAGATCGTACTTAAAAACATTTACTGTACAGATAAGCAGATAAGTGCTTAGTAGCTTAGATGGTGCCATGTCATTTTCCAATGGTCCAAAATTCTGAAGCCCCTCAAGTCTGAAAAATGTCACACTGGACCAAAAGCACATGTCACCGATAGTCCGGTATCTTAAAAACAAACAGCCATTGCTCCAAAGTCCTGTTTTTTCCTAAAATACTCACTCCCTGAAGTTAGTTTGTTTCCCAGCGGCATTTGAGCCACTATATCTGAGTGTTTTTATTGACTCTTGGCGGTGTTTCCCAGCACTAATTCAGCCACCAATCCCCAGTGTTTTAACCAAACCTTTGTAGTGTTTCTCAGCGGCATTTCCGCCACCAATCCCCAAAGTTTTAACCGACCCTTTGTGGCATTTCTCAGCAGTGTTTAAGCCACCAAACTAGGGTGTTTTTCATAGACACGTCCCTGCTTTTCCAGTGACTTTTGTGCAACCTAACTTGGGTGTTTCAATCCAAATGATCTTTTCCTAACCATAACCAAGTGGTTTATGTGCCTAAACCTAACCCCACATGTTGCTAACAAATGGAACATATCCATAGTTTAGCAGAAACCTGCAATGCTAACAGTTTTTTCTGATGATTGGGTTGTATAGCTGCAGGGAGAGCATATCTTTTGGCAAACAGGACTTTGGAGCAATGTCCATTTGTTTTTAGGCCTCCTACCAGTGGGACGTGCCTACAAAACCTCTAGCAGGAGGCACCCAGGAGGATCCTGAACAGATGCCCACTTCAACTGATCTCTTTCGATGTGAAGAAGCAGCAGCTCTACTCCAACCTCCCTTCGGATGTCCGAGCTCCTCACCTTATCTCTAAGGCTGAGCCCGGACACCTTTCGGAGGAAACTCATTTCGGCTGTTTGTCTCCATGACTTCATTCTTTCGGTCACTACACAGAGCTCATGACCATAGGTGAGGGTTGGGACATAGATGGACCAGTAAATCAAAAGTTTTGCCTTCTGGCTCAGCTCCCTCTTCACCACGACAGTCAGGCAGATGCCACACCAAACCGCCTGTCCATCTCACGCTCAATTCTACCTTCAATCGTGAACAAGACCCGAGATACTTGAAAACCTTTGCCTCTGGCAGCACCTCCCTCCCAACCCAGAGGGGGCATTCTGCCAGTTTCCTTGGCCATTCTCATCCTGTAGTCATCAAATACTTCCCCTTTTTTGTTGGCATCAGACGCCTGACACCAAAAACCACCTTTCGTAGTGGTATGATACGCCACTGGACGGCGTCAGGTTCAAATGCTGCCGGATGGAACCTTTAGCGGTGTTAGGATACGCTGCCCGTCATCGTGTTGTGATGGTATGACACGTTGACGGGCAGTGTCACTTCATAACAGCGGTAACAACATGATATAAGGAGCTGGAAAGTCCCTGTAGAGCGGTTGGGAGGGGTGGTGGATGGGTCCAGCAAACCCCAGACTTTCATCTTGGAGCCTGGTGTTCACTTCCTGTAAATGTAGAGCCAAACCACAATGTTTTTCTCTCAACCTAACCACGTGCTTTTGTCGATGTCCCACCATCGGTTGCGGTGTTCAGTGACGTCAAAAGCAGACACAGGAGGATACCTAGCTCATAATATGTGGACATGAAAGGCCACTGACAGAGTGACGATATGTGATAGCTTGGGAGAGTATGTTAGTTTTCAGGCAGAGAACCACAAACTCAGACTTGGAGGTGCTGACTCTCATCCCGACGGATTCACATTCGGCTGCCATCCACCCCAGTGGAGGTCACGGTGCGATGAAGCCAACGAACCACATCATCTGCAAAGAGCAGAGATGCAGTTCTGAGGTCCCTGGGTCAGGTTCCTAATTTTTCAAACTTTGTACAGTCAGTATCGTCAATTTAACAACCCCTCTAGCCACTGAGATATTACATTTAAATTTATTCATTGTTTTTTGCGCAGGGTGGTGCGTAGCTGTTTGAACCACAGCCAGTCCACCTGGAAGATTTTGTGCATCAGCATCTGATAAGCCCAAAAAATGTAGAGATAAGAAAAGTGAATCAACATTTGTGAATCTTGAGAAGCCTGTAAACTTCTACAAAAACAAACAGAATCATTTTAATTTGGGTTGTTTTGTGGGTCAGCACACACACACACACACACACACACACGCAGCTCATACATGCAATAATTGTTTGCTTATAACTATAACAAACCACACCCACACTAAAATCGTATAATCTTAAATCTTGCAAACTCACATACACACGCACACACACACACACACGTTATTGCAGAGGTGTTGAGAGAGTTGACCTGTGGCCTTATAATCAGTGCTCAGCGTGCTCCAGTGTGTTATATAAGGGAGCATCGAGTGCTAGTCAGATCCTCCTACAGATGCCTGAGCAGTCACGACTAACGCGGATGTTCTCCATCCATCCACTCAGCCTGGCTAACGCAGACTTCACCTTAGCCTCTGCTCCTCAGTCCCACACAAACACACGCACACACACACACACACACACACACACACACACACACACACACACTGTGCATGCTGGTGTAGTTGGGCAAAACATTCACACACATTTACAGGGTGCATATGTTCATTCCCACGAGTATGTAAAAAAAATAAAGTATTTATGATCGGGGATTTGTGAGTTTGGAATGGAGAATAAGAAGCAGGGGGAGAATACAAGTTCAGCAAAGAGGCAGATCTAAAATCAGATCACTCATCCATATCCTCCCAAATGTTAGAGACTGAACACCTACAGTGCTAAATGTTTCTGCTTTGTGATATACGTGATGCGATCCACTCCAGCTCATTCTACAAATCCCCGAAGCCCCACATCCTTTTAGATGTATTTTTCCGGTCTCAAGGAAAGGGTTATTTCGCCATAGACCTGAAGCAGCCTTTGGGACCTCAGTACCTCGGGCTCTGAGAAGCCTGTAGCTGAGAATAGCAGGCAGATCCTACCCACCATCTGATGTTCTCATGCAGCTCTGTCTGCAGGGAGAGAGATGAACCCTGATGAATAAATATGAAGATAACCTGCACCTCTGCTGCACTTTTTCTCTTCCCGTTCCCCATATGGTTCTACTGAAGAGAAGGATAGGGGAGAAAAAAAAATCTCAGATTTTCAAAAGAAGCCTCTGGGCCATTGTGTTTGTCTATGTGCTCGTGCATGTGCTGGTTTGTGTGTTTGTGCATCTAACCATCTCTCTTTGTGTGCCACCATCTGAATGTGTGCATGCACATTAGTGTGTAGTGGCGGTGTGCGTGCGTGTGTGTGGGCGGCACTGTGTAGGAGTGTTGCAGTAGCTTTTTGACAGAGCCTCCAGTAGCATGTATTTGAGAATCTTTTGTTTTATTCTCCATCTCCTATTCAGCTCTGCAGTAATCACACCTAGCAGTGCCGCTCAAGTGCTGCTGCCCTTGAATGAAGAGAAACAAAACAAGGGCTCTTTAACGACTAATTTTCTTAGCCGGCCTCAGCTGAACACTGACCATAATGATGAGCAGTTTGTGTGCACTGATCATTAAAAAATAATCAGTTACATTATGACAATAAACAGGAGAAAGTCTCCTCGCTGCAACAGAGAAGCTCCGGGACACAAATATTAAAGCGGAACCTGTTGCGTATGTGAAATCTGTTTTGAATATGTAAATAATTTGATATCAGCGGTGGCTGTTGCACTTCCTGGGCATGGCTCATGTGCTGGGCTGAGTAGGAAAGAGGTGTGGGTGGGGGATCCATCCATTCAGGGCCAAAATGTACCTTGTTTTGACTATCAGCAGCAGGTCTACAGTGACGAGGGGAACCAGGCAGAACAAAGTGCTTTACAGGAAGGAGAGAAGACAGAAAGGGAATAAAAGAGACAGAGAAGGCTGTAAAACAATGACACCCAAAGGTAAAATCATTGGCTCAAAACACACACTTTCTCTTTTATTTTTAAGATCACGTGTCCTTAAAAACAGACTCATTTACAACACAAATAAACTGATCCAGTTTAAAAGAAATTAAAGAGATTAATTAACAGCTGACTTTTATTTGATGATTTCTTTAAATGGATTAAATTGAAATGATTGTAGTTTAATCTTTGGAGGCAATTTTTTTTGGAGGCAATTTTTTCTTGTACTTTTAATGTTAATAAGCTGCATAAAAGCATCAAAATAAAGCTAGAGTATTTAAAAATATGCCGGCGGTTCAGGCTAATTATTTATATATTAATTATTAATGTCTGCTAATAACTGGCCCCTGGCCTCCGGTCGTTTTGCAGAAGCGGCCCCCAAGCCAAGCACAGATATGATACGGATATAATTAATGCTTATGTAAATGAAGTGTGGTGGGTTTGACAGGAGCCTTTTGGAGGCTGTTTCTGGTTAAACAAAAAGGGTCTTGCTCTTTAACAACATGGGAATTTTTTTTTCATAATGATGTCAGACACTTAGAGTAACACTCTGAGCCTGTCAGTGGCAAAAACAAGCCCCTGAAATGGCCAGCTGCGGCCCTCGCCCTCGTTCCTATGACACACTAAGACATAAAAACATAAGAACATTACATAAAGACGTTTATTTGATTTACAAAAAGCCACAAAGCATCTCTTCAGGATGAAATGTTTTCCTCCTCGGAGTAAAAGGATGTGACCACATGTGGGCGTTCCCTTAAATCCGTGCTGTAACTGTATGTTGAGGGGACGTTTTGAGTATATTTGAATTTTGGGGGTGAGTATGTATTATAATTACTGCATTGCTATTTAGTATGTGAGATCACAGCACAGTCACACTTGGTAACTGTTAGATGATATTATGCAACAAATCAATTGAGATGTCGGTGCAAATCCACAGAAATACAAATTTTGATGTTTTAAAGATTGAAACAGACTCGGGGGTGGGGGGTGGGGGGGGGCGTTCTGAAGTCACAGCTTGATTCTGATCCATTTGCACAGTTCTTGCATCATTTCCAGTTAATATTATTAAGTCTGTGTTTCACTCACATTTACTGATGAAATCCCTTGGATTATTTTAAGAGATGACTGAAACCTGACAAATTCTGAGCTGGCCTCGGAGCAAAGCACAGGAGCAGAGATGCTGCTGTGCATGTCCTCCACGTCTTTAACTGGAGGTCTCTGTCTTTCTGATGGATTTTATTCACTGTCTCCACGCTGAGAGAGTGCTTGATTAACATGAGCCTCCTAAATAGACATCTAAAAGTTTCTTAAAAGAATAAAGGCACAAAAATACAAAAGTGTTTTTTGCGAGACACAAAATAAAACATTAACCCTCAATATCTGTGACACCAAATTTACACGAGACCTGTTTGGACAGGATTTATGTCTCCAGGAAGGTTGAGTCATTTTGCATGCCCTGATCAGTGAAGGTAGGGTTTACACTTCACGTTGCTCATGAAAATAATTTGGTCCAGTTGCATAATGTATTTTGTTCATGTTTTTTAAATGACCACATCATCATTCAAACATTTCACAACCCACTGTACGTTTCTGCAAATCACAGGTACACTACATTTGCACGCTATGACGTAGTGGAAATGAAATCCCAAAAATCATGTTTGGGCTTCAGACCTGCCTTTGGGGGCACAATACAACTGCTTTTTGTGGCACTATCACCTCTGGAAAAAAAAGTGATGGGTTGTTAAATAACACCAGTGTTAGGTGGCTAAAAAAGTTGCTGGAAACACAAGCCCTTTTTAAATAGGAGTTGTGCAAATTTGCAGGAAAGCCCAATCAGTCTTTTTTCAGCATTGGCAGTATAAAAACAAAATCGGGGAGTGCAGCAAAATGCCGCCTACCTACTTTTGTTTATACAGAATGTGCCTTTTTCGGGGCAATGGGGGGCGTGAGCAAGTAACAATCGTGTAGCTCAGCGTGTGACATAAACAGTGACGTGGGAGGGAAGCCGCGGCTGGTCAGTCCTTCGGTGATTCTCTCATAAGTCGGCCCGTTCTTCACCATCCCCGTCATCTGACGGTTAATGGCCTCTTCGTTTGCGAGGACAAGGAGGGCGCACAATTCCTTGTCTCCCCAGTTGCTCATCTTTACAGTGTCTGTCAGGTTTGTGTTTCCCTCTTGCTACTAGCTGCTCACTAATTCCTGCTATCAGCTGTTTCCTGTTAGTCCACCTCCAGTGGCTCGCACGTGCGGCGTCATCAACAGCTCCTCCCACAAGTCATCAACAGCCCCTCCTGTGGCAGAAAGGCGCCTCATTCTTTTTAAACCAAAAAGGTTCCGCCAATATGTCTACCATGCGAGGCGGAAAATTGGGCACCTCGGATCAACTTGTCAATCCGGCTCTGTGTGTCTAAACGCTCGCAGCTTGCCGGCAAAATGGCCCAACAATCTGGCAGTGTAAAAGGAGCTATAGCAATGACTCGCTTCAAGACAACTGGTTTTGCTCTTTGATGGTCTCAAATGATGGTCTGCAGCTCGGCAGGTGTCTTGCCTAAGTGACTATTCACTATCCCCTCCACCTCCCAGTGACAGAGTCAGTACATACCCTATGTCACTTTAGAAACGTTGATATGACACGTGTGAAACATGTAACTGTAACTTATCCACGGTTTGCAGAAACTTGCGATGCCATCATTTTCTTCTGGTGACTGGGCTGTTTCATCAGTGACATATCACAAAGATAATGGAAAAGGCTCTGTTTATTAGCTCACACACACAACACACACACACACACACACACACACACACACACACACACAGAGTGTCCATCTCCTTCTGCTCTGCATTAATACACCAGACTAACTGTCTTCACACTGTGCCGAAATAATTGCAGTCTCATTGTCTTTGGTACCGTACAGTTGTTGGTTGTATTTGGTATTTGTAAGTGTATGTTTGAGTTTATGGTAGGTAGAGAGCTGTGCATCCTGGGACCACATTTAATAAACTCAGTAAGCAGTCTGTCACATGAAATCGTTGTCTATTACGAACCACCTCCTATAATTATTTGGCAATGGCTAAAATTTTCTACCATGCTGGAAGCGTTTATCTCAGAGCATGGAAAATCATTTGCTACCCACCTACCCCTGGAATATTTATTCTGTCTGTATGGGGATTACTTATATAATATGACATGTAGGGCTCCACAATTAATCAGTCGATCAAAACAAAATTAATCTGGCACCATTGTGACAATCAGTTATTCGTAATTTTTTTATATAATTTTTCAGATCCTCTTCCAGATCCTCAAACATCTCAGGTTGCCGTCTTTTCTTGGTTTTATATCTCTGTAAATGAAGTATCATTGGGTTTTGGATTGTTGGTGGGATAGATCAAGATGTCTGAAGACGTATGTTCAGTAGACCAACTGATTAATTGATTAATCAAGAAAATAAATGCCACCTGCAGCCAAGACAGGGCTTTTGTCTTCGGTAGGTAATTTGCAGGGTACTCCTCACAGAGTATGGACGTGGCATTTACAGATCAACTCTCTAGATATTGCAGATCACAGGACGACTCCAGGTATAGCTCCTCAGTGCAAACAGGGCTAAAACTGCATATCATTACACAACATTTATCATTCAGCACAAGTTAATTTTTCTCTCAGATATGAATAAATTACAGCAGCCTGCGATCATTAATGTGTGTGCTTTAGATTAAGCAGGAGGACACATGAAAAATTCAGGTATGTACTGTATAATCTCATCATTAAAAGTTCCAGTCCAGCAGCAACAGGTTGCTTTAAAGATAAAGGTCGGTAGAAATCTAGAAAAGGTAAAGACAAAACAAAAAGGCAGAATCTGAAAATACACCCTGAAGCTTCTGCAGTGCTCCCCTCAACGTATCCATCTTTAGGGTAAGGCAGGTAAAGTTGCTGGTTTAGGAAAAGAAACATGGTGACAAGGTACCTCAAAATGATTCAAAGTTCACTCAAAGTTCACACTGTTCCCATCACTGGTATTCCGGGGAAATCTTGTGTTCTGAGACCTGTCCACCGCCCCAACCTACCATCTTATGGGACTGCTTCCTTCTTTTCTCCCGTGTGCGCAATGATCACATTACTACAGCCTTTGCAAATACGTGGGTTATACACAAATTACTGGCTCATGATCATGTGCAATATGTACAGATATTGGTGCTTTACTGTTCGTAGGAGAACATAGGAACAGTGCATGAGACCTAGACTCACAAGTCAGTCTTTAGACGCTTTGCTTAACTAAAGACTGATGACTTTCTCCCTGATTTTGTGTTTAGATGGGCGGATACAATTTCAGAGTTTAAAAAAACTCCCTACGTTGCAGAACCAATAGTAAATCTGCAGGGCGGTCCTTCGGTGGCTCGCTGAACTCTTGTGCTCGTAAACATAGTGCGGCTGCATTAAAAGTTTTAAACAAAGTCGCTGTAAGTCCTTCATTTCCACAATCTTGTGGACTGAGCACACGTTTGATAAAACAGAGTTAAATCTCTCGGCATCCATTTTCAAGCTCTCTGTGTGTTTGTTTCCTTGCGGACGAGAAAAGGGGGAGCGTACATTTCCAGGAGGGCGTGTCCTTTTCAAAAAATGCAAGAGGCGTTGCTTTGTTGCCGGCCGTTTTCTCCAGTGTACACACTTTAGAAAGGAGTGTTCCCAGACTATCAGAAGGCGGAGATCTCTGATTGTCTGGTGGCGAGACTAATGAGACCAGCCTGCTCCCCTCTCTGTCCTAAGCCCCTCCGACCAGATGACTACAGGCATATGCACACACATCATACAGTAACCCATTGTTTCCCAAACATAGCTTTGTGTTTCATTGTAGAATTGTGTGTAGCACATTCACTCAGCCCTTCCTTGCCCTGCGTGGTGGCCAGTGGCAGCACTGGTTCAAATCTGTGTAACAGCAGCAACAGAAAGTTTGCTGATCCAGCGGGGAGTCAGGCAGTCCAGTCGCCGAGCACTGGGGCTTGTGTTGGCTGAATTAGTGTTGCTGCGCCGCTGACTAGGGGCCTGTCTTGGAAGCAGCTGCCCGCTCTCCTTCAGGTGAGGTGGTCTGTAGCAGTGGGGAGTGAGGTGGAGGACACACTGTGGTTAGAGGCTCTAGCTAACATTTGCTACGTAGGCATGAACTTGAGGCCACAGCTGTGAGCCTTTGGTTCTGGTTAGCAGAAGGCTAAGCTATTAGCAACATTTTCTCTTCATCTCTGAAACGCTGTCAATACTGACACATTTTGTTTTGTCTTTTAGACTCTCTTATTGATCAGTCCATTTTTTTGGGATGCTTTGCAGTCAGAGATACCTTACTTTTTTTCTTTTTTTTCTCCTTGGTTTGGTTGCTAAGATCTTTTGTGCAACAGTTTAGGGATTCCTTAAGTATAAGACCAAGACAAGGAGAAAACATAAATACTTAGGGGAACATTTTAAGGAAGAAAACCTTAAAGGTGTTTTGCACAACTGATTTTATTATGAGCAAACCTTAACTAGGACTTTAAGGGAAATCTTAACTTAAGGTGTTTTGTGCAACTGACCCCAGAAGTTTTCTCTCAGACAATTTAAATAACAATATACTCAAAGGTTATTAAGGGATTTTTGTCCAGTGACGCCAAAATAAAACCACATCTTTAATACTGCACTGTGTAAAAGGCAGGTCTGTCATCTTTATGTTCCGCAGTGTACGTCAGATCATTTGGGAACTGGCAGGAGACTGAGGAGCAAATGCAGCGTCTATCATCTGACAGAAGAGTGGCAGCTGTGACAATGAGACAGAGCGAATTCTGATCATAAATAAGTGCTGTAAGCTAAAAACAGACGGCTGCATTGGCGCACAGATACATAATGTTCTGTGTCTATTAAAGATAATAGGACAAGCAAGGTCGTAAAATTATATTTAGAATAGCTTTTATTCCAGGTGTATTCAGGCCTGCAGGTTCCCACAGTTCATTTTGTCATTTAAGTATACAGCACACAAGCAACTGTCAAAGTAATGAGAGGTTTAAACATGTATCACCTTAAAAGACCTGTATGGGGGTAACCATCAGGGATTCACTGTATGTGTGTGTGTGTGTGTGTCATTAAAAGAGTCTTTGTACATGTTTGCATTACAGTACCTTTATGTCCCCGTTTCATGGCTGTGGGGAGATATATATTACATACACCCCATAATTAATTAGACAACTGTGTGTGCATGGCAGTGGATGCTACAAAAAGCAGTTTATGAATGCCGTTGAGATCAGAGAGACACACACAGAGCGACATACATTGCCCCATGTAGCGAGATGTGAAGTCAATGATGTGTTGTGTAATAATGGAGGCATATTTCTGCCTCATTTGTGCTACCATAACTCCCAGGATCTCGCAGCTTGTCTCAGCTTCCACACTTAATGCATCCGATCTGCGCACCACCTTATAGCACTGTCGCTACCTTACACCAACAAAACAATAATTTATCGGCAAATGCGTGTGTTTACAGTGAGCCTTGTGCCTATAAGGCCTGTACTGTACTGTGTAGCTGGGATGATATCGAATGCGGAGCAGAGTGCTTGAGAGGTCAAAGAAATATAAAGCTCCTGACAAAATGCGTAAAGGGAAAAGAAAATTGAAGCCTTAGAGAAGCTGTGAAAACATGCTGTTTTAAAGCCGGAGAACATTGGATTGGTGAGCTCAAGGCCTTCGATACAGAGCGGCCTTATGACTGCGTAGGTGGCTGGGCCGAGCAGCACTGCGTTAGCAGGCAGGGGAGAGATATATTAACAACAGGCATGCTGTAGATCATCAATTACCAGGACTTCTGCACTGACAGTTCTTCCTCTAGCGCTTAGCCAAAGGTCCTCTGAGTTCATTTCACCTACCTCTGTCACCTAGCCCTCCACCCCCACACATCCCATAATAATTCTGTCCATGAGAAGACACCGCAGCAGACTGGGTGCGCCACACAGGGCGGGGGGGCAGTTATTTAGTGTATTATACTGTCAGCTGCTGGTTTCTCGGAGCAGAGCTGCTGTGAGTTACGGTCACGCTGGATGATCTGTCAGGGTTTGGGGTCGGGTGAGATGCACACAGCAAGATGATGAGATAAAAGAAACTCACCTGTGATAACACAGCAACCACACCAATTATTCATCACAGTGATGGTTCCTCAAATTCTTGAGATTTGGGACTTAAAACTATTATTTTTCTACTTGAGAACTTCTTAACTAACTCCAGACTTTTTCTTCATCTGACAAAGGTTTCAGGTGTGCATCAGCTGTTTGTGTGTGTCATTAGTCAGCAAGTCATGATTTATTCTGTCATGGGTAAGGCTCTTGGGGATGTGGATCTGTTCATGATTCTTTCAAACATGCAGTGCTGGTGGAGATGGTGGTGGTTGGTGTGTGGATCGCCAATTTTTTGGAAGAGCCAGGTGTGATGTTGCTACTGCTCATTTCTTTCCTTCCCCTCTGCCACTTGTCTTCTACCAGCACAGTGGTGCAGTGGTTAGCATTATCCCCTCACAGCAAGAGGGCTCCTGTTTTGGATTCAGGGTCAGGGAGCCCCTCTGTGTGGAGTTTGCGTGTTCTCCCTGTGTCAGCATGGGTTTCCTCCAGGTGCTCCAGCTTCCTCCCACAGTCCAAAGACATGCAGGTTAATTGGTGACTCTAAATTGTCCGTAGGTGTGAATGTGAGCGTGAATGGTTGTCTGTCTCTATGTGTCAGCCCTGTGATAGTCTGGTGACCTGTCCAGGGTGAACCCTGCTTCTCGCCCTGTGTCAGCTGGGATAGGCTCCAGCCCCCCAACGACCCCTAACAGGATAAACAGTTACGGAAAATGAATGAATGGACGTGGTTAATGTGTGGTTAGGTTTTAGGCAAAAAAAACACTTGGTTATGGAAAGCACTGGTTTCACTGGTTTTGTGTCACTGTCCTGGCAGGAAAAGCAGCGATGTCTCAATAAAAACCAACCACTTTTTGTTGCTACAAAACACCCACATTTGGAGCCTTAAATGCAGCTGGAAACGCAGCAATGACTCTAAATCATGACCAGTAGTGTTGTTGTTTGTTGGTCTCAAACAGTGGTCTGCAGCTTGGCAGGTGTCTCATCTGTGTCCCGCTATCCACCGTCCCCTCCACCTCTTAATGACAGTCAGCTCATATGCTATGTCACTTTAGAAACGTTGATATGATATATATGTAAATGTGATGTATTCATGGTTTGCAGAGATGCACAATACCAACATTTTCTTCTGACAACTGCGCTGTGCTGTGTATTAGCAAATTGATGCAGGATCAAAGTGATATAGTCATCCTTTATAGATCTCACAGGTGGCTTTCAAATGCCTGTAGTTTGGTTCTTTTTAAACAAGGTGTTTTTATTAGCAATTCAATAAAGATATACAGAGTACTAATAGACAAAAACAGAACCAACAAGGATGAAAAGACAACTTAGTCAGCCATCAACTCAAGAACAAAGGGAGCCAGACCAGTCAAAGGGAATCCAAAAGATAAAAATAAAAATGACAACAAATTAATGAACTTGTAAGACACATGTAGGGGAGTATAGCATGTTTTATAACCCCTCTATATTTGCCACAACAGTTAAAAATGATACAACAGATTTTCTACAATTGTAAAAGATACATAACATCCTTAATCCAGTGTCCATATGTTGGAGGTGAAGAATCCTTCTATTTACACAGGATGAACCTTCTGGCCAGAGGTGAGCAAAAACACTCAACGTCCATTTGGGCTCTACTGAAGTTAACGTCTAGAGGAGTTACTCCTAATACTGCCATGGACACAGAAATGAAGTAGTTCCAGACATGACAGATGTGACAGAAAGTGGCTGAAGACTGTTCACACCTGTCACACGTGGGATCAGTATCACAGCTAATCTTAGCCAGCCGAGCTCTGGACCAGTGGAGTCAGTGTACAGTCTTAAATTGAGCAACAATGTCTCAGGCAAATGGAGGATGAGTGAATTTTTTGAATAGCTTTGTGCCACACCTTGCCCGATATCTGCTCTCCAACATCCTCCTCCCATCTCTGCTTTAAAGAGTCCAGAGCTGCCAGGTTATGAACACTGAGTCATTCGTAGATTTGATTTATGAACTGTTTTTTATTGTAGTTTGGTTCTTTGACCAAGAACTTCGTGAACTACTCTTGCTGGAGGATCCACTGTCCATGCATATATGTTGCAAAAACTCATATTCAGACTTGGCTTCCTTTAGCTTCTCCTGACCCACTCACCTAGATCAAGGCTTGGTATCCTACAAAGAAAGTGCTCATCAACTTGTCTAACTGTGTCTGAAAACCTTTCACATCACAACTCTCTGACATTAGGATTTTGGGAGGTGCATCTGACAAGTTTTGTATCCGGGCAATCCAACAAGCATGTCAACTTCAAGAAGGGGCTGGCTAGGTGTGCAGAGTGGTGAAGGCACCAGTAGGCCGGATTTGAACTTCTCTCAAGCCATGTTTTTTCATTACTCACACAACTACTTCATTCACTTGTGTGTGCAGCCACGTGCACCATGATGAACACTTCCAAGAGAAGACCTGTGTGCACCTTCAACCCTATTTTTATTCATTGCATCAAGACCCCAAGGACACAGAGTTCTTGTGGAGAGGTCAGGGAGGCACCTTCGCTCCACCTTCAAGTGTTGCCACCAGAACAGCTCTGCCTTTAGATGTGGTCAGATGACATATCAGACAGCCTGAATCATCTGGAGCATAGTTAATCATTTACTGACTGCTGGCACTTCTTATGAATTACTGAAAGTCAAAAGACAGATTTGAGGTAGAGCCTCAGTTTTAGAAAGTCCCCAGATCATTTTTCTTTTCTGTACATGTGCAAGTGAGTGGCAAGAAGAGGAAGAGGAAGAAGGAGAGGAAGTTTTCCATAACCGACTGAGCAGAAAGGGTTAAAACATTAAGCTGGAGACACGGGTATGAGTCTGGACTTGAGGCAGCAGAGCCGTTGCGCGCTTGTTGTTGTTTGGTACGAGGTGGTGATATCTCCAATTCATTTGTGGTATGCCAGGTATATCTGTGGGCAAGTTTGGCCATAGGGTATGTCCCATTCTTTTGCCATGTGTCAGGAGTGTAACAGTGTGTGTGTGTGTGTGTGTGTGTGTGTGTGTGTGTTTGTGAGTGAGTATCTGCATACTGTGGATTCCTGGTGTGCAGGTTGCATGTGGGAGCAGAGAGAAAGCACCTGGCTAAGAGGTGAGTCACAGACGCAGGTAATCGCTCTGACATTTAATTCTAATGAAGCACTGGGAAGATAATGGCAGCTATTGGCATTAGCACACATGCACACAAAATACGAGCACACAAATACACACATAAAAAGCCCTCCTCAACACTTACCACTGTAAAAACCTGCGCTCAAGACCCTGACTCATACACATTAAGGCAGAGAATGCGGAGGAGGGAGAAGTGTATTGAGGCCCCAGACAAGATGACAGTCAAAAGGACACTTACACAGCCAAACAGTGCCAGCACTAACAGGAGGCAGACGGCGGGGATGAAGGAAGAGGGATGGAGAGGGTAAAGAGGTGACTAATGCAGGAGATGCTGATTAGCTTACTTGAAAACACAGAGAGTTGGAGAGAAACGGAAAGTGAGTTTATGTAGTTTCTGCAGCCGAGCGCTGCTGAAAACTCTCAAATCAACTGTTTCACTCTGAAGGACGAGGGGGAATATTCGCACAAGTAATATTGCAGTCAAACAAAGAGTGGGCAGTTTCAAGAGCCGTTTCCAGTCGGCCTCTGGTTGCACTTATTCGAAAAAGGTGAAGATGCAGTAAATTAAAGTGGGGCTTTCTCCTCTGCCAGTCCGTGCATTTGCATGTGCAATAATGATACAGTCATGCATGTGTGCAGAGCTCATCAGCATGCTTAAGGTCACATTTGATGTCACCGTGCTTCCCCTCAGTGAAAGGGTTGACTGCTGATTGTGGTTTGCTCCTGACTCACTGTGGTTTCCCTCTCTATCTCTATCAGATATATCCGTGTGTGTGTGTGTGTGTGTGTGTGTTTATGTATGTGTGAAAGAGAGAGAAAGAAAGAGAGCGATAGAATGACCAAAGGAGTGAGAGACGTTTCAGTTTCGCGATGTGACTCAGATGCGTTGCGGACTTCTTCCTCAGTCATAAATGGCAGGGTAAATGTTGGGACACTGGGTCACCCCTCCACACCGCAGAGATCACAGCTCCGTCTCTTTTGCTTCTCTGATTTTTTCTTCTTCTTCTTGGTGTGCCCACACACACCAAAGAACACAAAGTACAAAAGCCGTCATTTAGTTAACCTCTGTCAGAGTTTTGATGTTTTTGACACACTGTAAAACGCCCATGTGGTTTTGGGAAATTCTGCCTTTGAATTTCTTGCTCTTTTGTTCTGCACCCCCCCTTCTCCACCCTCCACCACCACCAATCTCCAAGAACAGCCACTATTTGCTGATTGTCAGCTTGTGCAAAGACTACAATGACTTTATGAGTGATTGTGTATTAAAGAAAGAGAGAGGGAGAGATACCGAGAGAAACATGTTGATAAAGAAATCATCCGCAGGCTGCCAGTGCAGCATGAGAGCCCTAGAAATTTCTCTTGTTGCTCTGGTAACAACAAGGACAGATTCAGGTGAGTACAAAAAAAGTGAGTGCACATAAACCATGTGTGCAATTTATGTTGTTTAACCCTTTAATGTCCACACGAAGAAAAAAGCTCTGGAAAAAATGATTAGTATTTGTTAATTTGGGGCAATGATAACAAAAATCATTTTTTTTCCTAACAGACCCTGTAGTTTTTTGAGATATTGTTTCGTGTAGATGTAAACCAGAGAGAAAAACCCAAAATAGCATACTATATCCTGCTATAATAGTGGTATTACTAGCACTAGTATTATTTCTACATATTTATTTTCAATATTTACCATTACAGTGCTACGAAAACATCTCAAAAATTGTGAAAAATCATATTTTTTAAATCAAATCTATAATAGAATAACCTCAAATATATGGTATGAATGACAATGAATATTTATCCTTTTTTTCCTTTCATAAAAATTGTAAATTCATCATGTTAGCATCACCACTGTCACCACTGAATTACAATTCAACTCTTTGGCTGAGCATGCCTTGAGACAGCAAAAAATTACACTTGTGAAATTATTTCTGCATATTTATATTTTGGATCACACTAAATTAAATCAAATCAACTTTATTTAATTAAAAGCCTAGTCCCAATTAAACGCCCAGTCCCCCTTTTTTTCAGAAGTTCTTTGGACCTATAAAAGCAGGTTGTTGGCTGCCTCAAAATATGTGTCCTTTCCTCGATTTTTCTGTAAGTTATTCATATTTTTTTAGTCCGTAAGGGTCCTCAGATGAAAAGAATCAAAAGTGTTTTTCATAAAATATAATCCAAGTTGTGAGTATTGAGTAGCGTGAGTATTTGATTGAGAGTAGAGGGTTATTCCAAAGGTTTGGAGCAGCTATCTCCAAATCTCCCCACAATCTCCCCTTACCCACTAGTCTCAATCATGGGACAGTTGAAAGACATTGTTCCGAGGATCTATATGGCCCAGAGCTGGAATAGGGATAGAGAAGTTAAGCGATGTACAGGGGTGCCAGCCCATGTATGGCTTTAAAAAGAACCTTAACATCAGTCCTGTAATTGAATGGTAGCCAGTGCAGGGATCCTACCACTTTCTGTTTCTTTACATGGTACCAGTGAGATCTCGCTGCAGCATTAAGCATTCAGTTAAGGATGGATGTGATGGGAGTTGGAATCCCATGGGTTTAATGTAAGGTAAATTTGTCGTCGGCAAAACAGTGAAAGGACACATTGTGCTTGCGGGAAATGAAGCCTAAAGGAAGCATCTACAGTGCAAATAACATGGGTCCTAAGATAGAACCTTGAGGTACACCTCAAGTGATAGAGGGAGTAGAGGAGGAGAGACCGTCAATCTAAACAGAGAAAGACCTGTCAGATAAATAGGAGGCAGACCACTTGGGGGAAGTGCCCTGGGTGCTGACCAGTTCTTCAAGATGTTTTAATAAAATACAATGAACAGCATCAAAAGCTGCCCTGAGGTTTAAAAGGATTAAAGTGGCTCATTTACCACAATCCAAAGAACACAGTACGTATTGAAATTTCTCCATGATGTTATTGGTTAGACAAAACAGAAGCTGTGCGTAGACAAGTTTCTCCAGTGTAAATCTATCATTTAACACTCATAAATGATCAAAAGTGTTTGTATTTTGTAGCCAGTACTCAATTTAGTTGCATAAGCTTAGTTTTACTACCTTTACCATCAAAAGACAAATGAACCGTTTGGTTGAGAATGCTTTAAAAAATTATTTGACCCTTATTAGACTTTTATTTTTTTATTAAGTTATATAACTCTGTTCAGTCAGACCTCTGCAACTATAACACATAGAAAAAATATGCGTACCTTTGAAAATCCCACCACACAGAGCCCTCATATCTGGATTGACCTTTGTTGAGACATGTATAGTTGCACACACATTGCGTTTCTAGCGTACACGACACACCCTTACAAACCATTACCACCACTAGTGCAAGACAAACCTACCAACACCACGGTGATGGTGAATAAATGAGACCAAATGTAAAAAATTTTAATTCATAATGAATCAACATGTGCTCTCTTTTAATGTAATGCTTCATAGCTAATGTTAGGTAATCACAAACTTAGTATTGGCATAAGTAACGAGATGTAGCCTTCCTATTACCCTTACCTTAACCTTAACCACCTCTATTTTAATATAATGCGTCATAGCTAGCTAATTGCTAACTCAGCATAGCTAGCTTATTGCTAACTTTCGTCGGGACTTCCGCTTCCAGGCCAAGGAGCGAAGGAGACTGATTGTGGGATGACATGTAGGTACGGTGGGCGGGTCACGTAGCTGCTCCAGCTGCAGTTATACCCACTCGACTTTTTTTGTGCCTAACTTCCTGTAGGAGGTGGACCGAAGACAGCATTTTATGTAAAGACACAGCAACATTTATTGGATTTTTTTTAACATACTGTATCTGAACCGAATGGTAGAGATAGCTCAATCATGTTGAGTTAAGTTCAACACATTTTTCATTAAGATAGAGTGACTCAGAATGTTCTCTACCAAACGGCTGAGCAGAACGTTAAGGGGTTAAATTAAGCTGCGGATGAAGCAAGCTGTGATTTTGTCATTTTACACAGTGCAGCAGGTCTCGATCCTCATCCCTGTCAGTCAATACAGTATATTAGTGGCTAACTTTTGTTTGTGCACATCATTCTGCAGATCTTTTCACCGCTTGAGTAAGCAGCCTCATTCCTTTCATTCATTTAATAGTGGTTTGCCCTTACTAATGTGCGCCGCTCCTGCACAACTTTTACTTTCATCATAATTTTCTATGGCAGCGTAGCATTAGTGGCCTTTGCTGTCAACACATCTTTTCTTTATTTCGGGGATGGTGGGGGATTTTATTTGGATGTGTCCCACCCCGCGCTAAGTACATCCTTGTATCTCCATTAAACATGATGCTTTTCATCAGATTCAAAACCGACAGTCCCTTTCACCAGGTTGTCACGCCCTCGTCATTGTGCCGCTATTTGACGATGAATCCCGCAGCTGGGGAAAAAAAAAATAAATTAAAAAAATCTTGAAAACTGACAGTCACTTCTCAGGCGTGGACCTTTTTTAAACAATGTTTCAATTTTACTTTCAAATGTTTTTTTTGTTTTTTTTCGCAGAAGCCCGTGTTTGAGTGGTGGAGGTGAAACCCATTATAAGATGTGTCGGCGGAAAGAGGAGAGAGAATGAGTGAGAGGGGGAGAGAGTGGCTCTGTGGTGTTCGATGAGTGGGCTGCCATGCATTCTTTTAGCCTTATTCACTGAGTAAGCGTGGGCGGCTAATTCGTGTTTGCATTCAGCAGGTTTACCTAAGGGGAAATGTTTTATTATATGCTGTCTTTGAAATCGATGACTAATTGCGCTCCTTTTTCTCTCCCTCTCCATCCGCTCGTCTCGTGTCTGTCCGTCTGCCTCGGGTCCGTTTCCCCCCCGATCCCTGCCTCCCCTCATGTCTCTCAACACCGTCCCCTTCTGGACTTGGATCTGAGGGTGTTTTGGGTATTGCGAAGTGAGGATGTGCCATAACAGTCTGTCAAGGTGTGCTGTTGAACTGCTGTAACAGTGAGGTGTGATACTCAAATCCCCTGGAAAAAAAGGGTGTTTTTTTCCCATCAGCAGAATCTCTCAAACAAAAACACAAAGAGCACAGGAGAGAAATACAGACATGTCCTTGGGAGCTGAGAAGAAAAGAACACATTGAGATCTTAAAAAATGGAGTGAGAGTGTGATTAAGAGGCAATAAGACAGTTGAAAGAAAAAAAAAACGAAGAGAGAGAAAGAAGTGCATTCTCCCGACATGAGTCACTTCTGAGTGAAAGCTTTGTAATTTAAGCCACACACGGTGAAGGAGAAAGAGAGCAGGATGGATAGATGGAGCGATAGAGATGGAAAAGCGGACAGATGTCGACGTTATCCAACACAAAAATCACCAGCTTAAACCACAGCACCGTAGGAGGGTTCAATTAAGTCGGTGGGTGTACCTGATGTGGCAAAACGGATCAGGGTTGATTCCAACTTACAGTAATTACACTCTAAGTAGCTGACAACAGGTAAAAACAACACACTGTACTTTATGTTGCTCTTCTTTTTTAAGTGTATGCGATCCACAGGGTCAATTACACACTTTACCTCCTATAGTAAACACACACTTCACCACATCCTCGTGATTCACTTTGTAAACAGTTCATGATGCTCAATGTGTAAATGAACAACAGTGACTGAGAGACTGAAACGTTTGGGTTTCCTCCAATAGCAATCCAGGACCATGACACGTACGATGAGGGTCACAGCTAAACAAATCCCAGACTCATCCCTAAACTGAATGCAAACAGATAAGATGGAGGACATAATGCAAATGGTAGAATTAAAGTTTGCTAACCACAGCACTGTTCTTTGAAACACATTTCCACTCCAACCTCGTCACATGTCGACATTTGGTCATGGACTTTTCACGTGCAAGGTACCCTGGGTGTGTTGGTTGTTGAGGTTCTGGGATGCTGTGTCAACTTCAGCCTGTTACATGCATTGTCTGATTTCAAGATACACTTCTGTTTTCACAGGAAATGTACAGTTTGCATACAGTCTCTTTCAAAATAAAAGCACTACGTCGGTACAACACCACCAATTGACCTTTTTTTTTTTTTTTTCCTTCAACTACAAACACACGTGGTTACGTTTGGCCAACACACACATGGTTGGGTTTAGGAAAAAAGAACAGGGTTCAGCTTTACAATCGCACGGGAAGCGAGCACCTCCCTCCTGCCCTACTCAGACTTCCGCCGCCTTAACTTTTGTTTTTGTTCACTGTGTCTCCCTCTGACGCCACCAGGTGCCTTTCACAATAATGGCAGCCAGCAGTGTATCATGCCAACATGAAAGGACAGCTTTTTGTATGTGTCTGACGCCCGGAAGTCACTGACCAAGCTCTGGATTTCAATGTCTTCGGATTGAGAGCAGGTTGGAAAATACACCCTGCAGCTCCTCCCTTCAACATATCTGTATTTAGGTTTAGGCAAGTAAAGTTACTAGTTTAACGACGTACCTTAAAATGATTCAGTACTCTTCCTAACACTGGCCTCCCAGGGAAATCTTGTGTTTTGAGACTCATCCACCGCCCCAACCTGCTTTCTATGGAGCCACTTCCTTCTTTTCTCCTGTCGGCGCGTTGGTCAGATCATTACAGCCTTCGCAAATACTTGGGTTATACACACATTACTGGCTCATGATTACGTGGAATATTTACAAATTTTGGTGCATTACTTTGGGTAGGAAAACGTATGAACAGTGCCTGCTCCACTGTCTGTCCCAAGCCCCTCCCACGTTCTGGGACGCCGTGCCAACTTCAGCCTGTTACATGCATTGTCTGTTTTTAAAATACACTTCTCTTTCAACAGGAAATGTACACTTTGCATACAGTCTCAAAATAAAAGCACTACATTGGTACAACACCAATAGACGTTTTTTTCCTTCAACAACAAACACACAAGGTTACGTTTGGCCAACACTCGCATGTGGTTGGGTTTAGGTAAAAGAACAGGGTTTGGTTTTGCAGTCATACAGGAAGCAAACACCGGCCTGAAAGTTGGTGATTGTTGGACCCATCCACCACCACTCACTTCCTTAATTTACATTGTGTCCAGCCACGTGTCTCCTTGATGCCTCCAGGCGCTGTTAACACGTAAACTGTAAAAATGATGGACGTAGCTACTGTGACGGCACCCATTGGTTTGGAGACTCCTATTTTGGTTTTTTCAGACATCGCCATCAAAGCCAGAAGTGACCAGATTTGGGGGCTCACCCTAATTATGCGTAACTCTAAAAATTCACCCCTGTAACCCAGATCCAGCACTTTTTTAAAGTCGGGCGTTTTAACATGGGGGTCTTTGGGCAATGACTGACCTCAAGTGGCCTTTAGAGGAACTGCAGTTTCTGGCACTTCTGTGTTGGCTTCATTTTTCAGCCCTGGAGGTTTCCGCTTGACCACAGCAAAGAACAGAGAAGCTCGGATTAGAAGAGAGTTAGCCTGACTTCACTCTCTGCTCAGGGCACTTTTACTCCACCATATCTTCACACAGAAAATAGCTTTTTGCTGTTATGTTATTGCTCATGAATATCATATAGAGCTCCTTTAAAGCAGCTGGTGGAGCAAGTGATAAGATCATATTATTGCTTATTATTGCTAAGCTAGGCTAAACACACCTCAGACTGACTGACTGACAGACTTATCTTTGACATGATTGTGATACAGATCTTCACATTTTACTCTGGCTGAGATGGCAGTGCTCCTTTAAATTCATACTCATATATCACTATGTGTAGCTACCAGGATACACCAGCTGAGGTGGAACGTACAGCATCTGCCTCTAAAGCAAAAATCCTCCTCATCTGTTCTGTTATTTCCCTCGCTGATACAAGAGGAATGTTTTCATCACTGGCTGTATGTATGTATGTTCGCTTATATTAATAACTGTGAGGCTCTGTATCTGCTGATGCCAGGACTTCAGCATTAAAGGTCTGAAAACGTACAATTGGCTGAACACGTCAGATCTGTCCAATCCACATGGTCACCGGTACATGACTCATGTGGTATTTACCATGACCTGCCTCAAGTCCTACCTCCTCTCTGACCACCAGCTACTATTTAATTCACTGCGGTCTGGATGATGACAACATCCTGGCTACACACACAAGGACACGTGCACAAATATGCACGTGTCCTCAAATGCAGCCCATCCACTTGACAGCTGGTGTTTTTTTTTATAAAAAAAAATGGTCAGTAGGCCTTTTGTGTTTTTTTTCTCCTTCATCTTTAGGAACAAAAACAGAGACACATGTTGTGAGTCACCGCAGTGTGTCATGCTGATCCATCAGAGAGGACAGCGTCCTGTGTTGGCGGTGATGTCGTCCCACAAGTGGTGCTGCCTACTGACAGGGCAGCGGACAGAAATATAAGAGAGAGCATCGATGTAACTGACAGACTTCAGCGAGGAGCCTCAGCCGGTCCAAACGACAGACGGCGCTGCCTCTAACCTGGACTGACAAACACCCAAATGTGTGCTTGTTACTGAAGACACCTTCGTGTGCACGAAGCCAGTTATTCTGCACCAACACTCGTCAGCTCTGGCACAAATTCATGCATTTATCTGTTTCTCTATCTAGAAGTACTTCTAATACTTCTGTAACAACAATGTATTAAATGACAAAGTACCTCATTTACTAATATGTGCGTTAGTTTGTGCATGAAATAAGCGTGCACCCAAAATCACGGTTGGATTCATGACACCTGTGCTCCAGCTGATTTTGTACTTAACACCCAATCATTCTAAATTGACGGCTGTGTGCTTGCTATTTGCAGTCAGCATCTGCCACGCCCCCATTTCTCTATAGAAGGAAATATGTTTACATGTTTTTGTGTCATGGAGAAAGCTGTGAAGTTGTTTCTACGCACTTATTAAGGCTCTGACACTCCAGCGTCAGACTGTAAGTGAACCACCTTTTAGTACCAGATCTGTGTGCTAGGTACCCCAACAGAGGGGGGACCAAACATGGGGACGCTAAGGAACGCTTCTGTTGGTACCATCCACAACTTTTCATAGTGGAAACATGAAAAAGTGTACCAAATTGAACCGTACTGCTCGGTGGAAACGGGGCCGTACTGCTGAACATCACTTCTTAGAGATGCAAACTGTGTCACCTTGCAGTTGGCACCTGAAGTCATCGCTCTTTTCTTTGTCCGTTCCTCTATAGTGACCGTTTGCTCACCACGCTAGCAGAGCCTGGAATAAACAGTAGGCCACTTCCCACACAAGTGACTTAAAGAGCGCGTGTGTTGCATTAACTCTGCCCTCCCTCAGTCAGACCAACTCCTGCTGGGTGTTGGAAAACATGTCACCACCTGCCACCACCATACTGCAAAGTCAAGGGCTTTCATCAGCAGGACATGAGCTCAATCGCCGTTGTGTTACCTCAGGCATGGCTTAAGTCCAGCCTGGGGGCCAACTGTGGCTCACGGACAGATTTTAAGTTGCATTTCAAAATGTACTACATGTGGCCCACCACACAATAATGGTTCATCAAGCCAGATCACTTTTTCTTACATTTTTTTTATGTTTAAAGACATGCACCAAGTAGGAACATCTCCAGAACTAGTGTGTCTTCATAAACAGATGGTAAACAAGCAAACAAACAAAAAAAGAGGCATAAAGTCGACAGTGAGGGCCACTGCTTTTAGGAGCGGTGTACAATGAATACTTTTTTAACGGAAGATGAAACAGTTGAGTTTGTCTCATTTGTCTGTGTTTTTTTGGTGCTCAGATAGTTTCACATTATCTACTTGGGACCCCATTTAAAAATGTTCGGACATTGCTGTACTATGTCAGTCGGCGAGAGGTTGTGAATCTCTGAGGTTAAATTTGCAAAGTATCCAGTAACCATAGCTGCCAAATAAATGTAGCGGTTTAAAAATGTAGTGGAGTTGAAGTACCGTCGCAAATACAAGTATCTTAGAGTTGCACTGTTTGTACAGTACTTGTGTAAATGCCCTATCTGTCTCAGTTTGATGTTATATTACTGTATGCAGCTTCATGGCTGAGTTCTTAACTCCAAAACAACCTTAATTTTACCCAAAAGAAAAATCTCAATTAAGTTTTCAATTCTTTGGGAACAAATGTTCGAACAAATGGCTCTGCAGCTGACGCGGCACCGCGGGCCTGCCTGTCAGAACTCTGCAGCGGAGTGACAGTTCAGATACATTATTGTTCAGCAGAACCAATTAAAAAGCTTTTATATAACATTTCTTGTAACGCAATATTGCTGTTCTTTGACAGACCCTCATTACTGTAATCACAGGTCTGAAGTTCAGGAGAATTAAATGCAAACTTAAGCCCTCGTCCCCTGTTTCTGATTCATAACGAGCCTTTTGATTGTTACAGGCGAGCCGGCTACTGTGTGTCAAAGAGCAAACTGTGCGTGACACACACGTGTGCAGACTCGCACATTCACACGGTGTTTTTGAGAGTCTGCTATGCAAAGCAGGTTGACTTTAGACAAAGCACACAATGACAGCGAGGTTTAAGATGGATTGTCGTGGTCGTCACAAGAATAGAAACAGTCATTATCCCCAAACTGAACCTCCTACTTTTCCTATAACTTAAACTGCGTAAGTGAAACCAAATGCCTCACAGGTATGGAGAGCAGTACAGTAAAAAGATGGAATGCTAAACCTGGGTTGTGATGAAATCTATCGCTGACTTCCTGGAAAACGTCTTAAGTTCTATTTGAGGGGTTTCCCGCTGAATGAGAATAGAATAGGATTCTATTTCTGACCCCAATCCCAACCAACAATCCTCCTCCACCCCAGCAGCGTTAGGAGGAGTTCACCTGACAGCGGGAGAGCTCCGACCTGGTTTTGAAACAGAGCAATAAACCAGGGAAATCCCTAATATGGAAATCAGACCCCTCTGCCAGAAAGCTTCAGGAACTGGAGTGAATAAAGTCATCTTTCCAAAGGGCGCACGCCACACGCTCCACCTGCAGTTTGCCCTGTGTGTGTGTGACTTACAGTCATTACCCAACCGTTACAAGTCATTCCAAGCCCGTGACGGGGCAGAAGTGCGAGCCTCTGGCTGAAGTCCACCGTCAGTGCCGGCCGGCTACAGTAGCAGCGTAGTCCCCGGAGTCGGCACGCCGGCTTTGATCTGCCACCAGTGAAACTGTATCAAAGGACACGCAGGTGATAAAGCAGTGCACAGTAATGTTCCTCCCCTCCCAGTCTTCTTGTCTTCTCCTTATCAGTGTGGCCCACATCATGAAACTTTCAGGTCATGCCCTGTGTGGACAAGCCCACGCATGGAGCTTTAAAACGCTGCACTGATGGGAAAATATGTGAGAGAGCGGCATTTTAAGAGGCCATTTTGTCAGGCTGGAATGTTTACATCAAATAAAATATTAAAGGGATAGTTCAGATTTAATGAAATCTGCTCGTGCTTACGTGACATGAATGTGATTTTCACATGATGTTATTCAGTAATGTAGAGTTTTATGTTTAGTGGCTGGTATGACCAGGAACTAAGAGTGTAATTTTAATTATATTGAATAAAGGTGCAGCAGGTGTTTTATAGACTGAGCCTTAAAGGGATAGTTCAGGTTTTTTCAAGTGGGGTTGTATGTGATACTTATCCATAGTCAGTGTATTAAATACAGTATATGTCAATTGAGCCTGGTCTCACTCTGAAGTTGTCAAAATCTGGTGCCTGGGCAGGGATTAGTGGCGTTAGACACTGACCAAAAATGCCATCCTTTGACAACGTCCTGATACACAGCCAGTCGCCGTCATAGTTTAACAGCACTTGGTGGCGTCAGGCGGAAACGTGGCGGGAAGTAGGGCAGGTGGGAGTGGTGGTGGAGGGGTTGAACAACAACCGGCTTTCACTCAGGACAGCGATCGACGTTCCCGTAAAATTATAAAGCCAAACCCTGTAGGTAAATAAATTCTTGTTCCGAGCATTTATTTTGAAAGAGACTGTATGCAGGCGGTACATTTCTTGTGAAAATGGAGGTTTATTTTGAAAGAAGACAATGCATGTAACAGGCTGATACGGTGTCCCAGAACGTCACCAACCAACACACCCAGGGTACCTTTCATGTCGAATCTGGACGTGGAAAGTCCACAACCAAACGTCGATATGTGAGAGAATGTGTTGTGTCTGTCAGACAGCCTGTTCTGATGGGAAAGCTTTTAATGGCTCCAGTTCCCATCTATGCATCTATCTTGTCAAAGCCAGACTCCATTGAGAAAAACAGTAATTTCAGCTCTTGAACACATGAGGTTCTTGTCTACTGCTGCTTTGATATGTTAGTTAGTTTGTGTTATTGTGTGACTTTGGTGAATCTGAACTGACCCTTTTAAACACCAAAGTCACACAATAAGACAAACAAACCAACTGATCAACACAGCAGTAAACCAGCAGCTCCTGTGTTCAGCAAGCTAAAATTACCCTTTTTCTCAATGGAGTCTGGCTTTGAAGAGAGCAATATAACGGCTTTGTTTTTCTGTCGGAAATCACTGTCTGACATTAAGATGAGGCAGTGAAAATATGCTAAATACAGTGTTCACTTAAATGGTAAATGGTAAATGGACCTGCATTTGTATAGCGCCTTTCTAGTCATCTAGTGACCACTCAAAGCGCTTTTTACACTACGAGTCACGTTCACCCATTCGCACACACATTCATACACTGGTGGCCGAGGCTACCATACAAGGTGCCACCTGCTACTCAGTTTTTTTTTTTTTTAAACACACTCACACACCGATGGAACAGCCATCGGGAGCAATTTGGGGTTCAGTATCTTGCTCAAGGATACTTCAACATGCAGCCTGGAGGAGCCTGGGATCGAACCGCTGATCTTTCGATTGGTGGACGACCCGCTCTACCTCTGAGCCACAGCCGCCCCTATAAACTGATATTGATTTTTTTTAGGTGGCTAAAATACCTTTTGTTGCTGACCCCTCCACAGCAGCACATTGCTTTGCTTCAGTGACAGCACTTCAGCCTGCTTCTCCAAACTGGGGACGTGTTGACTGACATCTACTGCGTGTAATATACTGTCCATGGATAAGTACCCCATACAACCCCACTTCAAAAAAAACCTGAACTATCCCTTTAATGCTCAGTCTGTAAAACACCTGCTGCACCTTTATTCAGTATAATTAAAATGAAACTCTTAGTTTCTGGTCGTATCAGCCACTAAACATCAGCTGTTGAAACCTTCTTCATCTTTTTTCTTGCCTCTACATTGCTGAATAACATCATGTGAAAGCACATTCATGTGACGTAAGCACGAGCAGATTTCATTTGCTGTGTGGCACCCTATCACTGATAAGGATCGAGACATCAAATGTTTTCCACCGGGTAACCTAGCAACCCACGAGCCGCAGCAACAGTAGGCCAAGATTTGAGGCTACGGCTAAAAGTTCGACCGTCTAATTGCTGACATCAAAGCCGACTTTCACAAGCCATGTGACATCACCCTGCGGTACACTGGTCACACGCACATGGTATTGACCTAAGCTACATAACCTCCAAGTACTTGAGGCCAAAATAACAGAGCAGCCTGTGCTGAGCGTGGTTAAGGCCAAAGTATGACACAGCAATCTGGTGTGAAACTAAAGGAGGAAAATGTTTTTTGGGAGCTGGTGAAACATGCACAAGGTTTATCCTCATTTCGCCTCTGCGTAAATGAACCAAAGCCAATATACATCTTTGACAAATTACAAAAGCATACAGTTGATAATGAGGAGAAAAACTTCAAATTTTAACTCCGGTTTTATCTGGATGGTGATTTTTATGTCTATAAACCCACTACCTTTCAAGGCAGGACCTTGAAAACACGAGTGTCTTGAAAGGCCTTTTTCAGAGGCACAAGGTCTCTCTCTGCCATGGTTTTGTGTTGTGGAGAAAAGCAGTGATGGGAATGCTTCAGCTTTCTCCTCTAACAGAAAGTCACATATTTTTAAATGAAAGGCCTTTCGCAACAAGGCTGCAATCATGTTTCTCTGAAAAGGCTGTCTGCCCTTTGGCCCCAGATATCTCTTATAGGCAAGCAGGGGAAGGAAAGGAGAGGGAACAAATGAGAAAAGGCGTATTGACAACCTTTTCCTCACTCCTTTTTCTACGCCTCACCTTTTCTCCCTAGTACAGAACCTCTATCTCTCTGTTCTCCTTCTCCTTCCGAGGCCATGTTTATGAGTGTATCCATCCATTATCCATCCCGCCATCCATCCATCTCAGGTATTTGAGCAGGAATTAGCCGGTATTGCCAAAGCATTGTTTCCCACGCCGAACATTGAGGGGTTAACAGAGTAGCGTAGGAGTAGTTTCGATCAGTCAGGTAGGTCAGGTTTCTCTTAACATGACTGCATACCTGTGTGAAACTCTGTGCATGTGTTTGTTGTGTGTGTGCGCATGTGTGTGCATGCATTTGCTTGCTTGTATTGAGACACATAAAAAAGGAAGTAAGGAATCCAATCGTTCTTGATATGGCCGGCCCAGACGGCAAACACCACCAGGCAGCCAATCACAGTCCTGTGACATGTTCACAGATTCACTCTGTATATGAGGCTGCAAGTCCTTAGAGACTCTCACTGACACAAATACATGGCTACAGGATTTAAAATGTACAATATTTCAGTAAAGACCAGACAGGAGAAGATTTTAGTACCCACATTTTTGGAAATTGTACTTTAATAAAAAGAAATCTTAAGCACCACTTTCTGGTCTTTTAGCTGCATCTCACCGCATTAGCACATCGCAAAGTAAAAAAGCCAGTAAATGGACCTAGATTTATTAATTTATTTGTCAAGCTCCACAGTTATTTCTTTCATCACCATATTTATTCATTTCTTACACTGCACTGTAACTTTGAGTCTTGTATTTTATACCCGACTTAGTTTAATTTTGATTTTCTCTCCCTTTAATGGCATTTGGAAATCAATTCAAATGTTCTTTTATGTGTTTCTTTTGCACTTTGTTGATTTCGATGTTCTATGTAAAGCACTTTAAGGCTGCTGTCAGCCCTAGAGTGGTCTCCTTTGGTCTGAATCAGGGACTCATGTTGTTCCAAAGTTGTGTAATTGCCTAGAGTTGGTTGGTGTTCTCACGGCAGCATTTACAAGAGGACCAGATCAAATGCCTTGTGTGAGAAAGCTGCTCTTGATTGGTCAGAATTTCCATGTGGGAAAAATCCAGGAAGTAAAGCAAACGTTGAAGAAGAGTACACTTGCAAGATAAATGTGACACTTTCTAATGTCACAATGGAGGGACAACTACGCAGGTTGATTTTAGCGCTGCTCATCGTGGACTATATTGCTGTCATTGTTCATTTTAGTCAAAGCATACAGTTTGAAAACGAGGCGCGGCTCCAACACAAAAAACAATGTTTTGATGCACTGGATGTGCTGAATGTGCATATTAAGGCAGTACAGGAGGAGGTGCACATTAATAATCCTCCAGGACTGTAACATGCTCATGTTTAACCCAAACAATGTGTCATGTGACTGCAGTTGCTTCACATCCAGGTCGGAACACCTTCTCACCACAAACCAACCGCACCAGAGTTCCTTTGGAACCGGACTGAGACCACCTCTTCAAGAAGGTCTCGGTCCGGTTGTTTTGGTGCACACCTGAGTGTGATTGCTGTGTTCACACCTGCCCAAATGAACCACACTGAGGAGGCAAACGAACTTGAGTTTGATTGAATCGAACCAAACAGGGCAGGTGTGAAAGCAGCCTGAAATCCCTCATTGTCGATATGTGCTATAGTCTCCAGAATAAAAAATGGCATTGTACATTTCTGCAATCCACGGATATGTAACATTTGTACATTATTATGTAGCTTACATGTTGAGAGTTAACGTTACAACACTGTTGTTGGCGTTTGGTCATATTTAGACACAAAAACCATTTGGTTATGGTTGTGAAAAGATCAGTCTAATGGGGTTGTTGTTTGTTGGTCTTGAACATTAGTCTGCAGTTTGGTAACTGTTGTGCCGAGGTGTCACACCATCCACCATCACCTCCACTATCCTGATGACGCCAGCAATGCCAGCACATGTAATCAGAACTACCTATCTTTAGCATTGTTGATATGAAGCGTATGAAATATATAAACGTAATCCCTCTGCAGAAATGTACAATGCCAACATTTTCCTCTGGTGACTGGGCTGGTATCTTCAAGGTAATTCTTCAGGAAAGAAAAGAAAGAAAGGCCTCACCCCATTCTCCATATATTTGTGTTAAATAAATATGATTTATAAAATATTTTGATCTGCTTTCATTTTCTTTTTTTTATTCTAAACTTGTCTTTTGCCAGACAAGAATTCACAACGTCAAATTTCAAAATCTAAAAAACTAACAGAACAACAAAAATGTCCTTCTGTATATCTTTGTTTTATTTTTTATTTTTTTAGCATAATTAAAGAGTAAAAATCTTTTCTCCATATCGCCCAGCTTTAGTTAAAAGTATTGTATTTAGGTTGGATTTAGCTGCATACACACACACACACACACACACAGGCATGACTGAGCAGAGGAACAGCCAGCATTAACGGTATATACGTGTGTGATGTAGAAGAGTGAGAGACAGAGAGGTACTTTGAGTGTTGTGTTTTTAAAATTTTAACACACACACACACACACACACTGCAATGACAAGTGCTCATTCACATCGTCATCTTTTGTTTATGTTTCCAGCTCTTGCGAGGAAATGTAACAGAAAGAATGTCGACGCTCTGAAAGGCATCACGCATTATAAAGCATCCTTGCTCCGTTGCCATGTTTTGTGCAAGGACAGTTTGAGTACCTGCAATCAGCCAGACACACTCAGTCTCTGTAGTGCTCTCGCTTTATCCCCCCCCCCACACACACACACACACACACACACACACACTACAAAAAACATGCAAACTGTACCTTATGCTTTGTCTTAAAGTCTGACTTTTCTTTAAGGTATATGACAAAGCAGTGACATTTCTTCAGATAACTTTTTCTCTGCAGGGATGTCTTCTTGAATTGAACGTTGAAATAATAAATAATGCGTCATGCAAATCACAGGTAGCACAGCACGGAGTTGACGTCACTCCATTCCACAGATTCTTGAACGCCGATTTGTTCTGGGAGCAGATGAAATCAGGACACCTCTGAAGTAAACTCTGAAGTGTTACAATCCAATACTGGATTCAATTATTTATTAACATGGACCTTTTTTCGCAGTGCACGTACACATATAAGCACACACATGCACACACACCTTGTTTAATCCCTTTCATGGCGGGTGGCTGTGCAGGCGGATGCTGTTTAAACAGAGCGGGCCCTTGATGTGGGGCCTCTAGGGGCCAGGGTTTGTGTGTGTGTCTTTCACCCTGGATGTGTATGTGTGCCTCTCCCGAGTTCTCTGGCCATGGGAACAATGGTCCTTTAGAATGCGAGGTTACTGGTGCGCTGACCCCTGGCAAATAAGAGCCATGTTCTGGCATTCCTGGCCTGATTGGCACTTTGAGCCTGCAGAGAGCTCAAAGGAGACACAGGAAATGTGACCAGTGTAATTGGTTATATATTAGCGGAGCATTCTCCCCCGTTTAAATGATGGAACATTCTTCAGTGACACTTAGGTGGATGGGGCCGGGATTCCACCGGCTACAGAGGGAGAGGGGGGAAGGACAAACACGAGGGTAAAGAGAGGGGGGAAGCCGGGAGGAGAGGAAGATGAGGGGCAAAGACAGGGGCGTTGTAGTGCAGGGAAAAGTGGGGCTGATTATCCAGGGCCCCAATGGGAGGGGGGATGTTTGAAAAGACTGGAATGAAAAGTTAATGAAAAGAATAAAAATTGGCTGAATAAATTAGTTTACGACTAAATTTTGTGTAAAAATACACTGGACTCTCACTGAGGCCCTTCTCACCCCTTAAGCCACAAAATGGTTTAGTCCGCCCCTGCAATAGGATTCGTCTCTAAACAGAGCTACAGCCAGTGACTGCTTAAGGCAAAAGCACGTAGCAACCAACACCGGGACGTCTACAAATGCACAAGGTTAGGTTTAGAAAAAAAAAACCTCATGGTTTGGCTCTACATTCAAAGGGGAAGCAAACATTTGACTCCTGGGTGAAAGTCTTGGATTCATTGGACCCATCCACCACCTCTCCCGCTGATTGACTTTCCAGCTCCTTATTTATGTTGTCACCGGCAGCGCTTCAACCTGACACCATCCAGCAGCGTGTCAAACCACTGTGACAGTTGTTGCCTGTCAATGAATCAGGCAACGTCTGGCCGACTGGCAGCATATCATAACACGCTAAAGGTTGTGACCAGCCATGTGACAAAGTGGCGCTGCCCAGCTGCCTGTCATACCACTGAGGAAGGTGGCTTTTGATGTCAGGTGTCTGACGCCTTAATCACTAACAAAGCGCTGGTATTTAACATTTTTTGAATGAGAACAGGAGCCTACAAATACAACATGCTAACATTATTAGCACAAGCCAATGGCATTTTACATTGTATAAATTAGCCAAGTGGCTAGCAGAGTTTTCCTCCACTTATATGAAGCCAGGAACAACAGCAACATTTAACAACCATGATGTTACAAAATTTGGCTCAAATACCACTCATTAGGTTCACCAACAAAACAACTGTCTACACATATTCACCACAAATACAACATGCTAACGTTATCAGCACAAGCCTATGGCATTTTACGTTGTGTAAATTAGCCTAGCTGTTAACGGAGGTTTTCTCTGCGTACATGAAGCCAGGATCAATCACACACAGGACTTAAGATGCTATTTTTGTGGAGGCTTTAATGTCTTAATAATTTATTGTTTCTTATCTGTGAAATTAAAGTAAATAAAAGCTTTGTTTGCACTGAGGGAAATGGTTTCAGCTTACAGAGACAGACAGGAGGTCTGCGTCACTGTGAGGTGTAGTTACATTTCTGGAGAGGTGCACATCAGGTTAAAGCATACGGTACGCGTCTACGCAGAGCCTATGTTGTAGGTACGGTGTTGCTTCAACGCAGAAGTACAGATACCTGAGCACCAAAGTACACTGTCGTGTTTTTACTCAAGAACAGGAAATCACAGTTATGAAAAAGAAAACAAACAAAAGGAAAGCAAAAGAAATAAAGCTCACAATCTCAAAAGATGCATGACAGAAAAGTGGATCAAGCAAGGACAAACGGGGGGGCCCACAGACCCTCCATATGCATAGGGCCCAGAATTTGGTGCTCCGCCCCTGGACAAAGACTATAGAAAGATTTGTTCAGAGAAATGGGGGCTTTCGTGCAGGCATGGTGAAAGTATTGGGGCGGGGTCATCTCTTGTGCACCTTGTGTATTTACCCCTGCGGTGGTGAATGGGGTTGTCAGGTCATGATATGTTCAGCACTCTCCCTCTGAAGCGTGGCGAGTGGGGAAGGCCTCATATGTGGATGGAGGAGGAGGCCAAATCAGTAGCTTGACCTTTGACTTGAGGTGCTTGGTCACAGTTCATGAAGGCTTCATCCTCCACTCTTTTGTCTGTGATGCCTCTGAGCACACATTCATGTCCTGAGTACTGTTGTGTTTTTCAATCGGAGCATCCCATTCTGCAGAAAAACCCATTTGTGCACAACAGGTATCTGTCAGAATAACAGCTCCCGAATTGGCCTGAGAAAGTAGCTTGAAAGCCCATGCATAGATCTGTAGCTCAGTGTCATGAGTGGAATGAGTTGTGATCCCCTGAGGCTCAAGCAGGGGAAGCTTCAGAGGCAGTCGACCCACAGCTACAGCCTGCATTCCTTCTTTATACAGAGAGCATAAGGATGGAAATGGGTACCCATGGGTGCTAATGTATTCACTAAGGTGATCTTATCATGGCCCTGCCCATTCTAAAATGCTTGTTGGGGTAGTTTATATAACATTAGTCTGGTGGAGACCCTGATGTGTACGCACACACACACACACACAGAAACACACACACACACACACACACACACACACACACACACACACACACACACCTTGGTATGTGGCTTTAGGGTAAATGCAAAACACAGAGATCTTGTTGTAAACTAACTAGAGGTTGTCAGTTTCTGTCTGTCAGGCCATTAAATCCTATGGGAACCATGCGAATCTTGTCAAAATGTACCACCCACTCCCATCAACACAGAGACAGTCTGTGGCTTTGCTGAAGTTCACATAAAGCCGATGACAGCGTCAAAACAGTTCTCGAAAGTGGAGACCGTCTTTATGATTCACATTCATTTTTTCAGTCATTCTGACAGCAAAAATCAGGCATAAAAAACAGCTTTGAAATTATGATCGAAACAGGTGTCACTATGTTAATGTGAAAGAAATTAACCTTATTCTACTGTCTTTAAATCTTTCGAAACTTATTTGGTTGATTTTTCATTTATAGCATTAGTTGAAAATAGGAGTTTAAAAACCAGCTCAGTCACCAGGAGAAAATGTTGGCACTTCACGTTTCTGCAAACCACAAATATGTGACATTTCTTCTTTTCATATGGATCATAGCAACATTTCTAAATTGACGTAATATATGAGCTGGCTTTGCAGTCGGGATGTGAAGGGGATGCTGGATGTTTTGTGTCAGAAACAGACGCAAAAAGTCACCTTCTGTAGCTGTAGTCCGACTTTCACCCAGACTTTCACTTGGGAGCCCACTGTTTACTTCCTGTGTTAATGCTGAGCACTGTTGATCGTCAAGGACAGAAGCATTTGCTGCTGTTTTTATTTATTTTTTATTATTATTTTTTGCACTTCTTTTTGTGAAGGGAGGTCTCAAAAAACTGACTATTTTTGCATTGGTCTCAGCCTGTGGACCTTTTCGTGGCTGTCCAGCCCAGTTCCATTGGTGTGCAGGTGTCTCCTCTGCCGTCCTTCATTGTTTGTCTATTGTACCGAAGCACTCAAGAAAAACGTTTGTTATAAATAAGCGTAAATACGAGGTGTTTTACCGATGTTGTAAGTTTAATTTGAAAAAGACGGTATGCATCTAACAAGCAGAAACTGTACGTTTTCTGTGAAAATGGAAGTGTATTGTCAAAAGACACAATGCCATCCATTGAAAAATGTTGATATTTGACAAGTTGGGATGAGAATGTGTTGGTGTTACTTAGGCAGGGTCCCTGCCAAGCTGCAGACCACTGTTCGAGACCAACAAGCGCCAAAACCGGTTATTTTATTGGGTCATTGCTGTGTGTCCAGCAGCTTGATTTTGAACAAGACATTGTTGCTTTTCCTGCCAAGACTGTGCCCCCAAAACCAACCAGGTATTTTAAAGGTTCAGTGTTTAAGATTTAGTAGGATCTAGTGGTGAGTGCTGCACATTTCAACCAGCTGAAGCTTTTCCTGGTCAGAATTCCTTCAGTGTTTGTTGTTCAGGAGGTTTTTACCAGGAGCTGAATTATTCGCAGAGGTCTCTTCTTCTCCAAATGAAACGGACACTGAATAAAGCAGTGTCAGGATAGAAACCAGTGTTTCTTTAACACTGTTTGGCATGTCAGAGACAGGTGGCTCGCCCACAACATGCTATTGTGTGCTCATCTTTTTTCTCTGACAACATAATGTGTTCTTACCTTATTCCTGAACGTTAAGGAGGTTTTTATCAGGAGCCGAATTATCCACAGAGGTCTCTTCCTCTCCAAAACAAACAGACCAGCTGATTTAAGCCAGTAAAAACACTGAATGAAGCAGTTTCATCTTACAGATCAGTGTTTTCCTGATGCTGCTTGTCACAGATGGGCTGCTAACTATGTTGGCCGAAGCAAAAACACAAAAACTTGAATGGCCTTATCTAGAGCCAGTGTCCGTTCTGGGCTACTGTAGAAACATGATGGTGAACATGGCGATCTCCATAAACGAGGACCAGCTCCTTTTGTAGATATAAATGTCTCATCTAAGAAAAGGAAAACACAAAAATTCTTGTGGCACATATCCCATTAAATCCTGCATACCGGACCTTTAAGCCCAAACATGATCTTTTCCAAACCATAACCAAATTATTTTTGTGGCTAAAACTAACCACACCTTAACCACGCCATTGTTGAAATGTAAAGTTTTTACATATCTGCTACATTATAACATACCAATGTAAGATATCTGTGGTTTGCAGAAATATACAATGCCAGCATTTCATTCTGGCACCAGGTTGTTAAAACTCTAACTCACTGTAAATGATTTTATCAACAATGAAAGAGCAGTAACTGAATTAAAATTGCAATCAGCACCAGCAGCCTCCAGCACCAACATCTCCACTATCAAGATCTGCAACAGCATCTCAAATTCACCTGGATGTATTTCCTAATGTGCACGATGTGCATGCACCTCTGTTTGCCCTGCCTGCACAAACAAGCTTATTTTAACTGTTCCACCACATATTTCCTCTGCTATACTATAAACGTTGTCCTCATTCACACCATGACTCTCACCCCAACTATTTTCTATATCTGCTCACCACCAGTGTGCACACATGTGTAAATGTAAGGAGGGCGAGTTGATTCATATCCTGGGTTGTTAGCCATGAGAACCGAGGAGCATTCCTTTGCATTCCATGCTGAGGTGAACACCAGGGTTGAGAGGAAGAGACAGGCATGTCTGTGGATGTCAGTGACTCACTGTTAGACCACTCTGGATCATCTGTCTTTATTCAAAGAGGCCGCCACAGTTGGCACTGCTAGAAGCTTAGATTGAATTTTCATAATTTTTCATCTTCCCATAAACTCCCCCAGGGGCGCTGTGTTTCAAACGGGAGAAATGTTGGATGGTGAGATTTGTTGGGAGTATTGATCCGGCTGAAGGAGGCTGCCCTCGGGCTTTAGAAACAGCTTGTTGGTAAGTGAGTTAAAGCTTTAGGCTTGCGTGATCAATCAGGCTGATGTGATGGGCGAAGACAAGATGTCTCCTGATCGACGACCTGAGGATTACGCACATGCACACGCAGACGTGGCACTCGCGAAAAAACGGCAAATGAAAACACACTCGCAAACAGAGACACAGGGATTACACAGGCATTTAACAAGCTCTTTGTTCAGGTCAAAGTTGACTGCAGGCCCCTCAGGAAAGAGGAGGGGCGGAGGGCGGCTGGAGAGGCAACAAAGGGGAGAGCTGGGGAATGCAGGGGTACAGGGGGAACACAGACACTGACTCAAACTAGTAAATCTCAAAGAGAAGTGATAGATTCCTCTCTAACATCACTGTTTGGTTACGGCCATTCATACCTCCCCCTGACTGGAAGGACTGGTGTGTGTCTTCATGATTTCATTTTCAAAGATGAAACAGATTTTTTTCAGTTTGAAGGAGCAAAAATTCTGTTATCTACAACACATCCGAGAGGGATCAGGTAAAAATGCAGCAGTGTAATCTATCACATCTCATCCTGTCACAGCAGCTTTCAGGAGGTGTAGATAAGACAATGACGAGACCCATTTGATGCTCCTGAGCTGAGACTGTCCTCAGTGAGAGGTTGGGACCACCCAGGAAACCTTCAACCAAACCCCACAGTGTCTAGAGGTTATTTTAGGATGTCGCGAGAAAGATTTGTCTAATAGAGAAAAAATCGTTTTGCCCTTAAAATCAATAATTAAGTGTTTTGCTTCAATTTACTCTCAATATATTGAAATTATCAGTTTTTCAGAATTCCTCTGATCAAATAAAATTGAGATGAGAAGGATCTTTTGATGTTACAACAGAAAGGCTCACATATTCGGTATGTTTCAATTCACATCCATTTTCTCCCTTCTGATTTATTAGTACCTGACAAAAGCTTTCCACTTTTAGAAGACTGAAGTGCTCTCTCAAGGGCATGAAAAATTATAAACCATAGTCTGTTGAATTGCAGGAGAACTGAATAGCAGATCTTTGAGGCATGACAGTTTTTCATGGAGCAGAGTACCCTCGGTAGCAGAGGTGACTATATACCAAAGAAACCTGCCTGTTACCTTAAAGCAGACGTGCACCAACAAGAAACAGGCAATCTGTGCGTTGCTGGCCGAGTCACAACCACGAAGCTATCACACAGCCCCATCAATTAAGGAAATGGCCGCTTAATACAGTCAAATGCAGCTGACAGAGTGTGTAGAAATGATCTTCCAAAGACACACTTTGTATGATAATTACCCAGGTTGCGATTCAGGGAGGTCTTCCTGCCTTGCAGCTACTTAATGGGTCATACCAGGTCAAGGAGAAATTACTGGACTAACAGCTCCCTCTTGTGTCTGCATGTAATTAATGTCCATCATATCACAAGAGTCTCATTCTTAGTATCACCTAAAGGCGGCAGGCTACTCACAGGACATGACTAATGCACAGGAGGACTCGAGGAGGCCAGGGACAGACTGTAACTTTAAACAGAGTGAAGGCAGTTATGGAGCCCAGCAGGAGCTACACTGTGTTTGCTAATTGTGGCCCATAGATGGTGGTGTTGCATACTTTACTAACAGCAATACACACCCCTGCCTTAAAGCACACACTCATATATAATAGATACCAGCATGCACGAAGGAGAAGTGTTGCTTTGTGGACAAACAACACAGTTTATTAAACTGTACAAACAGGCAGACTGTATGTGCATGTGTAGCTGAAAAACTGAGTCAGTGGAGAGAATTTACCTGCAGAGATCAGCAGTGTTGTTAATCATGCCTAAGCAATAATTGCTAGGGGCGGGACTTCATGAGCCAGTCAAGTTGCACCTACAGTTTATATCCATGTTGGTGACAACTTGGCTGCGTCACACACAACTTCCCCCCGGCAGCACAGAAGATCTATACAATCAGCACAGTCACAAGGTGGACACCCAAAATTAGTCCTGTCCAAACGTCTCCTCTTCTGAGATGTGACCTTTAATAGCAGCCAGTAAAGTGTTTTTACAGAACATGATGATGTCACAGTGAAGTTGACTTTTGACCTTTTTGATCTAAAATGTTATCACTTCATTATTTTATCCTGTCAGACACTTGTGTGATGTTTTGTCATAACTAGTGTATGAATTCTTGCGTAATGGCTAAAAGCGTGTTTTGTGAGGTCACAGTGACCTTGACCACCAAATTCTAATCAGTTCACTCTTGAGTCCAAGTGGAAGTTTCTGCCAGATTTGAGGAAATACACTCAAGGCCTTCTTGAGATATTGCATTCAAGAGAATGAGATGGACGCAAGGTCACAGCGATTTTTACCTTTGACTGCCAAATTCTAATTGGGGGGGGCAAAATGGAGGAGAGATCAGCGCTGGGTCAAGCCAACGGTGAGCGCTGCGGCATCAACAAATTGGGAATCATTTGCAAGCGCCTTTAAGGTGTTATATTAAGGTGTGATATTAGATTCATGAGAATGAGACAGATGTAAGGTCACAGTGACCTTGAGCTTTGACCACCAAATTCTAATCAATTCATTGTTAAGTCCAAGTGAATGTTTGTGCCAAATCTGAGAAAAAAAATTACCTAAATAAACGTGCTCAGGAGAATGCGACTGATGCAATGTCACAGTGACTTTGACCTTTGATTGCAAAATTCTAATTAGTTCATTGTTAAGTCCAAGTGGCTGTTTGTGTCAGATTTTAAGAAACTCCTTCAAGGTGTTCTTGAGATATCAAGTTCAGGAGAATGACACAGATGTAAGGTCACAGTTACCTTGAGCTTTGACCACAAAATTCTAATCAATTCATTGTTAAGTCCAACTGAATGTTTGTGCCAAATCTGAGAAAAAAATTACCTAAAGGTGTTATCCTGGAGATACCGTGTTCAGGAGAATGCGACTGATGCAATGTCACAGTGACTTTGACCTTTGATTGCAAAATTCTAATTAGTGCATTTTTAAGTCCAAGTGGCTGTTTGTGTCAGATTTTAAGAAACTCCTTCAAGGTCTTATTGAGATATCAAGTTCAGGAGAATGAGACAGATGTAAGGTCACAGTTACCTTGACCTTCGATCACCAAATTCTGATCAGTTCATTGCTGAGTCCAACTGAATGTTTGTGCCAAATTTGAGAAAAAATGACCGAAGGTGGTCTTGAGATATCACGTTCATGAGAATGAGATGGATGTAAGGTCACAGTGACCTTGACCTTAGGCCACCAAATTCTAAGCAATTTGTTGTTGAGTTCCAGTGGACATTTGTGTCAAATTTGAATGATGCCCTCAAGGTGTTCTTCAGATATTGTGTTCACAAGAATGGGACAAATGGACATAGGGACAGACAGATGGACATATAGACAATCTGAAAACATAACGCTTCCACCCGTGACAGTTGACGGCACAAAAAGATGTTCTATGCTACAACAGCCAACCACGCACAGCTGTCCGAAAAAAAAAAATAGCGAATGTAATAATAATCATGTGGCTGTGGCTCAGAGGTAGAGCGGGTTGTCCACTAATCAGAGGATCAACAGTTTGATCCCCGTCTCCTCCAGTCTGCATGTTGAAGTATCCTTGGGCAACATACTGAACCCCAGATTGCTCCTGATGGCTGTTCCATCAGTGTGCGAGTGCAAGTTAAAAGTCACTGACCTGGTATAGTAGCCTCGACGTAGTGTAAAAGTGCTTTGAATGGTTGGAAGTCTAGATACAGATGCACTGTGGCACCTTTACTGTCAGTATGAGACGCAGTGGACGGCGTCATGTTCTGACGCTCCAGACAACTGCTGTAGTAAACACTCCAGTAAATGGCACTAAGTCTTTAGAACTTTGACATGAGTGAAGTTTTTTGTTTCAAAATGCTGTGCAAAGGTTGGTTTAGCTGTTAAAATGTTCATTAAATGTTAGATAGGTGATTACAGACCTGTATTATAGATGCTTTTATAGCCCTTGTGTGCATTTGTGCGGTGCAGGTGCTTTTACTTTAGTTTATATGTGTGTATTTCTGTGTGCATCTTTCCTACACAAACTACTTTTTCTTTTCCTCGGCGGCTCTTCACAGTTTTATATTGAACACACTCTGACCTCTGCGTCTCAGCGGTGCATTCCTGTGGTGATTGTGTCTGTAAAAAGAAAACAATCTTCAAAAACCTGGTGCTCCCCGTCTTTGGTGGAGCTGAAACTCTGACATTTCAGCACAAGTTCAGGTGCGTGTGTGTGGGTGTTATGCTTGCTCAACTATTTCAAGAAAACAAACAGCTGAGCAGATATTCTGGTCAGCAAATGTGAAAGGCTTCCATTATGCACTCAGGTCTCATTGTGCAATATAAAAACAGTGGGGGAGAGTTTCAGCATTTGAAACATGATCATGGTTAAAAAGACACAATTTTGTTGGGAGACATGATGCAAACAGCAGTCTTTGCATCCTTAAGGGCCCTAAAACGGTCAGTCATTGGTCAGTGTTGGGCCATCAGAGTCCCTCTGTTGCCCTAGTCAGGGTGATGTGTCCTGCACTGTCGGCCCTTGTCGACTTTTTTTCAATGAAACGAAGCAAAACAAAGACAACTATGGTTAAATGTGATAAGACCAAAGGACTGGACGGAGGCCATCATCAAAAATGCTCACATGTGCAGCGCACACTTCATATCAGGTTAGGGAAAAAGTATTTCCTGTTGTAGGGATGAATAAGGTTATGTGTATTAAGGGTTATCATGTCCACCTCATCAGAAACTGGGGAGGGATTAAGAGGAATATTGGATTTCTCTGCAACGCTAACTTTTTAGCACATTAGCTAACGTTAGCTTCCATAGCAAAACAAACAAGTGTGGTCCTCCTTTGTAAGATTGGCTTCCTGTGACATCATCCATCCACTGAGTGAGAGCATACGGGTCGGCCAGTCTGGTCCCGTTGGTCAGTGTTTACTTATTCAAGTAACACTGGCGGTCCCGGAGAGTGAGTGACCTGACATGGTGCGTTGGTAAATTCAGTCTGACGCTCTACACTAAAACGAGAGACCTGTTGGTGGAAGAAACGCAGCGTTATATTTCTACATGAATGAACCAACGGTTAAGTTAATCACACATTCACTCTGCTCGGCGCTCTGCTGCTCCGTCTCCACAGAGTGTCCAGAGTGCGCTCTGCCACTCTGAGAGTGCGCTGCTCTGGATAACCCAACGGTAGATTCAGACAGCACTTTAACTTTACGAATGGTCCAGTTTGTGGCAGTTTTCTCCAGCACTTAGAGTATCTCCAAAACCACCACTTGCATCATCTTCCTCCACTGTCTAAAACAAGTGAACAGAACTTGCTAGTTAGCGTTAGCTGATGTCTGTGGAGAATTGTTTTGCCTCCAGCTAAGCCCCACCCACCAAAAAACATCATACTGCTTACTAACAGTAAAAGGGTCTATATGAACTGTAGAATAAGAAACCAAAGTATAACAGTAGCCATGTTTCCATCAGCCTGTTTAGATGCGCATCTAGAAGTATCACATCGGAAAATTATGATGGAAACGCCAAAATTCGAATTAAAATCCCCTGATTCGCACAAACTAAAATATGCTCGCTTTAGCCGGGTTTTGGTTGATAAAAAAAAATGTTGATTCGCAAAACGGAGGATGGAAACAGTTATGTTCGAATTAAGTCTGCCGTAGCGCACCTCTCTCCATGGTGATATCCACACTCCGGGTCAGGAATGCGGTAATGCAAGCTGGTTGCCAACCGCCAGAAAACGTAGAAGAAGAAGAATGCGAGACTTGTCATGCGAGTTTGTAGTTTTCACCAAAGTCCGTACATTTAATGGAAACACACAGGATTCATATTTCTTGTAATGCGCATTTCCCAGTGATTTGAATCACTTTTGGATGAAAACATAGCTACTGTGCGATTTCTTAACTCTCCATATTAACATAGTTTTCTAGCCTGTTGTTTCAGCAACATACCCAAATTCCTGAAGTTCAGTTGTGACTTTTGGTTTTGGTGTGCCACCCCAACACTTTCAGTGGCCCCATCTGGACACCCCTGTTAAAACTTTTTGTTAGTGCCACTGTGCACAGCCTGTCCTGTATGAATTCCCAGAAGTGATGACGCGCTAATCTGTATTGCAGCCAACATTACTGACAAGTTCCCATAAACAGAAATATCAAATCCCTTTTTTAGATAAAAGCAAACAACATTTGCTTTCCTCATCTGTGCATGCTTTTAGAGGAGTTGTTGTAGAATGTAAATTGGGCAATACCGTATTTACTCTTTAGATCTGGAGCCTGCTGGAAAGATAAATCGGGTTTAAATCCATGAGAATAAACAAACATATGACTGACAGCACAGACAGGAGGATGTTCCCGACTTCCTGATGTTGAGTGTTGGTGGGGATTATGGTTTCATTTTATCATCAAAACAGATTATTATAGGTACATCTTGTACATGTTTATTTGGAGTGGACCGTCATGGGTATTATTCATAATGTCTGACTTCTTAAACAGAACTTCTTAACAGAACTTAGTAGGAAGGAAATGGTTTGGGCAGTCGTAGTTGCAGCGTCAGGTCTGTGATTCCTGATGCATAACGAACTGCAGGGTTCCAGGAAAACAAATGGCAGCTGTCATGAGTGTGCAGTAGCACTTCATAGCTTTAGGATGGTGTAATAGTTAACTTCACCCCCACTCTGTCCGTCTGAGAGTCCTGTATGTGAGGTGACGTCAGTGGAAACACTGGGAGGGAAGTGGCTGTCCACTGATTCAGCTCCGTCTCAGCTGGGGGTCGAAGGCTGGTCTCGTGGGACCGAGGCTGGGATTCCTCAGGTTCCAGGATGTCTGATCCAACATAGGAAGCAGGAAACCTGTTACTCATGTTAGTCATAGACATTTAGGATGGTGCTGTCACTGGTGAAGGAAAACCTCCACAGAAAAAGTGTGATAAGGCTCTTAATGTTTGGTTAGAGGAATGGCTACTTTGATATGGTTCTCGTAAAATTGTATGGCGACACAAAACGTCTTGAATTCATCTTTAGAATAGACTGGAGCAATAAGAAAGACAAATCTCTGGGGTAAAGACACACTCACTGCTTCCCTAACGTGTGATTTTCTGCACAGGGTTCAAATGTTTCAGGTCAGAGGTTCTCCTTATGATACAAACAGAACACCCAAATTCCTCAGCCTCTTCCAAACAAGGAGGGCTTTTTGGAAAAGTACCCAGAGCTTTTTGGACACAAGCCTGTTTCCACTCACAATGGGGAGAAATAGCCCTGTACTATATTTAGCTGTGGGTTTGTTTTATACACATACAGTACATGCGTGAAAATGGTGTGTACCCTGTCCAGGTTTGTTTTTGTGGCTTTTACACATATAGTCCAGGTTCTGTTGATCCTGGACAGATATGTTTAGGCCCATGGTCTTTAGAGACCTGGGTGTTGCAAAATCTGTGCTCCAGAAGAAAAGCAAAGGCTACAAATTTCTTCACAGTTCAGGGGGTAAAGAGTGAAGGATTTAGTTTCAGATTTTCAGCATATCACAAGGGTCTACAGCCACAGCTCATGGTGGCACGCGATGAAAACATCCTTATAGAACCAAATAAATTTCAATCCAATATTTCAGTCTGGGCCAAAGTCCAGACAAGACGAGTATTTTATTAGAACGGCTGTATGGAAACAGCAGAATTTCATAATACTTCCTCAGTTGAGCTAAAATGTTTTTATGCTTGCTTGAAGAAATTCTGTCTTTGACAAAAAGGACTGGATGCTCTCGACAGGATTTAGAAATGCCTTTACAGGTGCCCGGTAGCTCAGTGGTTGTTTGGGCAGGCGACCCATCAACAAAGGCATTGTCCTTGCCACATTTAGCTCTGACTAAACAAATATTTAACTCACAACAGAATAGATACATTTCAACTGACATCTAAAACGACTTATATGGACATTCTAACAGTCATAATTTTAAACACATTTTATAATGTCATAAAATGGTCACACTTCTGCTCCTAAACTACCTGGTTAGGTTTAGGAAAACGTACCATAGTTAGGCATTAAAAAATACTTAATTTAGGACCACTTTAGTCAAAGAAAACTTTATTTCCATTTGCAGTATTATATTTAGCGGTATGGCTCTGTTCTGGGGCCTCTCTGCCTTTCCTCAGGCCTACACAGAAGGCCTAAGACAGAGAGAGCACACCTGTCTGCCCTTCCATGCGCCTACATGGAAAGCCTAAGGCAGGGAGAGCAGCAGCAAAGACCCCCGGGAACAGAACAGAGCAGCATCAGTGACAAACAGAAATGACACTGATAAGTCAGACATAACAAGAAAAGGAGGAGCTGGGGTGGAGGCAGGTTGCAGAGTGGTTTGCAGAGGAAGCAGCAACAGTAGGCAGGCCAGAGCAGTTTAAACAGGGCGCCCTGAATGAGATTTACCAATGGGTTACATAGAAAGGAATCATGTGATCTATCAGCCGCTCCATCAGTTGATTGGGCTGCTTGAGATCAGCTGATGTAGCTGGGACGTGAGCTGAGCTTGACATTGTGTCCTGCCTAAACTAACGCTATGCTCATTTTTTGCCACTTATAACCATGCATAAAGTGTAGCCTATACCGTAAGTCGTGCACAGCCAGACCTGTCTCCACAGCACTGTGTCAGCTTCAGAGAAAGGTCTCTTGTCATGGGGGGTGGGCAGGGGCTAACTTGTTGCTCGCGAATGCTGCTGCAAGGTAAAAACGTGGCAAATCAACTCCAACTGGCCATGTCAGAAAATGGATCAACATTGGGAATGAGAGTCCTGCAAGACAGAGTCTGGGCATTCACAAGTTTATTATTGGGTGATCCAAGTCTTTTGGAGTGTAGGTTGTTAGCGCAGAGGTTGTTGTTTCTCATTGCGAAGGGGACCGTAAAGGGGATGGTAAAATGCAGATAGCAGAAGGGGAGATATTGGCTTAAATCAGGCGCCCAATGCCAGAATTATAGCCAGAGCCTAAATTCAGTGAGTCAGACTAACTATCCTGCCAACCTCTTACATAACTACACTTTGCGTAGCCTATAACAGTTTATTCTCTTCAAACCAGCTCATGAAAAATCGTCTAATTTGCATTTCTCTTTGCGACATTTCCAAAGTTCACTTAGAATTTGCTTAACAATTGAAGGGAAACACGATTACTGTCGTCCCCAGAGTCACATTACCAGCATGGTTAAAAAGATCCGTCATTTATAATGTCAAAATGTTAGTAATTACTGTTGTAATGACACTACTCTGAAGTGTATCAGAAAGAAAGTGGATCAGTAAAAATATTATCAGTTATTAAATGCTCTCAGACCTATTTTTAAGACTATCTCTGTATGACTCAGTCACAGCCTTCCTCCGCCTCTCCTCAATCTGTCAGCCCACAACACGCAGTCCCATTATTAAACAGCCCTCATGGCTCCCATTTGCCAAACCAGCTGTGGGGCTGGCGTACAACTCCACCAAGATTTGAGTCAGACACAGATGTCCCTGGAAGGAGACCCAGAGCTGAGTGGAAAACTGCAGTTTTCAACACGCTACGATTCTTGGACCTGATTGTTAAAGCATTGATTTCTGACCCTGATTGATTTTTATTGTGAACATATTTTCTGAATATTTCATCCCATGATCAAAACTTTCTTTCTGCAAGTCACTCTTTTGGTTAATCCGTCTGAATTTACCCAGGTTTTTATGTTTCCAGTCCACTTCCAGACTCTGTCTAAAACTGGCCATTTAAACCACGTCTTCACAGATGATTTGGATGCTTCTGGTGTGTTGCATGTGTCTGGTGCCTCACTATATCTTCCTGTGGTCCACCACTGGGATCCATTCCCATGACTAACAATGGATCCCAGTTCTTTCACAAAGTCTGACCTATTGAAGCTCTTGATTGCGACTCATCTTGGAGATTTAACTGCATGTGTTTTCTGTCGCTGCCCCCTCCTATCTGAGCGTTTCACTGCTGAGCTGTTTCTCATCTCAACAGACCATCAGCTCCTGTCTGTATTCTTCCAGAGAAGGATGCCCGGGAGAGACGGATGAAAGGCCAGGAAATGACTGTGAATGGGAATAACCCACCCACTGGTGCCACTCCATGAAATTCACCCTCAAGAATCTTGTCATTCAAGGCTGAGCTGCTATAGTGTGGAAGGACTTTGAGGGGATAGTTGAACTGGATGCACTGCAAATCACTTAGTACGGTGCTTCAGCAACCTCAAATGATTGACAGCTCCTTAAACTGACCCTTGACTCTCTTGTCTAGTTCACAGTGAGGCTTGAAAATAAGCATGGGACCAAAATAGTTTCCCCATCGTGCGTTTTGTCTCTGTAATTGGCTGTGAGGGCCACACATGCCGACTACTTTTCTAAAGTGAGTAGATTAGTGTAGAACGCCAACAACCAACACACCCAGGGTACCGTGCATCTGGACATAAATAGTCCATGACCAAACGTCACTATGTGAGGTTGGCGTGAGAATGTGTTGGTGTAAGTGTTGCACATAGATTTTAATAATAACTAGATTCTGGACATCAAGATGGCGCCTATTCATTGCTCACCTGGTGCATATGCCAAAAGGTTTTCTAGCTTCTGGGTTTACTTCTGCACTATGCGGCCCACTGAATATACGCAGTAGTGTTTCTCCTGCTGGCCCGCCCATGACTTCCTGCTTGTTTGATGACATTACAGATTATTAAATTGCTTTTCTTGGCTTGAGGAAAGTTTTTCAAATATAAAAAAAATCAGAACAGAAAGAGTCATAATTTATCAAGGTTGCAGTTTGAGGTTCTGTCAACAGTTTTACAGACATTTCTTTAACAGTGGTGGTCTATAGGGAAAATGCTTTTTGGGCTGCAGGGGATTATTTTGCTGCAATACTGCAAGTGACCACTGGAAAACATTGTCTTCAAGGCTGAGTGACTTTCCTGGAGGCCTGGTGCTGCACAGTGATTTAGTGTTAGCTACCTCACATGATGCACCTGGATTTACAGGTAACAATTAGTTCATGATTAATATTGTGGACTGTAATTTAACTTTTCAAGGTCAGTTTATCTTCGCTCATAACATGTAAAAACAAAAACTTAAAACTTTCATTAAATTATCAAACAGTGATTTGGCGGCCACCCTACTCTGAGGACCCCCTAAGGGTTGCAAGTACTCGAGTTGAGGGGGGATGAGGGAGGATGGCATCCCCCTTGAAATAAAAACTGCCATCCCCCTTTCCATCCCTTGTGCCATTTTTTGAATGAACATGGTTTTACTGCTATTTCAACATTTAGTTTTACCTTTGGTTTTACGCATATTGAGTAAAATACTGTTGGCGAGGGCACACATGCAAAGATGTTTTTATATCGTATCTCAGCGAGCTGCGCCGTGGATGTTATGCATGTGCCCTATAGAGGGCGCCAGAGCGCCATGATGCACTTGGCAAGCTGCATAAAGTGCGAGTGCAGGTCATGGTGCAGGTGCAGTCATCATGGCCAAGCGACCAGGAGGACAGTGCGACCTGAGGGACTTATTTGGATTTAAAAAGACAAAAAATAACAGGTAAGTCAAGAGTCAGGTTTTTGGCAAAGGTGTGATCATGTTATGTAGCTATAACTTATAGCTACATAACATGATTGTTATGGTTGTTTTCCTTTGTAACTAAGCGTGTTAGCTTGCCACGCTACATTAATATGATGTTAAAGGCGCTGTATGTAAGAATGTGGCCAAAACGGTTACTGCGCTCAAATTAAAAATACTGCCGTGAGTCATGTCCACCCCCCCTCCCCTACAGATTCAAGGTTGCTGGACAGCGGCACGCTAGAGACTGATGTGTTTGCCCACGGGCGGCTGCGGTGGCAGGGCCGCGTTGCTGCGTCCTTGATCTTCGGTTTTCCAGCGGATGAACAAGTCCAGCTTCTCTGCTGCTAACACTGCTGCCGGGATACAGCTGAGGAGGAGCCGGCTGCTAATGCTATGTACCGGGACACTGCTAATGCTGCTTGCCGTGCTGCTGTAGCTCAGTCATAACTGTAACTGATGCTGAGACTCTACTGACTGCGTGACTGGTAGACGGCAGTGGGTGGCGCAACAGGCCACAACACAAATTCAAAACATAAACATGATTTGCAGACTGTAAAATTTTCTTTTAAATGCTAATATTCTGGCCGTATTATTGTTGTCGGTGAGATCAGTATGTTATACGAACATTATTCCTTAGTCTCTGTGACATATTAGGATGATTTTACGACTATTTGCTTTAGATTTCTTACATATAGCTCCCTTAAATTTAACAGAGCCTGAGCTAGCTTACGGTTAACATCTATTCCTACTTAAAGACTATGATTTCTTACAACTCATAAACAGACGTTAACACATTTGGGGAACATTTAGAAGAATTTGGTGAGCCATTGATTTTAGCTCCATGTAAAGTGAATAAACATGATGTTTACCAGCTAATCCTCCGCTCCTCTGCCTCAGCAACGCAGTGTACACATTTTTAGAACTGCTAGTTTTTTGGGGGTTTTTTTTGAGTGAAACATGAAGCCGAATTTCACAGCAGATCTTAGTAATGTCAGTCAGATAAAGTAGTAACTTAAATAACTTAGGAATTTATTTTATAGAGTATTAGTAAAGGTTCAGATGTGGACAGTGCAAAAAAAAAAAAAAAAAAGATAAACTGTGGGTGAATTACACTGAAAAAAACAACAACAGTGGTGGTCAGCCCCCAGGATTAGTCACTGGGACTAACCATAGACAGTCAGTGTGACTAACTACTTCTGCTACCTCACTGAAAGTACTACCCATAATCACTTCTACAGTTGTGCCCTCAGGAATAAGGTGGATATGAGTTTTCAAAGTTGGCATTTTATTCTTAAAGGGGGAGCGTAGATTTGGTCCCCCCAATGTTGTCTCCATGGCTACAGCCTTGCTTTGACATCATATTTGAGTATTCTCATGACTTCGGTTTACATAAAAAGGCATTTCTCGCTCGGCTTTGATCTCTAATGATGCCTTAGTGATATTTTTTCACACAGTCATTTGTGTAATTGAGTGAGAAAGTCGGACAGTCTGCGCCGCAGAGACTTTGTGATCATTGGAACTGACACTGTCGCAGTGACGCTGCTGTTGTCTCTGTGAAATGTCAACATTAGTACAACACAGACTGTCTGCCTCTGCGCTCCACAATGGGACTGTTGTATCAGTGTCAAAGACACGACAAAGTCTTTAAAGTTGGGACACTTGGGAAAGCTTAGCTTGGCTCTGTTTTCAAATATTTAAAGCTCCTTTCACACCCGGTCTCTCTACTGTGATGACTGAAATGTTCTTTATGTTGAAATGATCAGACCAACATGAAAGATCATTTTCAAGCAACAACTGATAATCATTATTCAGTTACACACACCCTTCTCTTCTTCATGTGTCCCTTCTGGTCTGAGTCTCCCTCACACAGATCTTGCATAAGGATCTGATACTGTACTCCTTTGAAAGCTTGTAAATGAATCCACACAGCAGCTGAGTCTTGTGTTGCCTCTGAGACTTTACAGATCTGAATGAAAACATCAATGGCCAACCTAAAAATGTGGGACCACATGTTTCAGATTTGGATTATGTTTTCCATATGTCCTCTTACATTACTGTGCAGAGTAGAATTCATCCAGTCTCTGTACTGCTGCTCTGGATGTTTACATTTCTTTACACTGAGCGAGTGGGCATCCTTCAAAGTTGTGCTGCAGCAGAGAAACGCTGTACATGGGAATGGAGTTAAGGGTTTGTTTACAACTTTTATAGATAGAGTTTAAAAGTATGACATCAAAGTTGGTTGTCGGTGCAGATGAAGCAGAGCCCACACTGCTCAGTGTCAGAGACCTTCACATAGTACGTTTACATGACAGAGAAAATCAAGTTTTTGTGTTATGCAGGATTTATACTTCTGCATCTAATCCATGGCATACCTACCCCGCAGCCTGACGTGCACCTCTCCAGAAATGTAACTACACCTCATGGTGACGCAGACCTCTGTCTATGTTTGTAAGCTGACACCATTTCCCTCAGTGGAAACAAAGATTTTATTTACTTTAATTTCACAGATAAGAAACAATAAAACCTCCATCAAGTCTTGTGTGTGATTTATCCTGGCTTCATATGAGCAGGGGAAATCTCCACTCTTCGCTAGGCTAATTTATCCAATGTAAAATGCCATAGACTTGTGCTAATAACGTTAGCATGTTGTATTAGTGGGGAAAATGTGTCCAGATAAAGACAAGTGTTTGTCTGTGAATAATGCGAGTTATAGTGAAGCTGATTTGTGTACTTGTGTTTGAAACTGTCTCTATTAAACCATGTTTAATGTGTGTTTTGAATCGACTAAACTTTACAGCACTTCACAGAAACCCCGCCACCAACCAGTGCCTTGGAGACACACGGACACACCACTGCACAAGTATAAATGCTCACAATGGCGTAGGCTCTGTATAGAGGTTACGCACCAGTATAAATCCCGCCTTAGTCCAACTAAAACCTGACTCATTAAATACATGTAAACATGTTAGTCCGACTGACATCGTTTTAAATCAGATATCTCAGTCGGACCTAGAGAGAGTGATTGAGAGTTGAATTCCTCCTGCATGTATACAGTCAATCGGACCCAAACTGGCCGAGGCGCTCTGAGCATGCTCCACAGTTTCCACCCCGGGCTTTGACCTGGAAGTCCAATAGCATTAAATGTGTAAGAGAAGAAGAAGCCGGTAACAAGGTGGCAAATTCTACATCCAGAGCCGTGACTTTTTGGAAGGACGAGGAGACACAGTTCATGCTGTCGCCGCCTATCATAGCAGAGACGGGCATGCTTTGGTCAATAAATCGATTCCCCTCCTGTGCTTGTATCCTAGGACAGAAAACTTCTTTAATTTAAGCAGTATCCAGTAAACTCATGCATCGTTTTTTCGGAGTGTAAGCAACATGATTTAATTCCAAGTGTAGAACAATTTTCGAAAACATTTACTCATCATTACAGCTCAGGGAAGAAAGACTTGGCTCATGTCTAAGCGTCCAGCTACAGGGTGCATTGCTGCCAGTGTCTAAGGTAATAAAACGTTTTTAACAGGATCCATGGTTTCCCCGTGGTCCTTGGCTGAACATCCAGTTTTGACTGCTGACCTCTTAAAGTCCACGTGTGCTCAAAAGCGTGTATGTGTTTGCACAGGTGCGTCTGCAAGTCTGTGCATGTGTGGTGTAGATAGAACATCAGTCAGTTTGATCTTTTTTAAGATCCTCAACCCGGTGTTTGGTTCGATTCAGTCTACTGCAGACATCAGGGATGTTTTGGTGGCCGGTGTTTGTCGGAGCTTTCAGCCACAGGGAGACTTGGCACCAGGAGACGTCGGCTGAGGCGAGTGAAGACACTGAAGGTCTCTAGCCATGCGTAGTAAGAGAGCAAACATTCTCATCCTTAATCCCCCCCAAAGTAAACTTGACCACCAGATTTGCCCAGGCCTCAGGACACGGCACCAGACAGGATGTTAATACCTCCCCTACTTCCTCAGATAAGTTAATATGCTCTAACTGGAGATGTTTTTTTGGCTAAAAACAGACCTGGACTGGACTTAGACTGCTTTTTTAGGTTGTTCATTAGTCATTTCCTGTTGTGTGGAAGTTGCAAAGCAGGTATGGAAGGTACAGGATTATGAGTTTATACAATGTTGGCTACTTTTACCATCTGTGTGTGCATGTGGGTGTGTGTGCACGGGGAAACTGACACACCTAAGAGAGTCACAGTTGTATTTTGTTTCACCTCAAAGTCCAGTTTTTAAAGATATATGAGTAGAGCATGCTGTGAGTGGGAGCCACACTGCAGAGAGCCGGCCATGTTGGAGCCACAGATGGGCGAACAGAGCAGAGCTGGCACTGCTCATTTCTATAACAGTCTGTTAAGTAACAAAAAATAATAGCACAATATTTCAGTATACTAAAATGCGACACTACATATGATGAAGCTAAAAAGGAATCACAAATAAATCTTATCAACTCAACTTTCCAAATGATAAAAGTTCCTGTTTAGACGCATCAAATTCTCACAACTGGCTTCTGTTAATTGACAGTGTGAACTGTCTCACATGCTGCCTAGTCTGGAGAGAGTCCCTTTAAGAAGTGTGTTATAGTCTCAGGCCACACACCAGTCTCCAACATGTCTAACTAAGTTCATAATATGGATGGCCATTTCAGCCAGAGGGTAATGACAAAAATAAATAAATACATAAATAAAATAATGACTTTGTATTCAAAAGAATGAATTAGTATCTCAAAATAATGAGAAACATACAGTCATTATTTTCTGATTGTCTTATTATTTTGAAAGAGTCATCATTTTATGAAACGTCATTGATATTTTAAGATAATTAAGTCATTATTTTTAGAATGTTTCTCATTGTTTTGAGGTACTAAGTCATTATTAATGGATACTACATCATTATTTTGGAAACATTTCTATTATTTTGAGATTTTAAGTCATCATTTGTGATACTAAGTCATTTAAGAAAGTTTTTTATTATCTTTAGATACTAAGTCATTATTTTGAAATACTAAGTCGTAATTTTAAGAAAGTTTTCTTTTATCATTTTGAGATACTCAGTCATCATTTTGAAAAAGTTTTTATTATTTTAAGAAAGTTTTTTTTTCAGATACTTAGTCATTTTGAAATACTAAGTCGTAATTTTAAGAAAGTTTTCTTTTATCATTTTGAGATACTCAGTCATCATTTTGAAAAAGTTTTTATTATTTTAAGAAAGTTTTTTTTTCAGATACTTAGTCATTATTTTGAAATACTAAGTCGTAATTTTAAGAAAGTTTTCTTTTATCATTTTGAGATACTAAGTCATAATTTTAAGTAAGCTTTTTTTATTTTGAAAGTCATAATTTTGAAAAAGTTTTTATTACTTTGAGATAGTTTTTTTTATTATTTTGAGATACTTAGTCATTCATTTTGAAAACTTTTTTATTATTTTGAGATATTAATTCATTATTTTGAGAAACTTTTGTACTGTTTTGAGACACTATGTCATTATTTTGAGCTACTAACTCCTTATTTTGATAAACATTCTTAATATAATAACCCAACAGAATCTTTCTTTAGTTTAACAGAAATGGTTTTCCATAAAGTCCAGATGTTTACTGTCCTTATAAAAGATATTTATTTTACCTGTTTTAATACTTGGATTTAGAACAATTTCATGAAGATAAGGACATGCATGTACAGAAGCTTTTCTGTTCTGTTTTGTTTCATATGTAGGACATGTTCTGCATTTCGTCGTCAGACAGATCCTCCTCAGAAAATACAAAGTTTTAATGTTAAACGCCAAAACATTAGTGTATATGTTTGAGGAGGAGTAAAGTGTCCCCAGCTGTGTGTTATGTATCATCCTAAAGACTGAGCTGACTGTTTTCGCTCCTACTGATCAAACAATCAAACAGTCGATTGTGTAAGACTTGACCCTGTAGTGTGTGTGTGTGTGTGTGTGTGTGTGTGTGTGTGTGTGTGTGTGTGCGTATGTCCCGACCTATACACTGCATATGGGGATTGTTTGAGTGAGTGAACTGGACTCGTGTGACTGCACAGGTACAGTATGTGTGTGAGTGCCTATAGGCCTGGATCATTAGCTGATGGGGCACTTGGAGTTATTTGTACCAGTAGCTGTGCATGAAGGGAATGTTATTCTAAAGCCTGACTGTGGAATGCACTATTCAAACACTATAGACCTACCCACACACTGTACTACGTTCCCTTCACAGGCTGATTGAAAACATCAGAGTAGCACCTCAGTCACACAAAATGATGTTTGTTCAAATGTGCTACTTTCATGAGTCTATACAGTGTATGAAAATATCACGCATGGCTGGGAGCGTTTATCTACCGGTGTGCTGGAAAAAATGCGTGGGCATACATATTCATGCTCCATAACGTAACAGGTCAAAGACAGATCTGCACAGTCCGGTGCACCTCGCAGCCGTCAGTCTCTGAATGCCGTCGCAGAGGGGAGGGTTGTGGTTGTGTGATAGCCTTCTTCTCTCAAGTGCTGAGGATTTTTGGAGGTTTTTAAATTCTTTGCTGAAAAGTATCTGTTTCTGCTCCCACGGAGGCCGGCGCTGGTCGGCTCAGGCTCAGAGGCTGCATGAGCCAGGGCTTACTGAACAGGTGTGGTGTGAGGAGATACAGTCAAGAGCTCCAGATAAGAACTCAGGAGAGAGTTTTATCCAGAGTTATTTTAAGATCGGTAAACCTACAAACCCTCCTTACATGAGAGAGGAAGAAAGACAGAGTTACTTAAAAGAACATAAAATACAAAATAATTTATAACCTGAGAGAAGTAACAGTTTCCTGTGTCACGCATTACAGTTTTCTGATCTGATACTCTGGTTAGGTCTGATTTGGTTCATCATATTAATGTTTCTAAAGTGACGTAGTACATGACCTAACTTTATCATCCGGAGGTGGAGGGGATGGTGGATGGTGCAACACCGCCAATCTGCAGACCACTGTGTGAAACCAACAAAGAAAACCGTTTGTTTTTTGGTGAGTCATAGTTGCATTTCCAGCAGATTTTTAACAACCAAAAGGGAGTGTTTTTATGCAACCCGTCACCGTGTTTCCAGCAGGGATAGTGTTCTCAAAAACAGTTGTTCTTTACAAAGACATCACTGCATTTCCAGCAGGGATAGTGCCATGAAAAGCAGTCATTTTTTACAGAGGCATCACTGCATTTCCAGCCAGGACAGTGGTCAAAAAGTGTTTGTTTTTTCACTAAAACATTGCTGAATTTCCATCTGGTATAGTGCTCCAAAAAGCAGTTGTTTGTTATAAAGACATCACTGCATTTCCAGCTGGAATAGTGCTACAAAAAGCAGTCTTTTTTTTTTTACAGAGGCATCACTGCATTTCCAGCCAGGATGGTGGTCAAAAAGTAGTTGTTTTTTTACCAAGACAACACTGCGTTTCCTTCCGATATTGTGCTCTAGAAAGCATTTGTTCTTTACAGAGACATTGCTGCATTTCCAGCTGAAATTATGTCACCAAAAGCCCGATGTCCCTGCTTTTTCTTTTTGGAATAGTGCCACAAAGAGTCATTGTTTTTTACCGAGACATAGCTGCATTTCCAGCCAGGATTGAGTCGCTAAAAACAGGGGGGTTTTTTTGTTCTTTTTTAGCAACATGTCTCCGTTTCCAGTGGGGATAGTGCCTGGAAAAGCAGTTGTTTTTTAATCGAGACATCGCTGTTTTTTCAGCCAGGATTGTGCCATGAAAAGCAGTTGTTTTATAGCAAGACATCACTGTGTTTCCAGCAGGTATTGTACCCTGAACACTGCATATTTTAAGCCGAAACATGATCTTCTCCTAGCTATAACCAAGTGTTTTTTGTGCCTAAACTGAACCACACATTAACCACAGCATTGTTGTCTTGTGTAAAGTCTCAGTGTATCAGCTACATAATAACATACAAATGCTACATATAAGTGTGTTGCAGTACAATGCCAACATTTATTGTGGCGACTGAGTTGTGTTTCACCACACACATTCTTATTGGATAAGAGTCATAATTCCTACGACTGTCATCAACTCATAATGTGTCATTTTTAGGCATTCAGTGAAGTGACTTTTTTTAGTGCCTCTTGGGATGAGTCTCCATTTAAACATCATGTCTTGTTTAATGACCACTTTCTTATTTTTGTGATTTTAAGTTTTCCAACAGGTTGTGAAGACACTCACCGTCTTAACTGCTGAGTCCTGAGGATGAAGTTACGGACTCAAAGTGACACAAGCATGGCCCCTTATCTAATAACATCATCTTAACCACTTTATTGGAGAGGGAAACTTAAGCATATGAAGTTATTTCCTAACTCTTATTAGATTATGCAAAGTCACAGTGTGTCTCGGTGTTGACCTGCTGTACAATTTTCTACTGCAATAGATACTTAAAAGGATCATGTTGGATCCATTTAAGATTTCACCTCCAGAGAAGTTTATCCTTAAGTGTCTGATCATATGGCCACTTTTGTCCTTTGGCTTGTTGAACTGTAATTTATTGATTTCACCCAGCTGTTCCCATAAATAATAGGAATGATCTAAAAAGCACAAAATCAGAGCTAATTTTGAAAAAATCAGGTATTTCCCTTTCAAGTTGCTGTTATTATTTGTAGAAAATAAACTTTTATGCTGTGAGACGCCCAACTTGAGGTGTTTTTCTGAAGTTGGTTCAAGTTTTCATTAGTATCTATGTCTTTCACGAAAGTCTCTGATTGATTGGTGCTCGTTACCTTTTCATCCTGACAACTTGAGCCTCGCTTTTAAGTTAAAAATCTATATTCTTAACCTTTTCCCCTCAGCCTCAGGCCATAAACTGAGTTTGCATGTGCGTGTGGGAGTTAGTGAACGTTACTGATAGACTCTATTATCATGCTGGATGTGTACAATATTTTACATTCACAACCTGAAACTCTCCCAAAAATTCTCTGGGAGGAAGCCAGACGCAGCTTCCAACACATGGCTTACATTGTGTTTAACATAGTGCTCTAACAGGGAGTTCGGTATTTCTCTCACACTTACTTTATTTTAGAGAGCTGCTGTCCTCTGACCCACAGCCCCTCTCAGCTCAGGAAGGTTTTCTCTCTGCTTAGTTGACCATGACCTGCACTGCAATTTTTCTACCCCCTCTCCCACTCACAATTTTTTTTTCAAATCCCTTCCTCAAACAGAGGCATTCATGGTTTGGTTGTTATTAAACCCACAGCAGACACAGACAGTGACTGTGAGATTACTCATCCATCGCTATTCACTTGGAGCTGAGGCCGGCGCTGCAGTAGAGCTCTTTGGCCCCATACTGGGGGACTGTGCAACATGATATAGTGTTGTATTCTATGATGTGTCTGTTAGTACAAAGCAGAGGTTTAGCGAGGGGGGAGGGTACGGAGATAAAGATAGGTACGCCTCAGGTGAAAGTGACAGGTGCATGCAGGTGTTCTAAAAGCAGTTATTGTAGTTGGGCTTGTTTTGGAGTTGCAGCAGCAGTAATTTAGCAGCTCGTGGACAGTGTTGTCAAAATTCACATAGGAAATGGAAAAGGTGATACGGTGGTGCAGTGGTTAGCATTGTCGCCTCACAGCAGGAAGGTTCCTGGGGTTCGAACCCAGGCTGTGGGACCCCTCTTTGCAGAGTCTGCATGTTCTCCCCGTGTCAGCGTGGGTTTCCTCCAGGTGCTCCAGCTTCCTCCCACAGTCCAAAGACATGCAGGTTAATTGGTGACTCTAAATTGTCCGTAGGTGTGAATGTGAGTGTGAATGGTTGTCTGTCTCTATGTGTCAGCCCTGTGATAGTCTGGTGACCTGTCCAGGGTGAACCCTGCCTCTCGCCCAGTGTCAGCTGGGATAGGCTCCAGCAAACCCACAACCCCCAGCAGGATAAACAGTTATGGAACATTTTTTGTTAATTGGTTATACAATTAAATGAAAATTAGCCCAGTTGGACAGAAAACTGCACAATTTGGCAACACTGCTATTCGAGGCCATTAAAATACTTTAGAACAATCAGTGCCCAGTTGCAACAAAAGTTTGTACTTCTACGGCGTAAATATAGACAGTGCAGGCAGTGCTGTTGCACTGGGGCCCAGGGGGTCGAGGGGGCCCTTGGGAATGATTCAGATTGCCACCTTGGAACAACACCTGTGTTCAAAGAAGAACTCACATTAACTTAAAAATGGTGCCATTTGTTATGTTCAAATGCCCTAAAAATACAAACCCATCTCTTTTTCTTTTCTTCTTTTGTAAAATAGTCAGAAGCAATCTATAACAAAATAATATGCTTATTCTATATGAACTATAAATACTGTTAATAAACTATAAATATAAAAACTATTAAATGAATAATTTCTATAGCCCTTTTTAAACAGGAATTGTGCAAATTTGCAGGAAAGCCCAATCAGTCTTTTTTCAGCATTGGCAGTATAAAAACAAAATCGGGGAGTGCAGCAAAATGCCGCCTACCTACTTTTGTTTATACAAAATGCGCCTTTTTCGGGACAATGTCAGTCCTTCGGCGATTCTCTCATAAGTCGGCCCATTCTTCACCGTCCCCGTCATCTGACGGTTAATGGCCTCTTCGTTTGTGAGGACAAGGAGGGCACGCAATTCCTTGTCTCCCCAGTTGCTCATCTTTACAGTGTCTGTCAGGTTTGTGTTTCCCTCTTGCTACTAGCTGCTCGCTAATTCCTGCTATCAGCTGTTTCCTGTTTATCCACCGCCAGTGGCTCGCATGTGTGGCGTCATCAACAGCTCCTCCCACAAGTCTTCAACAGCCCCTCCCGTTGCAGAAGGGCACCTCGGTCTGTTTAAACTAAAAGGGCTCCGCCAATATGTCTACCCTACGAGGCGGAAAATTGGGCACCTCGGATCAACTCGCCAATCCGGCTCTGTGTGTCTAAACGCTCGCAGCTTGCCGGCAAAACGGCCCAACATTCACGGAAAATCTGGCAGCGTAAAAGGGGCTAGAGTTTCTTTGATATTTTTGTCATACAGGTCTGCAACAGGTATGTTGATGCTGCCTAATGTCAAGACTTTATTTGATCATGTGACAAAAGGATACGAAACAGGAGCTAGTTTAGGAGCAAAGTCTGTCAGGACTGACGAGCTGAGCACATCTGAGTCCAGCGAGCAGCTGTGACTTTTAAACAGAAAAGTGTCAGTGAGAAAGTTCCCCAAATTAGATTCATTTGGCTTTTTTTTTTTTTTTTGCTTTCAGTTGCAAGCAACCCTGAATCCATAACCCATCCCTAATGTATATACTGCTCTGATCCCAAGTTACATAAACCATAAACCCATTAAATGCAAGATTCATCCCACTACCAACCAAACCGATCATACCTATGCAGACATCACAGTATATCAGGAATGTTAAGGTATTGTAGGTGTTTGGAAGAGAAGAGGAACACATCATGATGCTGTGAAACTTTAAAATTGCTTGTTATAACGGAAACAAACTAGATGAGTGAAGATATTTTACCTTTTAAACAAGCTGACACAGTAATTTATCCAAACAATGAGGAATTATTCAATAAAATTTAGGAAGAGGAACATTTCCTCCTAAGTAATAATTATCTAAAAACTCAACACGCTTAGAGGCCTAACACATTTACAGGCTTATTAAAGATGCCTATCGAGCATCATCAACCCTTAAAATCCAAGAAAAACATCCGCTGTCCGGCCTGGATCTGATTGTCGTCTCTGGATCTCTCTTCGCTGCAATGTAGCCAGATTTCATTATCAGCCTCATCTGTGCTTCATTATATATCTGCTATTTCCTTCCACAAGGCATGGGATTTCTATTTTAATATGCGTTTGGATTTAGAAATGTTGAGCTGCATGTGTGTGTGTGTGTGTGTGTGTGTGTCTACAGTGTGTGGCTTGTATTCAAGGTTAATAGTCCCCTGTGCTCTCCCAACATGGAAGTCTGCAAGTCATTACCCAATCTGTGCTGCAGTATAACCAACAACAAGACTCCTGAGTACAGAATCTGCACATATGGTAGACACATATTTAATTTTGCGTATATATTTCTCATTTGTTGCACAGTTTCTACATATTTTGCATTTCCTCTCGTCGTCTCAGTTCATGCCTGCAGCTTATTTACGATTATTTGAACTTCATTTTCTGTCAGAATTATGTTTATATTCTATTTTGTTTGCTGTATCCCGGTACAGTTCACCGCTGGGATGACTCACTTTCCACATGGGAATCATTTATGTGTCGACATTGCTTGAAATCACCATTTTTGGCCATATTATAAACTCTAATAAAACTATCGAGTGGTGAATAAGAAGGGGAATTTTCAGTTTGTAAAGTAACTCGAGCATCAAATGAAAACTTTTAAAACAAGGTTAACGTCTTCCTTTTTCTCCACAGATCCTCGTGCTATTGTTCCACAGATTCCTTCGCACATTCCCAGGGTTTCACAGCACTAAAACCATTAGCATACCAGTAACAAAACTGCACATGGAATTGATTTGGGATACAGTGTGGTCTCAGTGCATCACTCCTATATCCAAGATAAATCAGCCTACATTCTTTTCCCCTACTTTATTCAAAACTAATGCAATGCAGGAATGTGCTTTGCCCCGCTGAGTTTGGGGATGCGGCTCATTGCAATTGGCTTTGCTGAAGTGGCCGTGACTCCGCCCGCAACACACACGCAGCTCAACTGAATCACAGGATATTCTCCTCAGACTTCCCACTGCTGTCAGATATTGATTTGGAGGCAAAACTTTAAACTGCAGTGGAGGGAAATTAGTAAGTACATTCACCTTTGTAACATCCTGATGTAAATATTTCCAATGTATTCTCATCTCAACAATCAAATTTCTCTATTTTGTCAGTTGAATTTCACACTGGGTCTTCTTTTGTGATCTTACAACACCAGTAAAACACCTCGTATTTACGTTTATTTCAATATGCAGCAGATGCACATGGTAAAAAGAACATCATGGTTTGGCTGAGCTCGGTCTCACTCTGAAGTAGACTTACACCGATTTATCGGCAGTGCTTGGAATCAGGCCGGTTTTCACGCGATCGGCCGTGACCTGTGACCGGCCGGTCAGTCTAAAATATGCCGATTTAAAACGGCGTACAGATTTCGGCCGCGCCGCATGATTGACATTGAGGTACATCAGCAGCGTACACACACGCACATGTGCAGCCCACAGCTTGGGCGATGTGAGGAAGTGAAACATGGGCAGCTTCTCACCTTAATCATTCATGTACACATCAAATGAGAGGAGAAAGTTGGTAATTGTCCGTGTTAAACTGATCTGCAGAGCTCTCACTGCTGCACTGTGCTGCTTGAAACTGACAAGGTGTGTCCGCATGCTGAAGATGCGTGTGTCCACGTGCTTACTGGCGAGCGCGTCCCGAAGACGTGTGAATTTTCCACAGGAGATATTTTTACTTTGTTGTCTGTTCAAGAAATTACCTACAAATGCTATACACCAAGAATTACTACTTTATTTATCCATGTTTTTATTTATGTATGCCTTTTCTACTTTTTTATTTTAATTCTGTACCTGAAGTTATATTTGAGCAAAAAGGAAAATGTTTCTTAACAGGTTAAAAAACATGTCACTGTTTTTGTTTGTTTGTTTGAGGTGATTATTGAAAAGCTGGTTGTATCTTGGTTAAAATGTTCTAACAAAGCAAAGATAGAAAATATTGCAATATCTTGTGTGCTGTAAAGTGGTTTGAAAAAAATGAAATCGGAATCGGCCATCGAAAAACTCTGCAAATCGGAAATCGGTATCAGCACAAAAAATTGTAATTGGTGCAAGTCTACTCTGAAGTCGTCAAAATCTGGTGCTTGGGCAGTGACTTGTGGCGTCAGAAACCAATGAAAAAAGGTGTCCTTTAACATTGGCGTGATACGCGGCTAGTTGCTGTTAAGCCCTTTTCACACAGAAAAGCGCAGACCTCCCTCGACGAACCCATTCATTGTGTATGTGCTACCGCGGCGCAAGAACACACCACTCTGCCACCGAGCTGAGCGGCGCACAAGAGGGTGCATGCTGCGGAGTCTGCGCACCACCAGCCTGCGCTCGAATTGAACATTTTTTAATTTCACCGCAACGCACTGTGACGACACCTCGGCGCGTCCAACAGCAGAGAAGAGCCTGAAGTAGACCCGGAAGCGATCACCATGGAGCTGTAGCTCCTGAATGAGCCTGTACTCCCCTAAATCCTGTCTTGCGCGCCTTGCTATCCGCTTGCTCTGCGCCCTACCCCGCGGTGGGCGCCACGAAAATTGCGCTCTGTGTGAAAGAGGCTTTATTGTTTAACAGTGCCTGGCGGCAACAGGGGAATCGACTGAAAATTAAAGCACCAAAAGTCTGACTGGGGCACGTGGGAGGGGAAGTGGACGTAGTGTCTTTATTTTTAAAGAGACTGTATGTCAACAGGAAATATCCTGTGAAAATGGAAATGTATCATGAAAGAAGACAATGCATGTAACAGGCAGAACTTAACACAGTGTCCCAGAACGTCAACAACCAACACTCCCAGGGTACCTTAGACGTTGTATGTGGATGTGGAAAGTCCATGACCTAACGTCAGTATGTGACGAGGTTGGTGTGAGAATGTGTTGTTTGGCTCAATGTTCGCACAAGTAGCAAACACTGGGCTCCTGGGTGAAGGTCTGGGGTTTGTTGGACTCATCCACCTCCCCTCACACCCACCCTACATAGACTCTCCAGCTCCATATGTTACGTTGTTAACGGTGGTGTTTCAACCTGATGCTGTCCAGCTGTGACATACACTGACACTGCGCCAAAGGTGCCTTTTTGTGTCGGTGTCTGACGCCAACGACAATATTTGACGACTTGGGAATGAGAACATGCTGAAATTTTAGGTACTTTTCACATTATGCTACTTTATTCTTCTGCTCCAGAGAGAAATATCGTTCTTCTTTTCTGCAATAAAGCAAAGCAAAGGCTGAAAGTGATTGTTTCATTGCCCTGTCTGGTTTCATCTCTCACGTCAGTTTCACCGCTGTCTAGCATTGCATTTGCTGCACCTGTGACCACTACCAACGGTGATGTCACAAGGTCGTGGAGTGCACTTACAAATCACTGCAGCAGAGTAAGAAGTTAAACGACTGGAGGTCAGCAAAATATTTAAGATAAGTGGGTTAGCAAGGGTCAAAACTTGAGATTTGAAAGTGTTTGCGTTCAGCAGTCAGGTGAAATCACATCAAGTCCATTTTATTATATCGTCTTAAATCCCCAAAATGCCTCAGAAGGCTTTACAATCTGCACCACACACACACCCTTTATGCTGCGACCCTCGGTTTGGATGAGGAGAAAGTTCCACACAAAAACGTTCACATGCATGTGAGCAATACATCATGTTCAGCCCTTAACCATCTCATCCATGCAGATAAATCTCCCCCACCGGCTCTTAACTCTCAGGTTCACCCTTTAACAAGTTATTTCTACAATCTATCTGCTATGCTCCGCAGAGCAAATAGAACGTGTAGGATTTGAAAGCCCCACATGTTAGGGTCATTAGCTGGGAAGCCACGGCCTGGGCAGCCCCATGTGGGGATTGACTCATAGTTTGTCCTCCTTCACCACAGACCCACTATGATGTTTCAGCCTTATGAAAGGCTCCCTATTGACGTGATGAATGGCTTCTTCCTCATGGCGCAGCACTCAGGGAAATGGAGTCATGGCCGAGAGGTCATCGGTCCAAGCATGGTTTACACATGAACATAACCATCCTAATATCCACCCATGGGCATCAGTGGGTTAACACACTTACAGGCTACTTAGCTGAGCAAACTTGACTGAAGAATCTATTCACGTGTCTCAATGGGTGGGTTGTGTGACATGTTGGGTGATGCAACTAAGGGCATTTCAGAATGGTCAAGATCCTGCAGCTGAGACTTAGTTCATTGCATTTTGAATGTGCTCAAATGAGTATTTTTATGTGACAGTTAAAAAATCAAATATACATATTTTTCCCTTTACCATTAGAGCTTTTTATCAGTCTAGATTGTTTTGGTGTGAGTTGCAGAGTGTTGAAGATATCGGCCGTAGAGATGTCTGACTTCTCTCTAGTATAATTGAACTAGATGGCACTCAGCTTGTGGAGCTCAAAGCTGCAAGAAAGAAAGAAAGAAAGAAAGAAAAAAAACTGAAAACTCAACATCAGTGTCTCCTTCCAGAAATCATTACCCAGTTGCTCAAGACCGAAAAAGGGTCCTATGTTCCCCGGGTCAGATGTTCCCCCCGAAACGCGAAAGAAAAATACACTTACCTCATGTGATCGCGTGACCAAATTAGATACACAAGTGTGATGGCCTATTTCCAGCGCATAGGTCTGTATGCATGCTTAGTGGTCGAGTGACCGACTTGCAAAATGGGATAGACTCTGTCAACTTTACGAAGGCATCAGCAGCCTCTCCATTCATTCACATAAAACCGATAGCCAATTCCAACCCAGAATAACCTACATTATAGTATTTGGATATGCACGTCACATGGGCTATATCTTAGATGCAACATTAAGCCATGCGGGTAAATGCTGGAATTAAATCACAGAAGCCCTGCATAGGCAGTTTGTTGCAGGATTCGAAAATGAGCCCTTTCTAAATATATGTGACTCTTGGAGAGTGTCGTCTGCGCCTTTGGGCATTGAATCATGCGATCACATGAGGTAAGTTCCTTATTCTTTTGCGTTTCATGTTCTTGGAAAAACAGTAACCAGTTGCTAAAAGCATCCATGTTTGGTAGACACACCAAAACAATCTAGACTGATAAATAGCGCTACAGGTAAGAGGAAAAATATGTATTCTTGATTTTTGGGTGATCCGTCCCTTTCAATGCTGTGCTTCTAATATCTTACTATATAATGACAAAAACTCTGTGTGTGTGTCTGTTCCACGTTTTTCTCCTCACTGACTTGGTCAATCCATGTGAAATTTGGCACAGTGGTAGAGGGTCATGGGAGGATGCCAATGAAGCGATATTACATCAATTGGCCAAAGGGGGGCGCTATAGCAACCCATTGAAATGTCAAACTTTGAATGGGCATATCTCATGCCCCGTATGTTGTAGAGACATGAAACTTTGCACAGAGATGCCTCTCCTCATGAGGAACACATTTGCCTCAAGAACCCATAACTTCCACTTATATAGATTTTCCGTCATTTTGAATTTTTTGAAAAACACTTCAAATGGATCTCTTCCTAGGAAGTTTGAGCGATGTGCATGAAACTGGGTGAACATAATCTAGGGAGCAATATCTAAAGTTCCCTCTTGGCAAAAGTTGGAAAACTTCCTAAAACTGAGCTTCTATAAGGCAATGAATATTGCGGAGGGCGTGGCTCATCACATAAAGGTGTAGAACATCTCAAGGGTTTCACCCATCACCACGCAACTTTGTAGGCATATGACCACACATAATCTGAGGGGACCCCTCCATTATTGAGCCCATCAAACAAAATGGGGGCGCTAGAGAGCTCATTTCTTATCTAGGCCTAACCGCCATATGGATTTTTACTAAACTTGGTAGATATGTAGAACAGGACGCCTCAAGGTGACTGGAGAAATTTAACTCTAATTGGCAACTGGGTGGCGCTATAACAACAGAAAAATGCTTCAAAATGGCTAAAATGCGACCAATCGCTGTGGCTCCCCCTGTGGACCAATGTTGGTGTTGTTTCTAATGTTTGGTATGACTAAGTCATGGTATAAGGTAAAGGTAAAGGTAAAGTTCCACTGATTGTCACACACCTGAGTGTGTGAAATTTGTTCTCCGCATTTGACCCATCCCCTGAGAGAGCGGTGAGCAGCAGCGGTGCCGCGCTCGGGAATCATGTAGTGATCTATGGTATGCTGTACATAATCAGGGAAACTGTCAGTGTGTCATTCTGTCAGTCAGTCATTCTGTCTGTCCCACGTTTTTCTACTCACTGACGTGGTCAATCTATGTGAAACTGCACATAGGCATTGAGGACTGGCATAGGTAGAAGGTGACAAAGCTACCAATGGCTATGGACTAGTTATAACTTATTTTACATTCTTATATTTTATCTTTCTGTGTATCCTTGATGGTCAAACATGTTGGTATTCTCTTACAATTTGCATGTGATTAAAAGTAACACATGAGCAATTATGTGTGCTTTTTTTTAACAAAACCAAAACACACATGGCACAGTCAAACAGATTATCAGCATGCAGTATGCTCAAAATACATTAGACTTCTGGGTCATACACATACATTTTAAGTGATTCAGATGTTAGATACACAGTGAAACCAAAGGGTAATTCCATGCAATGACTTAGCTAACATTGCTTTAGATAATCTTTGAGGTAAAATATAGTAAGTATCTGTAGGAACGCAGCCATAACATATAATTAGAAATATTTTTCTTGCTGTTACAACCTGATCTTTGCTGTTTTTCTTGCTGAGACTTTATTCCTCCTGCCTTGCAACCTCATATTTCTCTCTTTGTGCTGTACATTATAAAGTGTTCAAATTACAAGTTACAAGTTACAATAAATCATTTCTTTACTCTCCAGCAGGTTTTCATTTTGTGCTGTTTGCACAAGGTGTGCACATCGAGGTGGACGGAGTCTCTGGTCTCAGCAAAACACTTGTGGTTGGGATTAAGCCCCACACCCAGGAGCCACCAACACACACACACACACACACACACACACACACACACACACATGCACAGCTGCTCTGTGTTTTTACATCTGAAGTCATGGTCTGGTGGAAAAAAACAGTAGTACACATTAAAACAGAGGACACAACCCCGGAGAGAACAATGGAGAGAGGGTGTGAAAAAGGCCGATAGAAGGTGACAGCATGAGATCAGGGACAAGAGTTGAAAAGAAAAACGCATCTCCTCTTGATCAGCTCTGATGTCGGCATCTGACTCTATCAACCTCTGCATGTTGCTCTGTTTTTAGTTTTACTTTTTATGTTCTTGCTGAGCTCGACTAAATGATGACACATGAGAATCATTAGGTTATTTTAGTCATATGAAAGCGCTGCCCTTTTATTTAAACCATGTCCTCTCTTTCATGTGCTTCCAAGCTCAAACCTTTAAGGGTGGATACGGTCAAGGAGTCTGCTTCTGAGGCTCATTGGGACATTTTGTGAGGGAAACATCCGATACCAATTCTTTAAGGACACTTCTTGATCTCTCTTTTTGGTGATTTTGCCTGCACAGCTTCGATCACATGCTCTTTCTATACACTTTTTACAGGTGTTTCTATGGATGCAGTCTGTCCTCTATGTCTGCTTCTAGCCATTAGGTAGCCTCATATTGTGTTGATAAAATATTCCTCCTGGTATTCTCAGTGTTTCCTGTTGTTGCAGTTGTGTTGAAGTCTTCATGGTTCATGATTTGTCAGAGGTCGGCTGACTCTACTGCAATGCCATCATTTCACATTATAAGGAATTCCAGCCAGAGGGAGAGGAGGTTTGGGAACCTCTGATTTGCATCTCTGCTTTTTGCAGATGATGTGGTTCTGTTGGCTTCATCACACCATGAAATCAAGCAGGCACTGGGATGGTTTGCAGCCGAGTGTGAAGCGGCTGGGATGAGAGTCAGCACCTCCCAGTCTGAGGCCATGGTTCTCTTTCGGAAAAGGAGTTACTGCCCCAGTCGAAGAAGTTCAAGTGTCTCTGGGTCTTGTCATGAGTGAGGGTAATACGGAGCTTGAGATGGATGGTAGTTGGGTGTGTTGTCTGCAGTGATGAGGACACTGCGCCGGACTGTCATGGTGAAGAGAGAGCTGAGCTGGAAGGTGAAGCTTTTGATATACTGGTCCATCTACACCCCAGCCCTCACCTATGGTCATGAGCTCTGGGTAGAGACCGAAAGGATGAGATCCCAGATACAAGTGGCTGAATTAGTTTTCTCCGAAGAGTGTCTGGGCTCAGCCTTAGAGATAGGGTGAGGAGCTCTGACATCTGGAGGGAGCTCGGAGTAGAGTCACTGCTCCTTCCAGCAAAAGGGGTCAATTGATGTGGTTTGGGCATCTGATCAGGATCCCCCTGGGCACCTCTCGTTAGAGGTGTTCTGGGTACGTCCCACTGGTAGGAGCCCCCGGGGCAGACCCAGAACATGCTGGAGGGATTACATATCTCATTTGGTCTTGGAACACCTTGGTGTCCTCCAGGAGGAGCTGGAAAGCGTCACTGGTGAGAGGGACGTCTGGGGTGCCTTGCTTGGCCTGCTGTCCCCACGACCCAGCCCTGCATAAGTGGATGAAAACTGATGGATGGATGGAAATGTACACAGATTGTTCTGTGCGTATTCATGTGACATGTAAGGTGGAAGTGTGTAACATAGATTGTATAAAACGAAGGGCGTAGCCATTGTGACGTCGCCCACTGGTTTGTTGACTCTGTATGATGCCCCAAGTTTGGCATTTTTGCCATCACTATCTTGGATTTTTGGAGTCAGAAGTGACCATATTTGGACAAGAGGGTGGAGCTGTGGAGTAAGTGAGGGGTAATTCTGGCTCATGTCTGCTAGCAAACAACAGAAAAACATCTAAAAGCTCCTGTGTCCTGAGATGCACCACTGCAGGGGTAAAAATCCCAGGACTCAACGTTTTTACAAGCCAGTGAACCAAAAAATGAGCCTTTAAGACGGTAAACGTGGATACAAGCAATAAGACCTGAGGCATCTGCAGGAAGAATGTGACCTGGTCTCACAGAGATTCGTGAAACGACCATGACCTCTCAACACAGCATTATGTGGTGGTGGCACATACCGTGTCGAAGTTACATGCTGGAAACAGGAAACACCTGCTGGAAACACCACACAAACAGTGCCAACAGAAAATCAAAGAGGATCCTTTTATCTGGCTCAACATTGTCACGCAATGGGTGGTGGTCAATGTTTCGATCCCGTAGGTAGAGCAAGACAGTCTGTGTAGGGAGGTCAGTTGTGGATGGGTCAACCAAACACATGGCTTTCACTCAGGAGGCCGCTGTTTGTGTCAAATGTGAAACTAAAAGTCAGTGTTGACTTCTTGTAACATAGTTATGTCCTCGCATGTACGGAGCCTGGGCTTGGTTGAAGGTGGCAGTGCTGTTTGGGCTGAGAAAGCCATGTGTAAGTAAGGAGGAAATCCAGGAAGAGGAAGGTTATTTAAGTGTGGGAGTGGCCTATTTGAATCCCTTTTGTTTGAGATCATGCTGCAAGGTGAGTGTGTTTGCTGATCCTGTTAGTTTATTTATCTCCTTTAACTTTAGTTTATATTGTAGTTATGCTATGTAGCGTGTGAAATAGAGTATGGTGAATGAGCTAGGAAAGGTAGTATCAGCACTGTCTCTACCTGGAGCTCGCATGTACGGAGCCTGGGTTTGTTGAAGGTGGCAGTGCTGTTTGGGCTGAGAAAGCCATGTGTAAGTAAGGTAAAGGAGGTTATTGGGTTGGTGCGGGGAGCAGTGAGACCTGGCATTAGGGGAGTGTCTCTGGGACGCCAGAGATCACTGTCTAGCCTCCTGGAGGTGTCGTGGGACCAACTAGACGAAACACTGGTGAAAGGAGGTTCCCACCCGATGACCCCAAAGACATGCTAGTTATCACTGCTCACTGGTCTGTATAGTTAAGCCTTGCCATAATAGCTTATCATAGGGCTTAGGAGGTTATTCACTGAGTGCTGATCCTTTTCTAGAGCACAAATTTCTTGTGTTTATTTGAAAACTTTACATAGTACCAGGGTACTAGAGGTGGAAGCTAGTTAAGCTACACAAGGCCTGATTTCGATCTTTGTTTGGTTTTATCTTACCTGGTGATTCAATCAAATAGTTATAAAATATTGAAGTATTTCACTCCTGGTCATTCAGTGAGAGATCAGTTAAGAGTTTGTTAATATACGTTTCCATCTCTAGTATACACACGGTGCTAAAATATTCCTTTGACATAGTGAAATCTAATGTTTTTAACTAGCTACAGGCATTTTGTTAGTGTTTCAGCTCTTAGTTGTGGCGCTTATTGTTTTCCCCTCCGGTGGGCATGGTTTGATGTATGATGCATTCTGTTTCTCTCGCCGACCTTTTAGCGGTTGATGAAACAGAAGAAGGGTTCAGAGGCCAAGGGGCAAGGTCAAAGGTCATTGTGTTTATTAATGCAGCTCTAAACTGGACGTGCTGCGTCAACAAAAATTCATTATGGTCAGGATGTCACGGTGGAGTGAGACACTGTGTCACGTATTTCCACCAGGTTGGTCTGCAGCAGAGTTTATGTACCAGATTTGTCAAAATTCCTCAATATTAAAATGGCAGTCTCAAAGATTTTGGTCCTGGTTGATTTGAAAAATCTTACTTAATTACTTTGAACTCTGAAAAGCCAAAGAGCAGCAGACTGACACAAACAGACATGTCAAAATTACAGAAACAGTGTCCCTGCACTTCATTATGTATCTGCAACTGTGTGAAGTTCATGACAAATAGACATTTTGGGCCAAAGAGGGCGAGGTGACTCACCGAGGTGTGGCTACATCCTCTGAACCCTGACCATATCAAAATTAGAGATGTAGCAGGCTGCCATCTATCCACACACATCCTAGAGTTTCATGGGACATATGAGAATTATCAGGACCTTCTGAGCTCTAAATCTCAGAGAGAACTCAAGATGTCAGTGAAGTTTCAGGCGTATTACACTCACCCAGAGAGCCTTTGAACAGAACATGTGAGGCGCAGATGGGTTGTGTGGGATGTCAGACTTTGTGAATTGATTTGAACAGAAGAAGGGTGGTGCAGGACAGACAAAATGTTCTTTCTCAAACAAAGTTTCCTGGTGTTTAAGACTCTTTGGAGTCCTGGACTAAGCCCAGTTCCATCCTGCGTACTAATACCAGCAGTATGTGCTGTATACTTGTTTCCATAACATACTGTTTCTGAACTCAGTGTCCATGAAGTTAAAGCACTTAAAGAGTAAACATGCCATGTCCTGCTGGACATTGATCAGTCTCCTGTTTAAAAATGAAGCTTAACAACGTGACAACAAACTTTTTTCAAACGTCCCAGTCGCCAGATGAAACTGTGGCATCATACGCGTCTGTAAACCACAAATAAGTTACATTTGAAGGTTTCACACATGTAAATCAGTGACGTAGTATATGCCTGCCAAGCTGCAGACCACTGTAGACCACTGTTCAAGCAACATATCCCCATACAACGGTTCATATTATATCTTTCAAATTAGTACCCCATGGATGGCATCATCACGTTACTTAACGCAAAGTAACATCAGTTAGCTTAAGGTAAATAAAATTACATAAATTAGGGTTAGGAAAAAAAACATAGTGACGACGTATCCAGCGTCAAACTTGCATTCGCCCATGCCATTGAGCTAGTTTGCTGTGTCTGTAAAATATCTGTCTGTTAGTCACTCACTCTACAGCAGGGAACGGCACTTCAAAATAAAAGCTCTGTGCCGGAAATTCACTGTACTTCAAAATAACACCTTCGCGAGTCACTTACGGCCCATTCAGATTGGACCCGGGACCCACCAGTTTGAAACCACTGCCTTGAAATAACTTAAACTTCACTGTGTTTCCCATGGTCCTGAACACCAGTCTCCTAGGGGAAAGTCCTGTGTTTGTTTGACCCATCCACCACACCAACCTGCTTCCTTATATGGACGTTCGATCTCCATACTGCCTCCTTCTCCCATCAGCACATTGGTCACGTGATCACAACCTTCTCAATTACGTAGGTTATACCAGCTCATTCTCATTGTAAACTCGTTAAATACCGACGCACAAAGGCACCTTTTGTGGTTTGTAACACTGCCGGGTGGCATCAGCTTGTAATGCTGCATGCATCAACGTAATATAAAGAGCTGAAAGTCCCTATAGGGTAGAGTAGGGTGGGAAGGTAGATGGGTCCAACAAACCCAGGACTTTCACCCGGGAGGCTGCTGATCAGTTCCCATGTGACTTTTAAGCCAAACTATGATGTTTTTTCTAAACCTCACCACGTGCTCTTGTTGCATAAGACGCAGCAGGCTACCTAGCAAGTCATGTTTAGACACTTAAGTCCACTGACAAAGTGATGACATGCTTTGGGATGAGATTGGGTTGGTAATACACAAATTACTGGCTCATGATTAAGTGTGCTACATACAGTTTGTGGTGGATTACTTTTCATAGGTATACGTATGAACAGTACATGCAAACAGCCTGGTTTGACACCAACAAACAACAAATCCGGTTGTGATGGTGAGTCATTGCTGTGTTTCCTGCGGCTTTTTAGGCACCTAATATGGATGTTTTTTAACAACCCATTGCTGTTATCCAGCAGGGATACTGGCACGAAAAGCAGTTGATTTTTTACAGAGACGTTGCTGCTTTTCCTGCAGGGATTGTGCCCTGAATAACTTGATCTTTTTCTAACTGTAAACAAGTGGTTTTAGTGCCAAAACCTAACCACACATTAACCACAGCGTTGCTGAAACATAAAGAAAAGCAAAGGTTAAACATATTTACTTCATAATAATGTACAAATGTAATATGTATGTGATTTGCAGAAACATACACTGCCAATATTTTCCAGGTGGCTGGGGTGATTAAACATGCCAATACCACATGGTGTGATTTTAAATTTAGTATTCATTAAGTTGAAGTACTTAATCTGTAAACACTTCATGTGCTGATGGAAGTCATTTAAACTTCAGTTTAAAATGTTAAACTGAACAAAGAGACAACAAATTGTTGGTCCAAAGAGGTCAAACTTTGTTGTTTGTTTTCCAAGATCCTCCTGGAGTTGTCTCGCCACCATCTGCAGTTTCTTTTAATCTTTTCCAGCTGTAAGGAGCTCCTGCCATTTTTTTTTCCTGTGCTTTGTGGGACAGTCGTGTCCACCAGATATACTTGTCAGTTTTCCAGTAAACTCATAACCCAGTTTAAATGTGTTTCTGTTCCATTGTCAGGTTAATGACAAACAGACATTCTCAGTGGATGAAAAATGGCTGCTGTAGAAACACAGATCGGATGTACAGTATGTGCCAGCACAGCTATCATGACCTTTGACCTGCTGAGTAACAGAAATCCTGTTGTAAACTTCAGAAAATGAACGAACATTTAATCATTTATCAGGTGTGCTGGGTGCTGGGTGGTCAGAGCAGTGGGTCAGTATCTGTTGCACATGTGAACGCCACATGCAGCATGTGTTTTAAACGTATCTTCTCTTATGGCTCATGCATCTGCTTCCCTTATGTGTGGTGTATGTGCACTTGCATATGAACTTGAACCGCCACTGATTCGACTTTACTGGTTTGTCTGAATGTTATAGAGGTCTGTAATAAAGAAGCATCCGGATGTAGGTAAAATATAACAGCTGGCAGTCCTGGGAATGATTTGCACTTTGGCTCATTCAGAGTGAAGCGAGCAGTCTGTGTAGTGGGCAGAGGACTGCACTGATTTTGCATACAGAGAATATAATTACAGTAAATCTTCGAGACCTCTGCAGGCTTTAGGATGGGTCATGTAGCAATCAGCTCTGAGTAATGCTGACAGCACAATAAGGTGCCTCAGAGACACAGATTAAACATATCCGAGCCCATCTTGGCAAGTTCAGCCCACCATAGCGGGAGCACGACGTCTGTCTTCTTGTTGACTTTAACCATGCTGAAATCACATGAGCAGTCACTCTCCATCCTGCAGCTGTTATTATCTGCTGACATCGGCAGGAACACAGGATGCTTCAGGCCCTTTCGCTGCTCTCATCATCCAAGAAAAATCTATTCAATGGAAGTTTTACTGCCTGGGGAACCTGCATGTGACTCTGATATAAACAGCATTGTTATTGAAACAACCTGTAGATGAGTGAGCTGATTCCCAGTGTGACTAAACCTTTGTGTAATTAAACAGCTGACATCCTCTTGTTCCTGTTGGAGGTTTTAAGGCAAATGAAAGCATGTGGAAGTGGTGATTGTTTTATTTTTTCATGCAACATTTTTAGATTGAAGCAGTCGGACTGGAAGTGGACAGAGCTGGTTCACAGTTGAGAGCCTTCCTGGAGACTTTGATTGTTTTAGCATTCATTTCTTAGCATCACTTTACCAAAGAGTTAGCCAGGAATGTCTATTATTTCCAGATGCTCCAAATCTAGTGTTGCATCTCACCACTGACAAATATCACTCGCAGCACCAAGAGATAAATCAAGATAAGATGAAGTTAAGTTATATATTTTGTTTAGGCAGAGACAGGTGCAAAATGTATTATGTTTGATGGATATTAGCAGCTACACCAACCCAATCATCAGAAAATTTAGGCACAAACACCATTTGGTTATGGTTTGGAAAAGATCATGTTTTGGCTTAAAATACTTAGTTCTGGGGGAACAATTCCAGCGGTAAATACAGTAATGTCTTGGTAAAATAGAATTACCATTTCACGGCTGTATGCCTCCGCGAAGCAGTGAAGTTGCACTTACAGTTTACGTCCATGTCTGTGAAAACATGGTTGCTTCATCTTCACCCCTGCAGCACAAGACTGTCGCCAGTTCAGTATCTGGACAAATGTCTAACATTATGTTCCTTCCTGTGAGATATGACGTTGAGTAATGGACAGAAAAGTGTTTTTGCAGAACATTATGATGTCACAGTTAAGTTGACCTTTGACCTACTGAACATACAATGTCATGACATCATCATTTTACCCTGTTAGACGTCTGTGTGAAATTTTGCCACAATTACCGTATGAATTCTTGAGTTATGGCCAAAATCATGTTTTGTGAGGTCACAAAATTCGACCACAAAATTCTAATCACGTCATTCTCGAGTCCAAGTGGATATTTGAGGAAACTACTTCAAGGCTTTCTTGAGATGTTGCGTTCACAAGAATGGGACAGACAACCCATAAACATAATGCCCCTGGCTGTGGCTATCGGCGGGGCAGAGAAGTAAAAACAGTGATTTAACATTGCTGAACACAGGAGCTGCTGGTCTACCACTGCCTTGATTAGTTATTTTGTTTGTGTTATAATGTGAAGGTCAGTTTGGATTCACCAAAGTCACACAATAACACAAACTAACCAACTGATAAAAGCAGCGGTAGACCAGCAACTCCCGTGCTCAGAGAGCCAAAATTACTGTTTTTGTCAGTGAAGCTGTTAATGGCTTTGAGGAGAGCATAGATGAGGAACTGAAGCATTAACAGCTTCCCTGTCAGAACAAGCTTTCTGTGGGAGACGCAAACTGGTGAAAATACTCTTAATACAGCGTACACTTCAACCGACATTTATTTTTTAAGGTGGGACTTTTTTAGGAGGCTAAACTATGTTTTGTAACTGCCCCCATCCACAGCAGTATGTTGCTCATCTCCTGTTACAGAACTCGTTTGTGCCAAGTTTGAAGAAACTCCCTCAAAGCCTTCTGGAGATATTGCTTTCGCCAGAATGAGATGGATGCAAGGTCACGGTGACCTTGACCTTTGACCACCAACATCTAATCAGTTCATCACTGAGTCCAAGTGAACCTCTGTGCCAAAGTTGAAAAAAAATCTCTCCAGGCGTTCCTGAGGTATTGCGTTCACAAGAATGTGACAGACAAATGCATGGTGACCTTTGACCTATGACCACTAAAATCTAAGCAGTTCATTGTTGAGTTCAAGTGGATGCCTCAAGGTGTTCTTGAGATATCATGAGGTATTAATATTGTGTTCACAAGGATGGGACAGACGGATGTATGGACAGACAACCTGAAAGCATACTGCCCCCGGCCATGACTGTTGCCAGTACAGAGGCATAAAAACAACTGCTCTTTGCGCCACTATCCCCACTGGAGACACAGCAACAGGTCACTACAAAACAGCCACGTTAGGTGCCTAAAATCACAACCACTTTTGTTGCTTGTTGGTCTCAAACAGTGGCCTGCAGCTTGGCAGACATCTTGCCTAGGTGACTCACCGTCCACTATTCTCTCCACTTCCTGATGACAAAGTCAGCTCATATTCTACGTCACCTTAATCGCTGATATAAAATGTATGAAATGTGCAAATGTCACGTATTGTGTTTGCAGGAACATAAAATGCCAACAGTTTCTTATGGCGATTGGACCGGCAATACAGCATGCATGTGGCAGTGGGACCCACTGTATAGTGTTTTGCCTTTGCAGTGAGAGTGGATGTGGCTCAGACCTAGTGGTTAACTTTTCTTTACTTAGGCCTTAATTACAAGCCAAACTGGATAACTTTCCTGGAGGAAATGGAAAGAGTCTGATTTGGGCTAAAGGAGCCAACATAAAAGAGCAAAGCCAGTCATTGCAATTGTGATATTTTGGCACCAAACACGTAAAGACAACATTCATTTTTTGCTTTTTCTCACAATAAACAGTCGAGGCAGAATAAATGCATGGTCAGCCTCGAAGTTTAAAAATACACCAGGACTGTATTTCCCTCTAAATCATCTGTGTCTGTAAAGTTTCTGAATACCAAAATAGGGAGATGAGGGAAAAACGGTGCATTTGGAAAAAACCATTATACGCAAGGATGGGATTTTCTGGCGTTTCTCAGTCGGCCCACTGATTCTGTTTAGAATCATTTTTCTTCCAGGTGTGTCGCCAAATTGGGATTGCCTGCAGAGATCTGCATACATGCTGTAAACTGAAAACTGAAATGTTTGGTGCAGCAAAGTGGGGTTTAAAGATGATGAGAAGAGGTGTGCCCTGTGTGGTAACAGTATCTGTTTTTGAGTCACTCGGTCACTTTACATTGAAAGTATTGGAAAAAGTTAAATTAATTTAAAATATCTATATAAAATAGAAGAAGCACTAAAATCCAATATGAAGAGGTGTCCTGTGTATCCTGTGTAGTTATAATACCTACTATTGATTTCAAGTCACTCAGCTACATTACACTGAAGCTATTGAAAGAAACATTCTTTTTTTAAAGAAAGGGATTTTTTTCCATAAAAATATTTAAATAAAATAGAAGACACACTAAAATCCAATATGAAGAGGTGTGTCCTGCTAGTAATAATATCTGTTTTGATTTTGAGTCACTTCCATTCATTTACATTGAAGCTATTGAAAAAAAGTGCATTTTCTGTCAAATAACTTCCATGTGATGTGACCCAGCGATTCAATTTTAAACTTAGTGTTTATTTTGTTTTATATAAATATTTTCATTGAAAAAAAGTAAAAAAAATTTCCCACCAACTTCTACGTAATGTGACAGAGTGACTCAAAATTAATACCAGAAATTGCTACCACATGCAGAGCACATAGGGTACACCTCTTAATATGGTATTTTAGTACTCCCTCTATTTTGTATAAATATTTTTATGGAAAATTCATGATTTTTTTAAATTATGTTTTTATTGTTATTGTTTGCAATAGCTTCAATATAATGTGACCAAGTGATCAAAATCAATACCAGATAGCCTACTGTTTTTTTGGGGGCAATTCTTTAAAAAAAATATGTTTATATATATTTAGATAAATACATTTAATTTTAAGCTTTTTATATCTTTTTATTTAATAGCTTCAATAGATAATCAATCAGATGTTATTAATTATTATTAATAATAATTATTATTAGCACAGGACCCACCTCTTCCTACTAAATAATAGTGCTTCTCCTATTTTATAAAAATATAATTATATTTTGTTAACAACTGATGATTTCTATGGAAAAAAAACATGTTTTTTGATAACTTCAATGTAATATGACTGAGTGAATCAAAATCAATACCAGATGTTATTACAACACATGAACCACCTCTTCCTATTTTCAGTGCTTCTTCTATTTTCTATCAGATTAAATAAGGTGTGTCGTTTGTGTTCTATACAGTGATACAGTTTGGTATTAAATCTAACTGGCTGGGTCACATGACATGGAAGTCATTGGAAAAATGCCTTTATTTAAAATTAAAATATTTATGTAAAATAAATGAGTTGCACAATAGTAATGAAATATGTATGCTCCTACATGAGACCAATTTAGAATAATTTTAAAGGATAATTTTCACCATTAGGGGCAGGTCAGCATGAAGGTATTGAAAGATCATCGGTTTTATGTTATTGAACAGTAACACACTGATGATCCCTAAGTCAGCCCCCAGTAGTTAAAGGGCGGGCTGAGAGGTGAGCTCACCGTCCTCCTGCTCACAGTGTGGGGTTAACTGGACTGAATCTCTGTCCAGTGACCAACTTAAAACTAACTTCACCGCGGTGTCTCAAAGTTTTCGCCTTACGCTGCTGTGCGCGCTCCCGCAGGTCGCATACAGATCAGTGCGGGCGTGCACGAGCAGGGGAGCAAACTGTTTGACTTTTCTCACATATTCTACAAAGTGCTTTTAGTCAGCTTTTTCATAAGCTTTGCTTCAGTGAAACCTAAAACCGTCCCCCAAGCTCTGCTCTGAGGTATTTGTATTGAGATGGGTGTTGCAGACTGAGCTGGCAGCAGACAGTCCTGGGGCAGGTCCTGCGCTGCGCCGCCAAGAGTCCGGAGGCTGAGGTTTGTGTGGACATTTCTGGGAAAGCCTCCAAAGCTCAGTTTTGCCAAGGAGAACCTGCGGAGGAGCACAGCCGCGCTTTTCTGTGCAGACTCAGCGCAGTGTGCACATTTCTCACATTGTGTCGGAGGTTCCTCTTCACAGCGCCAGATGAGCGTCTCACAGTTTGTTGGATATAAACAGCACCCGAGGATTGATGGGATCATTTAAACCATTAGGGTTTTAACGCAAACCTGAGTGTGTTTTGGAAATGTGACGTGGTCCAAAACTTTTCTCCGAAGGACTTCATTCATTTCCCCTGGGGCTGAGGAATTATCACAGAGTGTTGGATGTTAATATAACAGAAGATCTTTCCTCCTGACCTGCTGGGATTATATCTGTAAACGGAAGTGTGGCTGAGAAGAAGTTCTGGATGTAACTTTACGCACAACAAACTCTTCTCTCATTCGCCTTGTCTGCCAATTACAGCTCAGAGAGGGAAGTGGATTTCCTCAGCAGAAGGCATGCTCTGAAACACATCAGTGGCAGACTGTTATGAGTCGATGTTGCACTCTGTGAGTCTTCATCTGGAATTAATTCATTAACAACCTCCAATGCACTAAAGACGCGCCAGAGTCGCGGCTCCACCACTGGATCTTTATCTTACCCTCAGTGAGTGTTTAGCCTGCTTTATCTGACATCTCGCCAGAATGCGGGGGGCTTTTGTTCTCACTTTAGCTCTGATATATCTGCTAACCTGGACAGGCGAAGCCGACAGACAGACTCACCTCAAGCGGGTGCAGTTGCAGAGACGCGCAAGACTGGGACGTGCCCAGCTGGGCACAACGGACAAGGAGCGCCTAGTCGGACGGATGCGCCCTGGGTTTGGTTCGGCAATCTCGGTGCACAGTTCCAAGAAGGAGGAAGATGTGCAGGCTGACGAGGGTGCTCCAGTTTCAGGCAGGACGGGGACAATGTTGGGCAAGAGAGCAGGAGGTCAGGGTCTAGTGCCAAGGAGAGGGGTGGCCGGACAGATCGGCTTGCCCTTTCAGCAGGGCATGCTGCAGGATGAGGGCGCTCCAGGAGCGAGAGCAAGGGTCGCCCGGATGCCCAACAGCGCCGGGTCACCAAATCTGCTCGCCAGTTTTGCGGGGAAGAACCGCGTCCTGGTGATCTCTGCGCCCCATGATTCAGACGGCTACTACAGACTGATGATGTCTCTTCTGAAACCAGATGTGTACTGTGAGCTCGCCGAGCGCCATGTCCACCAGATTGTCATATTTCACCAAGAGGGAGAGATGGGGGGCAAGGTGAGGAGGATCACCACGGAGGGGAAGGTGATGGAGGAGCCGCTGGACACAGCACTCATCCCCAGACTCATGAGCTTCCTCAAACTGGAGAAAGGTAAGGGATGGGTGGAGGTGCTGAAGGAGGTGACTGTTTGTATTGGTTGTACTGACCCAACTTATTCTATATCTATGAATCATGTCTGAATGTCTCTGTTGTGGTGACCAACCTGAGCTCATGTAAGACAGCACACACCTCACCCACTCCTCATCTGGGTGGAAACATGACAGATAACCTGAAACAGTTTGTACCCAAATGTGATGAGAGATGTGGTGACCTGCAGGGAAGTTTGGGATGGTGCTGCTGAAGAAGACCCTGCAGGTGGAGGAGAGGTACCCGTACCCTGTGAGGCTGGAGGCCATGTACGAGGTGATCGACCAGTCGCCCATGAGAAAGCTGGAGAAGCTAAGACAGAAGGGCTTCGTCCAGAAGTGCAGAGCAGCAGGTGTGGAGGGCCAGGTGGAGGAGGGCACACTCACAGGTGAGAGGACATTATTATTATTATGATTATGTTTATATCACAATGCTTTGATCCGTTTAATCACTGTTTGCTGTATTTTGCTGTTCACAATATTTCTGCTGTGATTCACAATTTAATTACAGGGACATGTCAAAATTCTGAAAAAATATGACAGTGTTTTGTTCTGCCTTGGATAGGAGTATCTGAAAAACTAAAACCCTTTGGAGGATTTGTGCCTGTACTAACTGTTTGTGGCTTATAAGTTAAACCATTAGACTAATAAAAACTAGTAGGAAGCTGTTGGAGGGAAGTCTTTTATCTGTTATGTGTCTCTGTCTGGACCAGTTGATGCACCAGTAGAAAGAAAACCAGGGAAGAAGATCCTCAGAAAGCCCGCAACCACAACCACAGCTGCCACCACCACCACAACAACCACACGACCAACCACCACAACTACCACCACCACCACAATGACTACAACCCGGCCCCCCATCACCACAACCAGACCGACAACCACAACCAAAGCAACAACAACAACCACTACCACCACCACTAGAAGAACCACCACGAAACGACCCACCACAACCACCACCACCACCACCACCCAGAAACCAACCAAAGCCCACACCACCGCCCTGTGGTTGCCTGCTCCGAGAACCACCGCTGATCCTTACGACTACAACCGCAGAGAGAGGGAGAGGTATCCAGCTAAAACCACCCCGGCTGGAGATAACCGCACCGACAAGGAGAACCGAGATCCACACAGCCGCAAGCTAGTACCTTCCACACATAAACCCTCTAAGGTCAAACCTACTAAGAGGAAGAATGGGGGAGAGAAGGTGAGGTAAAAGTGTATGGGGTTCATTCTGTAAAAAACATTAGCACTAAAACCATCCTTCAGTTAGTTTTGGAAATGTATATTTTTATTTTATTTTTTATATGCACAGACAAAACTGCATAGAATCCGTTTGGTTGTAGAAATAAGAAATGTATCAGGAGAGGTCAAGAAGCCGCAGGTTTATACAAATAAACTTCCTAATTATTCTGAGGATAATTAGCTCTTGAAAACAGGTACTTTGGTGTTCCAGATCTGCACACAATGATAGGGAGTACTGCACATATGTCGTTCTGTAAAAAGGAAGGTGGAACTGATTAACCTGTCTAGTATTATATTAATGAATTTGTGATTTAAATTTAAAGAATTGGCTAAATGATAATGGTAGAGAGGAAGGTAAGAAAATATATTTGTAAACTGAAAGAAGGTTCAGTTTCCTGAACAGTGGAACGGAAGCCTTGTTAAATTTTTAAGAAAGTTGACAATCTTATTAATCATTTTTGCAGATTTTTGGGGTATGTATTTGCCCCCAAAATATTACCATACATCAGATAGAGATAAATCATGGAATAATGTAAAGTTAATAAACAAGACACATTTAAAAAAAACTTTGTAGTTTGCTGATGATCCCCAGTGACCTCACAATTTTGTTACAAATAAGATTAATGTGTTTTTCAAGTTTTTTTCAACTAAAATGCCTTAAAAATGTGCAATAGACTTGAGAAATTTCTTCTCCATCTATTGAAACTCTAGCAAAATCCCTATCATACCTCCTGCTACTTGACACAAATATAATGAAATCTGATGTTTTAACATTTAATGAGAGCTTATTGAGTTGAAACTATCTTGCAACTCTTACCATTTCCTCATGTGTGTATTTTATTAGAGTGTGTACATCAGCATGTGACAAAATCATGTTGGTATCATCAGTAAACAAAATGGGACCAGAAAACTACAAAGAACTGAAAAATCATTAATGTAAATAAGATATATTAAGGGTCCTAAAATAGATCCTTGTGGTACACCACATGCTATACGAACAGTGTTTACAGCACATCTAATTCTTGATACATATTCCTCTCTTTTTCATGCTACTCATTAGCCACTTTAGTGTATCACCTTTGAAACCATAGTGTTTTATATGCTCATAAAGGTTAGCTAAAATAGTCACACTGATCATTACGTTGAATCCTTTTGAAACTGTGAACATTTTTCTACAAAACTGTCACGTTAGCAGTCATTATGCAGTTTTACACAAATGTCAGGACAGGATAAAATAATGAAGTGTTGGCATTTTATAGCCAAAAGGTCAAAGGTCACTGTAACATCATAATGTTCTGCAAAAACACTTTCCTGGCCATTACTCAATGTCATATCTCAGGAACGGAAGGGGAGACATTTGGTCAGATACTGAATTGGTGACTCTAATCTTGAAACACTGCTGATTGTATAGATCTTCTGTGTGTGAAGCATCCATGTTTTCACTGACATGAATATAAACTGGAACTGCAACTTGACTGGCTCGCAGAGGCGTACAACCGGGAGTCTTCAGATTGTGTGTTGATGAAGTTTCTGTGGGGATCAGACTTTTCTTCATCTATTCAGCCCTGGTAAAGTGTGTAAAGAAGGGTCCTTTGTCTTATTTGCTTAGTAATAGAGTTTGTATGGCTCAGGAATGGGCCTCTTAAATTGAACTGCTAACTCTAATGGATGTGTGGGTTTTACTGGTGATGCTGACTGCCAAATTAACTACTGTTGCTTCACTTTGGGTGCACAAGAGGATTTTTCTTTTTCATCAGGGAACTCTATGTTCTTTGGAACTAGGTATAGGCTAAAGCATTATCATGTTATTTCAGTCTGTGATGGAAATGTTTTAACATAAAAAAATGTGGACAATTAATTTATCAGTTAATAACATGGTTTTATCTGTGCAGGTGTTGACTAATGAGTACGAGGACAAGTACGAACCAAGCAAGCCAACAGTCAGTGATCCTGAGGAGAGAGAAACCTTCACCGACATCAGTCCCACCAAGAAGGTCAAGGGCAAGCACGATAAGCACGACAAGAAGAAGAAGAAGGCTGACAAGGCTGCCAAGAAAGGGGAGAGGAGAGGTGGAAAGGCAGGGAAGATTGGGGGAAAGAAAAATGGAAAGAAGCTGTCAAAGTACCCTGAGAAAGAGGACTACCCGAAACCCACTAAGAAGCCAACGCCCCCTCCAAAGGGATCTCTGGCCTCCTTCCTAGACTACTTTGAGAACAGGAGGCGGCTGCTGGTGAGAGCATGACATAACTCACAGTTCACAAGAGGCCCACTGCCTCACTCGCCTGGCAACTGTTCGGTTTCAGGCTTCGGTCAGAAGGAAATATTAGTGCTCAGGTGCAGTATTAAACTGCACTGCTGTGAGGGTGTAGTTTGATATTTTGGGAAGTATACTTATTAGCTGTCTTGCTAAGAGTTAGATAAGAAAATTGATACCACTCTCTTGTCGCTTTAATACAAACTACAGCCAGCTGCTAGTTAGCTTAGCTTAGCATACAGAGCTTAAAAAGAACATGAACTTTAAAGTACATTGTTACACATTGGTGGAAATTTGCCTTCCATTTAATGCAAGGAAATATGCGAACCAAACATTTTCTTCCAGTGGCAATGCAAATTTTTGTCTTCATATTGGGTGGAGATCAGCTATGGTGAACTCTGATTAGCAAAGTTGCAGCCTCAACCAATAGCAAAGAAGTATGTGTGGAAGAGACATTGATTGTTGCCCAAGTGGCAACCTCCGGGGCTGAAAAATGAAGCCAGCACAGCGTTGCCAAAAACTGAAGTTCCTCTAATGGCTACTTGAGGCTGGCCCCAAGAGCGAGTCCCCACAGACCTCTATGTTAACTTTACAGCAGAAATAAAAATGGTTTTGATCTTTAGAGCGAATTTCCCCGTTCATGACAACTGTACGGGGGTGAATTTTTACATAATTTAACCATTAAAATTTTAATGAGGCTTAAAGTTATGCCTAATTAAGGTTGGGGCTCCTTTGATTGACAGGCTGTCTGCCGATAATGTCTTTGGCTTTTCAGTCAGATCCACCCCCAACTTCCAAATATGGTCACCTCTGGCTTAAAAAATTCAAGATGGTGATGGCCAATTGCCGAACTTGACAAACTACAACCCAGTGACTGACATCACAATAGCTTTATCCATTATTTTATACAGTCCATGGTCGGGAGACAAGTATGCAAGTAGCAAGCTAGCTTTCTGCATGCGTCACATTCAGCAAAGAAATTGTCTTGCAGGTGATGCTCACCTGCATTCACTCGTGTGACCTTGCCCTAAAGCAGTGGTTCCCAACTGGTGGGTCGCAGTCCAAAAGTGGATCGCGGGTCCATTCTGAATGGACCACAAGTGACTTGCGAACATGTCAAGTTTGTAAAAAACACACTTTATTTTTACGTACAGTGAATTTCTTGCACATAGTTTTTATTTTGAAGTGTCATTTCCTGCTGTAGAGTGCTTGACAAATGGACAGCGTCTTTACAAAGACAGCAAACTAGCGTGACGACATGGCCAAACGCAAGTATGCAGTGAATATATTACTGTGTGGACCCCGTGGCTGAACCAGTTGGGAACCACTGCCCTAAAGCTCACAGATTAACAAGTTAGATCTTGCCAACCACAGCCACTTCCTCCCAAGCAACCAACTGTGACATCAAGAAGTCACTGTGCTCAGCCGAGAAATAGTTCAGCACATAACTGTCCATGAAACCACAACGTGTCATTTTTACCTCTCAGTTTTCATGTGGATAAAACATTTAAGATTTGACGTGTTGATTATTTGCAGTTTCCCTCTGATTCCAGTCTTTATGCTAAGCTAAGCTAACTGGCAGCTGGCTGTAGCTTCATTTCATGTACCTATGTAGGACTTTGGTATTAGCTCTCTTATATAACTCTCAAATTAAGCATATTTCCCAGATTGTTAAACTCTTCCTGTAAAGTACATTTTCATCATTGAGTTTTCTGCATCAGTAATAAAAATCATCTTTTCACAATAAGACAAGTTAACAAGCTAATTAGCGCTGCGATCCAACAGCAATGTCTGGTGAAACCATTAAATTTCGCAATCATAAATACTTCACAAAATTACTTTGTCTTGGATTCTGCTTTTCTTTTAACTGGCTTCAGAGTTTTGAGCCAACATGAATTGTGGAGCAGGAGGAGGTGATCTACAGTATATTCCAACTCCAATAAGAGGGAGTTTGTTTTCCAAAACACAGTACTGGAAAGTTCTGGAAGTTCTGAACGCCAAAAGATCTCAACATCTGGAGAAGTAATCTATTGTTGATTCATTTTTACCGGTCAACAAATCGGTAAACACCTCTGTGCTTTGGGGCTGCAAATCATCCCTTCATTTCCCCATTTAGTTTCTATAATGTCGCTGCTTTATGATCACACTGAAGTGGTTTGTAATCTGAACAGGCATAAAGTATGGGGAGCAGCGATCTGACAGGCTGCACAGCTGTGTGCTAACAGACTCTGCGTCTCCGCTTTGCAGCCATTATAGATTCTTATCACAGCAGTGCTGCGGGCAGGCCCAATCCTCTGCCTGCAGGTTCATGTAAACATCACCTCTGCAGCACACTGTGTATATGTGTGGGCGTGTACAGTGTGTGTATATCTGTGTGTGTGTGTGGTTTCATTGTATATACATGACACTCTAACCTCTCTCCTTCCCTGCAGCTGATTACATCCCCCAGTGAGGAGAACAGTATGTATGCTCAGCAGAGGGACGAGTACCTGGAGTCTGTGTGTGAAATGGCCATCAGGAAAGTCTCCATCATCACTATCTTTGGCTCTCTGACCAACTCCACCATGAAGATCGACCACTACCAGCTGGGTAACTAGCACACAGTTTCACTTCTCTTGTCGTCTTCTGTGAAGGTTTAAAAGCAGCCATTTGTTTGTAACTGTGCAGAGGAGATGATTGGCAGTTCTCTCAGACACCAGCGTTAACTCATCCAACCCTTCCATCTGGTTGGGCAAATGCATCCTCCGCTGGGCTGTCAGCGCTTGTTGCAGTTTCTGAGTCATGCACCTACCCAGAATAACTGTTTGTGAGAATCTGAAATCTCAGTGGATGTTTTTCACATTTTAATGAAGAAAGCTTTTGTTTAGATTTGTGAGCACTCAACTCTTTTCTCCTCATCTCAGCCAAAATGTAAAAATCACATTCAGAACTGAAACTCTCAAAAAGTATCAAAATACTGTAAATATAGCAACTGACTATCTTTGTGCAGATTGATCAGTGTTACATAAATGAATATTAGGGTAAGGACATCACGCAATTAGTCTTCATGCCAATGGACAGTTGATTTTGTGTGTCCTTTTTGTCATCTTTATTGGTAGCTTGATCCTCTAATACCTACAGGAAACAAGCAGCACATTTTGCATATTTGTTGTAGGACCTAAATTAATATCCAGAAAGCATTTAGCAGTTCCAGAAGACACACACTTCTCTACTGTTTCCAGACAGGCCTGGTCACAGAAATAGCAGGGCCAAACCCACTGGAACAGCGCCAGTCTTGACAAAGTGGCCAAATGTGGAATTACAACTTGTGGATCCGTTACGTGATGCTGGCAAAAAGGCTTATACGCATAGACTTATATCGTGAAAGAGACGTCCCACAGAATGATTCATTTCACTACTAGTGTTTGACCCATGCGATCCAATAACGTTTCTAACGTCTAGAAGAGCCACATGTTAAAATCATTTTATCACCATTTAAGTTAGCAGAGTGCTAAACCTGAAGTTAGACACTTGGTCGCCGTAAGTCTCTCGTGCATTCGCTTTATGGCCCCACGACGCGAAATATCCCAGTAATATTATACCGGCTGAATTTTACTAAAGCAACAATAAAACAATGTTTATTTTTGTTGTTTTGCCTCTGCAACAGCCGTGGCTGGAGGTACTGCATTTTCAGGTTGTTCGTCCATCTGTCTCACTCTCCTGAACATGATACTTCAAGAGTGCCCTGAAGGAATTCCTTCCAATTTGGCACAAAACTCAAAAATGAACTAATTCAGATTCAGAGGTCAAGGTTTTCATGATCTCATCTGTCTCATTCTTGTGACTGATATCTCAAGAACACTCGGGGATTTTTTTCAAATTTGGCACAAACATTCACTTGAACTTGAACATGTAAGATTTTGGTGGTCAAAGGCCACTGTGACCTTGCATCAGACGTACTGTTGTGAACACAATATTTCAAAAACACCTTTTGGCACAAAGAATCAGAAAATGGTGGTCAAAGGTCGAGGTCACTGGACCGCATCCATCAAATTCTCATGAACGTGATATCTTAAGAACACCTTAAGGGAATTTTTTTCAAATTTGGCACAAATGTCAACTTGGACTCAGGAATGAACTGATGAGAATTTGGTGGTTGAAGGTCACTTTGATCATACGTTTTTGGCCAAGACTCAAGAATTCATACAGTAATTATTACAAAATTTCATGCAAGTGTCTAACAGGATAAAATGATAAAGTGATGACACTGTATATCCAAAAGGTCAAAGGTCAACTTCACTGTGACATAATGTTCTGCAAAAACACTTGTTTTGGCCATTATTCAATGTCATTACTCAGGAACAGAAGGGGAGAGATTTGGTTATATAATTGAATTGATGAATTTGTGACTCTAATCTTGGGTGTTCAAACTGTGCTGATTGTATTAATCTTCTGTGCTGCCGGGGGGAAGCATCCATGTTTTCACAGACATGGATGTAAACTGCCACTTGATTGGTTTGCGGAGGCATACAAATGAGAGGTGGTAATTGTATTTTGTCAATGACTCAAGTCCTCAATGACTTGAGAACATTGCTGTTCTTCAGTCACATTTTCACTCGATGTGTAAAAGCTACAGTAAGTTCAGGGGAAATGTTATTGTGAAAATGTTCTCCGTACTAAGGAGTGGAGATCAGAAGAGGCCACGTCTGCTGGCCTGTCCTTGTTTTACCTTTCTCGCATGATGTCAAACTAGATGCTTTCGGCAGCGATCTCTGCTCCAAGTATAACATTCAGACTGTACGCTCGCTCTGCCAAAGCCACAGTATTGTGTGTCTCTCTGTGCAGGTGATAATAGACAGAGCTGACATCTGACTCCTATGATCTTGACTTCTGTGGTCTGACGTTAATTTGCATGTAACCCTGTGGTAACAGTACTTTTATATCACTTTGAAAGGTCACACTTTCATTGCATTCTTAGTGATGAAATACTAGTGTGGGGGTCTTTCTGTAGGAAATTAGATGAGCTGTTAGAGTGCAGGGGTCTGTGTGTGTCAGAGTACATACCCTCCTTGTGTATCATCCTAAACAAGGGGGCAAGTCTGCCTCCCCTGGAGCTGATGCGTAAGCTGGAGACAGTTAACTCATTTCACACACATTCACTCGGTGCAATTATGACTGCTTTTTTAATAAAATGTCCTTTTTATGAAGCAGCCTCCAGCTACTTGTTCAAAAGGAACAAAACCACTGCTGTTTTTATGAAACGCGCTGTGTCATTTGTGCTTGGCGGCCCCTCGTACTTTGAGAAAGTTTATAGCCGTCCCAAACCCGAGGCTTGGGTTAGTGCGTGTTAACTTCAGGACATGCAAACCCACTTTGTAAAACTTTATGAGTCTGTCACTCCACATGACAACGAGGTTTTATCCAGATGGAATGCTGGAAAAAACACCGAGGTGACGTCACCCGCCCCCACCCATGGTCGGACTCGGTTACAGTTTTGTTCCACTTACCGGCCAGAAGGTCAGTGTGTGTAGTAGTGTGTGTGTGTAGTGGTGTGTGTGTGTGTAGTAGTGTGTGTGTGAGCACGTATTGTATACAAACAACTAGTCCTTTCAGTGTAGCCCCTCCCTCAGTTCAGGGTGACCTCATAGAGTTTTAAGTTGGTTGGTTGGTGGACAGCATGTCTGTGTGTTGAGTCTGTGTCGGCTGTCTCCAACATGTGCCGGGGTTTTCCTGGTTTAATTGCTCATACACATTACACGGCACAGAGAGGATGGACCAGCGACCAAAAAACACTATTCTGTGGTGTGTGTGTGTGTGTGTGTGTGTGTGTGTGTGTGTGTCGTGCACACATGCACGGAGGGAGTGGTGATTAAAGGCTTTTGCTTTGGTCTGTATAAAGGCCAGCTACAGTAGATTTTGGAGCCAGATCTCAGTGAATAAAAGCTGCTCTGTGGAGTCTGTCCCTGATTCACTCTGCCTGTTTGCATTCTGCAGAGTCTTCTTCACTGTCATGTCAGACACATTTTTTTTCCAAAGGCACTTTGTTTTGAGTTTAGCAATGGAAAACACATTTTACTCCTCATGTTTCAGAGCTGCAGACTCACATTGTGTTTGCTTTATTATGGTTTACTTGATGGGAAAGCTTATCATCACAACTGTACATCATTTTGCATTAAGATCTGAGAGTAATGTGATTTTCCTTTAGTTGTGTAAGAGCTTTTATTCGTCAGATGTGAAAGTCTCATGAACAAAACATTTGTCAGATTTACATTTTTCACTCTGCAGCAGCATATCCAGCTGCAGGCACACTAGACTTGGAAACTTTACCCTCTCTAATCTTGACATGTTTAAAAGCACTTTAAAATCAGTTTTTATGGAGCAGTGTGGAGCAGCTTTTAACAAGTGCCATTATTTGCCATGATTCTCCCCCTGATTACTGGGTGTCTTGTGTTTATTGCTGTGTTTTGGGTTGTTTTGTGATGTCATCTGCCCTTTTTTGTATTTTCATTTGAACCTTTTTTTAATATATTTCCCCTCCCATCATCAGGGCTCCCTGGCACAAGAGATATTGTATCTCAGTGGGACCTTTTTATTTAAATAAAGGGTAAACTAGAAGTATTCCTTGTGGTTGTTTGCCACCACGTATTGAGTTGCACTCATAGTTTACATTTATGTTTGTGAAACATGAATGCTTCACATACACCTTTCTTTCCCCCTCGGCAGCACAGAGGATCTATACAGTCAGCACAGTTTCAGGGTGAACACCAAAAATTAGAGTCACCAATTCGGTATTTGGTCTGGTCCTGAGATATATCGTTGAATAATGGCCAGAAAAGTTGCTGCTTGAAAAATGTTAGTGAACTGAGGGGTCTCTGACTGATGATTTGAGTCTTTAGCTTTCAGGGAACAGCCCTCGTGAACACCTGGCAAAATACTCACATTTTACCATGATGACACACACACACAGACTCACAAGAAAAAAAACAATACCATCTGTTGGGACGTTATCATGGTTGGTAAACAAAAGTAAAGCTGACATGTCAGAAGTTACCGTATCTTATATGTTCTTATGTTTAGGTTCCACTGGTTCTAGTGAGTATGCTGTGGAACACAATCCTTTTCTCCACAAAAAAACAACTGAAATACGGCTCCATTAATTAAAACAAATATAAGCTATCTCACGATATCTGTCCCACTGTTTCTTTTTCCAGAAAATGACAAACCTATGAAGGGCCTTCGTCAGGAGGACCTGGTGAACCAGGATCTGATCACAGAGCTGAGGAAAGAGTTCAGCATGACACATGATGACTTCTACATGGTCCTCACCGATTCTGACATGAGAGTCAAGGTAAGGCCTCGCTCTCTATAGATCCTCCACAGTCCTTTTAGACAGAGTATGTGAGACGTGTAGAGCCTCGGACACATTCTGTTTGTAGCATGCAGGACCTGCCCCTATAAAGCACGCCCGCCAGAGAAACCCACCAATGCGGCTGTCTGACCCTTTTACAGTGCTACACTGTAATGAATAAATGAGACCAAGTGTAGCAAGTCATAATTCATAACACATGAAGACGTGATTCACTTTATAAGTAACAAGATTTAACCCTTGCCATTACCCTTATCTTAACTTTAGCCACCTTTTTTTAGAATTGGAACTGCATAGCTAGCTAATCGCTAACTTAGCAATTTCCTCAGAGCCTCCGCTTCCGGGTCAAGGAGCACAGGAGGTTGATCGTGCATATGGGAGAAGTTTTCCTTGTGCGCTTCCTCAAGAAAGCCCTTTCTGACAGAAATCTATTCATTTTAACCAATGCAACATCGAGAAAAAGTCCTGTTCACCTCCCATTCTCGGTGAAAGAGACCCAACAAATCCTCCCGTGGCTTCCAGGAGCCAGGAGGAAGCTTCCAGCGTTGTGCTGGAGCCACCTGGGTACCAAGTGAGTATGGGCCGGAAATGGGCATCTTACTTTGAGCCCACTTGGGTATCGTTCAAGGTTCAAGGAATTTTTATTATCCTGGAGGGTCAATTTGTGTTAGAGCCAGCAGTTAAAACAAAGATAACAATTATCACAACAAATAAATAAACAACCATAAAAGAATACACAAGTACATTTAGCAGCAATTTAATAAATTACTTTTTAACCGATTTGTTCTGCATCAGGGGAGATTGTATCTGCGCCCTGATGGTAGCAGCACAAAATTGTCCCTTAGTGGATGGCTTGGGTCGGCCAGGACACATTTAGCTTTTTTCATGCACCTGACCTGATACAGGTCATGGAGGTCGTTTAAGGGTGCTCCAGCAATTTTGCTGCACACCTTCACAATGCCTTGCAGGTGAGTTTTTTTGTTTAAAAGAAAGTGACCCCTTCCAGCAAATAAATGAAAACGTAAGAACAGATTCAATAAAAGCAATAAAGCATTTTCATAAAAGTGGTGTCAACATTAAAAGTGCGAAGCTTGCGATAAAAGTGCATGCGCTGATGTGCTTTCTCACATACAACATCAACTTGGGGCTCAAAGCACAGCTTGCTATCAGTGACAGTACCGAGGTATTTGTATTGCTGCACAGGTTCGACAGATGTTTGTCCAGATGTTTGTCCATCAAGTGTAACCCTGCGAAACTTTGTGGGCCAGTGGCATGGGGCCGACATCAGACCCTGGGGCAAACCCATTTACGGCCCATATTTCAGCCATGTAGTCCCCACATAGAATTTAAAGCTGGGACCGAGATGTGTCTTGCGTATGTTGCCCAGTTCAGGCCCATCTAACACCCAGTGTAACCCTGCATGAAAGCCATGTGGGAAGTGGCACAGGTCCGCTATGGAATCCACGGACAATCCCATATAGGGCCCATTTTTCAGCCCATTTTCTACCCACCTGGGCCCGGCGTACAAATGTTGGCCGGGTAGCAGCCCCTGCTCAGAATATGTTGAGGTCTGCCTAATTTCAAAGGCTCCTCCAGCTTTTCCTTTAAACTTGGAGAACATAATTGTCTGATGCTCCCCAGCCCTCATTCTTTTATGGACCACATCTTTTAAAGGATCCTGAATTTGAACAAGCTGTTATATTTTAACTATCTGAATATGACTTGAGTCAAACTTTCCCTCTAAGTTAAAATATTTGTACTCTTTTAGATGTTGTTCTGGTTAATTCCCATAAATCAGCCGTGTTCCTGTTTTATTCGTGGCTCCGCTGTCCTGTTGGCCTCCGCTCTGTGTTTACAGGTTCACCACCCTCCTCCCCAAAAACTTTCATCTTGTGTTTCTCTTTGAAGGTGGACTGACCTGTCCTCGCACTGCCAGCATGCTGCCTTCACTAAAACACTGTTTTAATTCACACTACATGACATTTGCCCCACACCTGTGTGTGTGTATGTGTGTGTGCATGCCAGGGTAAATCACCAGGCTGTTTTTGGACCGACTCATCAAAGAGGCCAGTGTTCACCTCTCTGCTGACAGAGGCAGAGACAGGGCAGTCTGTGAGTGCACAAGGATGTGGGTGTGGGTATGAGGCAGAAAGTGGCAGAGGGAGCGAGCGGAGGGAGGTGTGAAAGAGTTAGAACGAGCTGTGCGGCAGATTCAGCATATCCCGAGGAAGGTGTGAGAGTGTGTGTGTGTGGCTGTGTTACGTATTCATGCTGAGATTGTTTAGTATTTCGTAAATTAACTGGTATGCTGTGTTATGTTTAACCGATACGCCTTGTGCTGTTTCCCAGAAGTTATTATGAAGAATGTTTGTGATGTGGAAAAAGGCGACCGCACATCGACCAACATGTTCCAAAACTTCACTCCATCACTCTATTGGAAACAGTTTCACCATTGTTTAGAGCATTGAAACTCTATTTTCATATCCTCCGTGTCATTTGCAGATTTCTTTTCACAAGCATATTGATTTATTTATCCTGTGGCTTCACCACATCTTGGAATTGATCTTTGGGAGTGTATAACTGGTTCTTGTTGATGTTCTTTTCTCAGCAATCCTACGAGGTTCCCATCGCCATGAAGGCTGTGTTCGACTACATCGACACCTTCTCCTCCCGCATCCGAGAGATGGAGCAGCAGAAGAGAGACGGGGTCGTCTGTAAGAAAGAGGACAAGCCCAGATCGTTGGAGAACTTCCTGTCCAGGTAAACTTTTTTCTACATTTTTAAATACACCACATGGCCCAAAGTATGTGGACGTCTAACACCACAGCTTTGTGGACTCATACACATGCTTTTCTGAGAAAACCATGACTTTACAAACTTGGCTTTGTGCATGGGAGCATTGTTATGTTGTTGTAATATAAGTTTTGGCTTGATTGCAACTTCCCCAAAACCATAAAAAGCCCCATAAAGGGAGACTTTGATATTTTCAACCTGGCTCCATGTTTTTGTGTCTAACTAATGGACACCACTGTTTTTAAAACTGGTCCAGTATTGAGCTAGAGGGCTGCAGCTGTGAAACAGGCTCTAACGTAACCACTTGTTGCATTTGTGCACCATCAGTAACTTCCATGGTGAATCAGACTGCAGTCACACTGCATCTAACTCCACGAATCCATTTAGCAGCTCCACCATACACAGTCAGACACACACGGCTGCTTATTTACTGCTGAATAACAGCTCACAACTCGCACCAACAGCTGATGATGCTCCACTGTGAGTGTTGCAGGGTAGTGAAACATCCCTGCAGTGACTATTTACTGGAGTTTACAGCCTGTTGGTAGCCCGATCTCATACTGTTCATATGGGATTAGAAGATCATTGCAAGCACGGTTGTTCTCGGCTTTCTAATTAACGTTTCATAAAATAATCATTCGGTTCTCTCCTCTCACACGTCTGATAGTCCACCACTAACATTCATCCTGTCTCATCTCGTCAACGAAAATGAAACATCGTTGATCTAGGTCATTGATTAATATTTTTTGTCATAATTTTTGTTAACTAAATTAACACAGGTTTAAATATAATTATATAAATTTAATGCTGCCATTTAAATAAATAGCAATTCTATCATTGTAAACCACGCTTAATTCAAAGTCGACAGAAACAAAATAAAACTTACAAAGAAAAGTTTCAGTTTGTCTCTCTTCTAAGCCTGAACGATGTATCTTTTAAGCATTGCCATCGCAATGCACATGTGTGCAATATTTACATCGCGGGGTTTGCAATGTGGCTTGCCCTAATTAAATTAAGCCTGCACGAATAAATTGCAGAGTGATGCGCAAAAAACTCACTTCCGTTTTAATCACTGACCAACAAAACAAGTGGAATCAAGAATAAACGGCCTATTCAAGTGCTGGAATTTGTTATTTACGTGACAACGCCTGAACACAACACAGGCTCCGCTCCATTGACTGTGTGTACAGTGCCGTGCTGCGGGTTGGGCCGGGCTTGCTTACCTGTGTGTGTGTGTGTGTGTGTGTGTGTGTGTGTGTGTGTGTGTGTGTGTGCAATATACTATATAATAACAATATATCAATGTAAGTCATCACGTTTTCAGGTGAAACGTTTCACCGTATAACACGATAAATAGTAGATTGTTATGTTATTATATGAAGAGTCCATCACGCAAAATAATATAACTTTACTTTATGAAGAGATCAGACGGAGGCCTCACCTCTCCTCTTGTATGCTTTACTCACAAGTGTGTGAATTGACCTGGATATTTCCCAATATCGTGCAGCCTTACTCTCTACACTGTTCCAACAGTCACCAGCTCTGGTTTGGTTGAAATAAACGTTTAATTTATTAGTTAGATGTGAACATATGCTGCCTCTATACACACTAAAATCACTGTTTATTTAAATGGAGTCTGGTTGGTTTGGTGATAGTGATTTCTGGGGCAAGGGATCTTTCTCTTTAACAAAAAGGTCTATCTCTGTAGGGATCCTTTCCAAAATGCTGTCAGATACTTAGAATAACAGTCTGAGCCTGGCAGTGGCAAAAACAATCTCTTTTAGTGGACATAAATTGACAGTGCACAAATGCCCCCAGAGGTTACATAACAGTCTGTTTCGCAGTGCTGGCTGCAGGCATCTCGCTCAACACTGGGTCAATTTCAAAAATAGTTGTCTCCTTTGTTACTTAGACACAAAACATAGGGAAATGGGTCCAGGTTGTAATATTTATTTTAACATGCATTAAAACAGCCACCAGCCACCTGAAAGGGCACACTGTGTATGGATATTTATTCATTGGAATGGGCTTTAATAAAGCTGTCGTACATATTTTCTTAGTTAAATGTTTTGCTGAGGAGTTGGTCGTCAGAATTATTGGGTGGTCTCACCAGGCTGTTTCCGCTCCCATCAAACAGCTGTTTCTTTGCTCAATAATCAGCTGGACCATAATTTACAGCGTTTACAGCAGAGTGCGGCAGCCTGTTTGTGTGTATGTGTGTGTGTGTGTGTGTCCCATGGATATTAAAAGTAACAACAAAAAGTACCTCGAGGCTGAATCACTGCAGTCACATATTTTCCTGATATGTCTAAACCAGACAGGCTGTCTTTTGTTACCATGGAGACCAGAATTTTAGTTTCAGATCACAGCGCTGAGATCTGGCAGGTTTTTGACCATAATTCGGGGTTGTCACCCTCTGGCAGTAATAGTATGGGAACATGTTGGTGTACAAGCACAAACTCCTTGTCTTAGCGCAGAGCTTTCACTGCCGCACCAAAGTGCCACTTAAATCCAGGCTGAAATTTTCTGTGATTGCAGGTTCCGTTGGAGACGTCGCCTGTTCATCATCTCCGCCCCCAACGACGAGGAGTGGGCCTACCAGCAGCAGCTCTACGCCCTCACCAGCCAGGCCTGCAACCTCGGTGAGTCACCCGAAATCAACCTGTCTCGTCACTGACCTGTGACTGGTCATTTAACTCACTTTCCTGAGGTCTGGAAACTTTGCAGGGATAGTTTTTTTGAACTCGGTGTACAGTTACAGTCAGTGTATTACATACAAGAGATGTCTGTCGGCACATCCCCATTTTGAAGAAGCAGCAGGAGTACTGACACGGAAGATGAGCGATGTACTGCAGTGGATGGTGGTAGCAACAAACCATACTTTAGCCTCCTAAAGTTCCACCTAAAAAAAAATCAATACACTGGTGATGGACCGAGGCATTATGTTTTCTGGTTGTCCATCCCATTTTCGTGAAGCACTATCTCAAGAACGCCATGAGAGGACTTTTTTCACATTCAGTACCAACATCCACATGAACTCAGGGATGAACTGGTCAAAAGTCAAGGCCACTGGAACCCAACAAAACATGTCTTTGGTAATAACTCAAGAAGTCTTATGCTAATTCTAACATTTTACACTAATGTCTAATAGGATAAAATGATGAAGTGATGACATTTTATATCCAACATGTCATAGGTTAACTTTACTGTGACATCATAATGTTCTGCATAAAAATGCTTGAACAATAAATTGATTAGATTTTAGTGGTCAAGAGTCAAGGTCACTGTGACCTTGCATCCATCTCATTCTTGCAAGGCAATATCTCAAAAATACCTTGAGGGATTTCCTTTAAAGTTGGCACAAATACCAACTCTCAGTCAACAATTACCTGATTAGAATTTGGTCACCAAAGGTCAAGATCACTGTGACCTTTTCGATCGCAGTATCTCCACAGCACCTTGAAGCAACTTTTCAGATTTGGCACAAAGACCCACTTGGACTCAAGGATGAACTATTTAGATTTTGATGGTCAAAGGTCAAGGTCACTGTGACCTTTTTTTCCATCTAATTCTTGTGAATGTTATATCTCAAAAACACCTTGGGGAAATGTCTTCAAATTTGGCAGAAATGATCACTTGGACTTAAGGATAAACTGATCAGATTTGGGGGTAAAAGGTGAAGGTCACTGTTACCTTGTCTCCATCACACTCTCGTGACTGTGCTAACTTGAGAAGGCCTTTAGGGAAATACCTCAAATTTGCCACAAACGACAACTTGGAGACAAGAATGAGCTGATCACAGTTTGGTGGTTGAAGGGCAAAGGTCACTGTGACCCTACAAAACATGCTTTTGGCCATAACTCGGGAATCCATCAACTAAGTATGACAGAATTTCACATAAATGTCTAACAGGATTAAATAATGAAGTGATGACATTTTATATCCAAAGGGTCAAAGGTCAACTTCACAGTGACATCATTTTCTGTAAAAACACTTTTCTGGCCATTATTCAACGTCATATCGCCAGATATTGAATTGGTGACACTAATCTTGGGTGCCCATCTCGAAATTGTGTAGATCTTCTGTGCTGCCTGGGGGAAGATGTGTGTGAAGCATTCATGTTTTTGCAACTTGATGGGTTTGCAGAGGCATACAGCTGCAGGGCGTTAATTCCAAGTCTCAACGAAGTCTGGCCTTGAAGAGAGCGATAAAAGGGCTTAATATCTCTGTCGGAAATCACTGTTTGACAGCAGTGAAAATAGTCTAAATATAGTGTACGCTTAAACTGATAATAATTCTTTTTAGGTGACTAAAAAGCTTTGTGTTGCTGACATCATCTATAGCAGTAGATTGCCTGGCTCCTATGTCAGACTCCGGCCTGCTTCTCCAAACTTGGAGCGTGCCGACTGACATCCAGTGGTTGTAATATACAATAGATGGATAATCTTATCTATGGGTAAGTATACAACCCACTTCTGAAAAATCTGAACTATCCCTAGTAGGCTACATGTTTGAGAAAAAGATCTCAAAACTTAATTTGAGTGAACTCATTCTTTAAAGTGGTTTATGTTTTGCTCTTATTTTGACATTATGGTGCCGTTTCTGCTGATGAGTGCACCTTGCATTAGTCTGACTGGTGCTGTCAGGACTTTGGATTCCATGCTGCTGTTTTCTGTCCTTCCTGTTTGTGTGCTGAGTGTCTCCGCTCATACTGACTACTCCTTCTGTGCTCCAAACTATTTCCTGTTGCTGTAGCCAGAAACAAACTAACAAACAAAACAGAAAGCTTAACCCCCCAGGAAAGACCCACCTGAGGAGAGAATGTAGATGAACATTCAAGTGATTACAATTGAGCGAAATCTAATCTCTCATCTGTTTTTTTTTTCTCTGTGCTTCTCAGCTGAGCGCCTGATATGTTCTGGTGACCTTAGCTTAACCCAGGCATGTGTTCTGTCACTGCCTGCCAGAGTATTACTTAGACCACTTATGAATATGTTTGTCACATGAAGATTACACGGGATATTTTTGTTTACTGCAACCCTCCAGATATTATCAGTGTGTGTGTGCATGTGTGTGTGTGTGTGCACAGAGGGATCCCAGATGACAAAACTGGCAAACGGCTGGTGTGTTTTGTCTGGGGGCTAACAAGCTCTTCTCCTTCCCTGACGACGGCCTTTTCTCTCTGCCAGTTAGTCAACTTTTCCACAGTTACTTAAATGTTATTACTGTATATCTCAAAAAGAGACATTTATCTAAACTCTGTAAATCTCAGCAACCTGGCGCGTCTGACTGATTTATGTGAGATAAATGTAAACTTTAAATAGCACACAGTGAACTCCTCTTCTCGGGAAAACCAAATAAATGCTGTCATCTGGAGTTTCTCCCCGACTTGAACCTCATGTTCCCGTTTTGTTTATAGGAATTCAAGATTTCTGACATTTCTCCCTGGCTCTTACTTCTTTCCCTTACACTCTTGCAGAATGCGTGAGATAGTCAGGAGCACAGATTTATTTGTCACATTTATGAGTTTGACTTTTGCACTATCCGTTATTTGATTCATATGATTACACTTCAAGAAGAAAATTACCAAACATTTAAACAGATTTTACGACTTCATCTAATGATGATTGATACTATTAGTAATAAAAAGATTTTTTTATGTGTAGAGCATAAGTTAGGGATGTCAGCAGACTCTGCTGCTCGTTCTCAAGTCACTCTGAATCAGAATATATAATAGACTATTTTATGACATACTATACAGACATTTATATGATATTTTATATGACGTACTATACTTTGACTTTTTATATATTTGATAAAATTAAACTATGACTTTTAATTACGTCTTTATTGCATGCTCAACTATGACTTTTTATGCCTTTTGGTGGTCAAAGGTCAAGGTCACTGTGACCTTTCATCCGTCTTAATCTTGTGAATGTGGTATCTCAAAAACGCCTTGAGGAAATGTATTCAAATTCGGCACAAACGTCCACTTGGGCCCAAGGATTAAGTTATCAAATGTTTAGGGTCAAAGGTCACTGTGACTTTGTGTCCATCTCATTCTCATGACTCTGTTAACTCAAGAATTTCCTCAAATTTGGCACAAACGACAACTTGGACATGAGAATGAACTGATTAGAATTTGGTATTCAAAGATCAAGGTCACTGTGACCTCACAAAGCATGTTTGGCCATAACTTTATATGCTAATTATGACAGAATTTCACACAAATGTCTCATAGGATAAAATGACAATATGATGACATATCGGGCTCTAGTTTCGCAGACCGGGCGCGGCAGAGGTGCAGCGCACCTGTGCTTTGCCAACTGGATGTGGCCAGGCAGATTTTGCAAGTTTGGCACACCGTGCGCGCTGGCGCAGCTACTCCTCTATCCCACCTCCGTCCCTCCTACCGGCGCAAGTCGGAAAGTGGGAGGAGAGAAGGCGTGGAGTGGGTTTTACACACATCACACCAATCAAATGAGTCCCTCTCCTCGCCCTTAAATGCGCCGCGCGAAGGCGTAATGAGAGTTTACTCAATTCGCCATGGCAGAAGAGAGCAGCAGCATCAGACGGCCAAACTCCTCCCAGGAGGAAACTGATGTTTTGGTCCGGGAGGTCCAAGCTCGCAGTGTCCGAATATACGGAACTGCGAGCAGACCTCCACGGGCTGATGATGCAAAGGTAGCCTGGGAGGAGGTCACCACAATTGTAAATCAATGTTGCGTTTCTCTCGTGCGTGCGCGCTCTCTCTTTCTATCTCGCAGTCTCACTCTGTTTCTTTTCTTTTGACTTTTCTAAGATGACAGATGCTGAATATGTACTCCCTATCTGATGCTGTGGCTGTTTGTGGTTGGCTGAGAGGGATGTGAACTCATTAGTTTGCAGCTGTGTTAATCAAATCAGGTTGGGTTTCCATTACGCTGACATCAGATGTGACGGGACAGTCGATATAGAGATACATTTATGTGCTAATTGCAGATAGTTGCATTGAATAGTGGTTTTGTGTCCATTTATTGCATTGTTAATGTGCCTGATATTCTGGAAACCTGCCTGTGAGGTTTTGGTGACGTGTGCGCACTGTCCGCCGGTCAGCCAAACTTCGGCTTACACCAGCTGTGCTCCCCCTGCGCTGACAGTAGACCTGGTTTCAGCTGGCGAGCTTTTAGCACACCTTCGGCGAAGCCTTTTGGCACGAAACTGTCACTGCGCCAAGCTGGATCTGTCGACACCTCCCCCTGCTGCGCCGCCACACCCATCTCAGCGCACCTCGGTCTACCAAACTACCAAACTGAGTGTGCCTCGGGTTGCACTGCTCGAAACTAGCTCTGCGCGGGGTTTGCCACCCTGCGCCACGCCAGGAAACTAGAGCCCTTCATATTCAAAAAGTTAAAGGTCAACTTCACTGTGACATCATAATGTTCTGTTTGGCCATTATTCAGCATGCATGTTTTCATAGACTTGGATCTAAACTTGAACGGTTCACAGAGGTGTACATCCCCAAGGCAGTCATTCTAATTTATAATGTCTTTTATGACATACCATACAATGACATTTTATTTTTGTTTTTTTTAACTCGTACTGTACTATGACTTTTATATTTTTGATTGCAAACTATATTATGACTTTTTTTATGAGATTCTTTATCACATATTATACAGTTACTTTTTTCATGCTATTTTCAACCACACACTAGACTATGACTTTTTAACCGTATTTTCAGTCGTATACTTTACTATGACTTTTTTGTAATGTATTTGGTTGCTTACGATACAATGATTTAAAAAAAAATTGTCCCATACTATACTATTTTTTTATATTTTTTTTTTACCGCATACTATACCATGACTTTCTCATATTTTCTGTACATACTGTTACTATGCCTTTTTTATATATTTTTTTGACATACCTCACCATGACTTGTTTTTTGTTTAAATCTGCCTTATTACAAAGCAGTACATGCTCTGACATCAGTATCTATGTCTGTACACTGATTTTCCATATGACTGAGTCAGAGAACTGAAGACAAAAAAAGCTTGTCTTGCTTATCAGCAGACGCAGACGGCAGTCTGTGAGGACTTCCCCCCTCATGTGTTGCTCTTGGCTGGGCTGGCACCCAGGCCTGTTCCCTCTCTCCCTGGCCCAGACAAAGGCCTGTCCTGCTGACTGGGCTGAAGGCCTGAGAGGTTTGATCCTGGTATTCAGCACTTGGCTCCCACCAAGTGAAGCCTGCGTTCTCCTGTGTTTAATGTGGGCTTTCTCGCTTCAGAGGAAACAGCTTTTTGGCAGGACTCTGCGGACCACCACGTTCTCCTCCTTTTACCTAGAAACCAGCGCTTAGATGGTTCCAGTAATGAGCAACCACAGTGAAATCAGCTTGTATAAGCAGGAGGACTGCTGGATACAAAATAGTTTGTCCACATATTGCAGACACAGTGGGCCTTATTCACCAATGTCTTCTAAGTTTTTTAAATATAATCCTTAAGAAAAGTCTTTAGAAATGTCTACGTCAGATTCATGACATGTTCTTTAACCTCAGAACTGTTCACACCTGTTTCTGTAATTATGAATCCCATTGTCCTGGAGGGCATGATCTGCGTGCACACCACGAAATTGAAAATAAAAGTTGACAGAATTAGGTCAAGAATGCCTCAGACCTCTCAAGAGGGTGGAGAAGAGACATGAAGAAATTTCCTCTTGAGAATGATTGGTGAATAAGATCCAGTGTTCTTGTTTGAAGTTGAGTTTTACTGTATCATATTTTTTGTCTCTCATGTGTGTTGTTATTGTGTTTGTCGTTGCCATGGTGACACAGGTCTGAGGCACATCGCCATTCTGAAGTTGGTCGGCACAGAGGTGCCGGATATGGGCGGAGTCTTGGAGCTCTATCCTATCAACGGTAAGAACTTTGTCATATAAAATTATTAGTGGGTCGGACACACAGTAACACAAGAATTATGTTGGAGCCATAATATAGTGTTTGTTTGATTGTTTGTTTTATCCGTATCTAAACAAGGTAAATATAAATATACACATGCAGCTATGAAACTGAACACAGGGTGGCGCATTCATGTGTGAAGCTGCATATAGGTAATGAAAATCAAGTGTGTGGAACTGGAAGCAAACCGTTTTTGACCGTGTCATGGAGCCGTGTCATGAAAGCATGAAGTGTTGCCGTTCAGTTTGCTTAACAGAATAACCATTGAACATGGACAATGCTGCTGCCTGTCTGTGTTATGGTGGGCATGTGTATTGAGAATAAATGGATCGCCAAATCCAAATACATAACGAGCACTGGACATTGGTTTAATCTTAGCCCAGAACAAGTTCACCTGTTTGCCCTCATTTTGTTTTGTTAGGAGTCACGACATAGTATAAATAGTACCTTTATTTATGAACATAGTTCCTTCTTTTACTGTTGGTTTCACCTCAAAACAGCTGTCTTTCCTCATACTAAAAGTCAAAATGTCCCAGATCTCCCTCAGTAAAACCAGAATCCCAGTTTTTCCTTAAACCCTTCTGCACAGACCAGTGTGTCAAAGGTCCTCCTATCATTTCACCATGTCTCCAGAGGAACCTCAAAGATTTGCATTTATCGAGGACGCTCTCCAACAACCTCCCAACTGCACAACCATGTGTACTGCTGCTGCTGCTGCAGCAGGGGAATAAAAAATGAATTATTTCTTTCATTTCATGCAACCTAGTAGATGTTGCCCAAGAGAACTCTTAAACAAACAAACTTTACTGGGAAAAAAGAAATGGGAGTCCGGCTTATGCAAGCTGCAAGTCATAACTGGAGCTGTTGCCAGCGGACTGAAGTTGTTCAGGTTTCTGCTTTTGGCATTTGAGCTCAGCATGTGGAGATACAGTAAATGTCAAACAAGTCTGTGAAGGAAAACATGGCTGGGACTTCTCTTTTAAAAATAAAATGTCTGTCTTAAATACTTCACTCCTAACCTGAATCTCTGCTCAATCCAGGGAGCGCGACTGTCGAGCGTGAAGGGCTGTCTGGCATGCTGGTGAAGGACATGAGGAACTACTTCCAGATCAGCCCAGAATACTTCTCCATGCTGCTGGTAGGAAAGGACGGCAACGTGAAGTCCTGGTACCCTTCGCCCATGTGGTCCATGGCTATTATCTATGACCTGGTAGACTCAATGCAGCTGCGCAGACAGGAAATGGCCATCCAGCAGTCACTGGGTATGCGCTGCCCTGAGGACGAGTACGGCGGCTATGGCTACCATCAGCACGGATACGAACACGGCTACCAGGACGGCTATCACCAGGGCTATGGTTACTAACTCTTCCTTTGCCTCGCAGCTGGTGCTCGGCACTATCGGCCCTCTTCCTTTCACTTTTTTAATCTTTCCTCCCCATCCTCCACCAGGCAGGCGGCTCACATGGAGCAGGGTCTTTGAATGTTTTGTAGCACTTAGTGACAGCCCCAAAGTATTCTGAATCTGAATCTGAATCTGAAAACGGTTGCTTTCACCTGTCAAGATCTTTGATATATGTATAGCATAATAGGCTGCACGTAATGGTAATTTCCAAGGGGATTTAATCAGAGCCAGTTAGAGACTAAATGTATAGAAGAGCCTGGAGGTTCAGGGATCTGTTGTGGACTTAGTTTTTGTTTCATGGATTTCCAGCTTCAGAGTGTTTTGCACGTTATTATATCATCTGTCTCCTTCACTTGCCTTCCAGGTCAAATTTACATATTCATGTTATCAGCACAGACCTTTATTTTGTAGATAATGGGCTAAAATAAGACATATATGTATTTATTGGACATCTGTTGCATTTGAGGTGCAGTTATCGATTATTTTATGAAAAGAAGCTGTCACATGTTTTCTTTTGTAAAGTTTCTGTTACTATACAATGTTCTTATTTATACTCTGTTGTGCTATATGATAAATAAACGTTTGTTTACCACCAGTTCTGGTGTATGGATTGCTTGCTGTGCTCAGAATGTCATTACTTAGCTGAAAATTTCAGTTTCAGCTTCTGCAGTGAAATAATCTTTTAAGCTACGTCTCCTCCTAGTGGCCTGATATGATGATGAAGGGAATTGTTTTGCTTGTCAGGATGTTTATTGGTCATTTAATAATAATGACAATCCTCTCTATGGTTTAGAAACATGTAAGGTACTGTAGTAAGAATGAAAATTAGTGTAAATGGCTTTATAGGATACTTTTACTGCAGACTATAACTTCTTTATGATATTTTTGATGCCATGATACCATACCATGACCTTTTTGTGATGTTTTGGACGACATACTATACTATGACTTTTTGTGATGTTTTGGACGACATGCTATAGTATGACTTTTTTGTGATGTTTTGGACGACAACATACTATACTATGACTTTTTTATGATAATTTGAACGACATACTATACTATGACTTTTTTATGATATTTTGGACGACGTGCTATACTATGACTTTTTTATGATAATTTGAACGACATACTATACTATGACTTTTTTATGATAATTTGAACGACATACTATACTATGACTTTTTTATGATGTTTTGGACAACATGCTATACTATGACTTTTTTGTGATGTTTTGGACGACATACTATACTATGACTTTTTTATGATGTTTTGGACGACATGCTATACTATGACTTTTTTGTGATGTTTTGGACGACATACTATACTATGACTTTTTTATGATGTTTTGGACGACATACTATACTATGACTTTTTTATGATGTTTTGGACGACATGCTATACTATGACTTTTTTGTGATGTTTTGGACGACAACATACTATACTATGACTTTTTTATGATGTTTTGGACGACATACTATACTATGACTTTTTTGTGATGTTTTGGACGCCATGCTATACTATGACTTTTTTGTGATGTTTTGGACGACAACATGCTCTACTATGACTTTTTTATGATGTTTTGGACGACATACTATACTATGACTTTTTTGTGATGTTTTGGACGCCATGCTATACTATGACTTTTTTATGATGTTTTGGACGACAACATGCTATACTATGACTTTTTTGTGATGTTTTGGACGACATGCTATACTATGACTTTTTTATGATGTTTTGGACGACAACATGCTATACTATGACTTTTTTGTGATGTTTTGGACGACATACTATACTATGACTTTTTTGTGATGTTTTGGACGACATACTATACTATGACTTTTTTATGATGTTTTGGACGACATACTATACTATGACTTTTTTGTGATGTTTTGGACGACATGCTATACTATGACTTTTTTGTGATGTTTTGGACAACATGCTACACTATGACTTTTTTGTGATGTTTTGGACGACATGCTCTACTATGACTTTTTTGTGATGTTTTGGACAACATGCTATACTATGACTTTTTTGTGATGTTTTGGACGACATACTATACTATGACTTTTTTATGATGTTTTGGACGACATACTATACTATGACTTTTTTGTGATGTTTTGGACGACATACTATACTATGACTTTTTTGTGATGTTTTGGACGACAACATGCTCTACTATGACTTTTTTATGATGTTTTGGACGACATACTATACTATGACTTTTTTGTGATGTTTTGGACGACATGCTATACTATGACTTTTTTATGATGTTTTGGACGACAACATGCTATACTATGACTTTTTTGTGATGTTTTGGACGACATGCTATACTATGACTTTTTTGTGATGTTTTGGACGACAACATGCTATACTATGACTTTTTTGTGATGTTTTGGACGACATACTATACTATGACTTTTTTATGATGTTTTGGACGACATACTATACTATGACCTTTTTGTGATGTTTTGGACGACATGCTATACTATGACTTTTTTGTGATGTTTTGGACAACATGCTACACTATGACTTTTTTGTGATGTTTTGGACGACATGCTCTACTATGACTTTTTTGTGATGTTTTGGACGACATGCTATACTATGACTTTTTTGTGATGTTTTGGACGACATACTATACTATGACTTTTTTATGATGTTTTGGACGACATGCTATACTATGACTTTTTTGTGATGTTTTGGACGACATACTATACTATGACTTTTTTATGATGTTTTGGACGACATACTATACTATGACTTTTTTATGATGTTTTGGACCACATACTATACTATGACTTTTTTATAATATTTTGGACGACATACTATACTATGACTTTTTTATGATGTTTTGGACCACATACTATACTATGACTTTTTTGTAATATTTTGGACGACATACTATACTATGACTTTTTTATGATAATTTGAACAACATACTATACTATGACTTTTTTATGATATTTTGGACGACATACTATACTATGACTTTTTTATAATATTTTGGACGACATACTATACTATGACTTTTTTATGATAATTTGAACAACATACTATACTATGACTTTTTTATGATATTTTGGACGACATACTATACTATGACTTTTTTATAATATTTTGGACGACATACTATACTATGACTTTTTTATGATGTTTTGGACCACATACTATACTATGACTTTTTTATGATAATTTGAACAACATACTATACTATGACTTTTTTATAATATTTTGGACGACATACTATACTATGACTTTTTTATGATAATTTGAACAACATACTATACTATGACTTTTTTATGATATTTTGGACGACATACTATACTATGACTTTTTTATGATGTTTTGGACCACATACTATACTATGACTTTTTTATGATAATTTGAACAACATACTACACTATGACTTTTTTGTGATGTTTTGGACGACATACTATACTATGACCTTTTTGTGATGTTTTGGACGACATACTATACTATGACTTTTTTGTGATGTTTTGGACGACATGCTATACTATGACTTTTTTATGATAATTTGAAGGACATACTATACTATGACTTTTTTATGATAATTTGAAGGACATACTATACTATGACTTTTTTTATGATGTTTTGGACGACATACTATACTATGACTTTTTTATAATATGTTGGACAACATACTATAATGTGACTTTTTTATGATATTTTGGACGACATACTATACTATGACTTTTTTATAATATTTTGGACGACATACTATACTATGACTTTTTTATGATGTTTTGGACCACATACTATACTATGACTTTTTTGTGATAATTTGAACAACATACTATACTATGACTTTTTTATGATAATTTGAACAACATACTATACTATGACTTTTTTATGATATTTTGGACGACATACTATACTATGACTTTTTTATAATATTTTGGACGACATACTATACTATGACTTTTTATGATAATTTGAACAACATACTATACTATGACTTTTTGTTGATATTTAGGACCACATACTATACTATGACTTTTTTATGATAATTTGAAGCACATACTATACTATGACTTTTTTATGATAATTTGAAGGACATACTATACTATGACTTTTTTTATGATGTTTTGGACCACATACTATACTATGACTTTTTTATGATGTTTTGGACCACATACTATACTATGACTTTTTTGTAATATTTTGGACGACATGCTATACTATGACTTTTTTATGATAATTTGAACAACATACTATACTATGACTTTTTTATGATATTTTGGACGACATACTATAATATGACTTTTTTATGATATTTTGGAACATATACTATACTATGACTTTTTATAATATTTTGGACGACATACTATACTATGACTTTTTTATGATGTTTTGGACCACATACTATACTATGACTTTTTTATGATAATTTGAACAACATACTATACTATGACTTTTTTATAATATTTTGGACGACATACTATACTATGACTTTTTTATGATATTTTGGACGACATACTATACTATGACTTTTTTATGATATTTTGGACGACATACTATACTATGACTTTTTTATAATATTTTGGACGACATACTATACTATGACTTTTTTATGATATTTTGGACGACATACTATACTATGACTTTTTTATGATATTTTGGACGACATACCTATGACTTTTTTATAATATTTTGGACGACATACTATACTATGACTTTTTTATGATATTTTGGACGACATACTATACTATGACTTTTTTATAATATTTTGGACGACATACTATACTATGACTTTTTTATGATATTTTGGACGACATACTATACTATGACTTTTTTATAATATTTTGGACGACATACTATACTATGACTTTTTTATGATATTTTGGACGACATACTATACTATGACTTTTTTATGATATTTTGGACGACATACCTATGACTTTTTTATAATATTTTGGACGACATACTATACTATGACTTTTTTATGATATTTTGGACGACATACTATACTATGACTTTTTTATGATATTTTGGACGACATACTATACTACGACTTTTTTATGATGTTTTGGACGACATACTATACTATGACTTTTTTATGATATTTTGGACGACATACTATACTATGACTTTTTTATAATATTTTGGACGACATACTATACTATGACTTTTTTATGATAATTTGAACAACATACTATACTATGACTTTTTTATAATATTTTGGACGACATACTATACTATGACTTTTTTATGATAATTTGAACAACATACTATACTATGACTTTTTTATGATATTTTGGACGACATACTATACTATGACTTTTTTATGATGTTTTGGACCACATACTATACTATGACTTTTTTATGATAATTTGAACAACATACTACACTATGACTTTTTTGTGATGTTTTGGACGACATACTATACTATGACCTTTTTGTGATGTTTTGGACGACATACTATACTATGACTTTTTTGTGATGTTTTGGACGACATGCTATACTATGACTTTTTTGTGATGTTTTGGACGACATGCTATACTATGACTTTTTTATGATAATTTGAAGGACATACTATACTATGACTTTTTTATGATATTTTGGACGACATACTATACTATGACTTTTTTATAATATGTTGGACGACATACTATACTATGACTTTTTTATGATAATTTGAACAACATACTATACTATGACTTTTTTATGATATTTTGGACGACATACTATACTATGACTTTTTTATAATATTTTGGACGACATACTATACTATGACTTTTTTATGATAATTTGAACAACATACTATACTATGACTTTTTTGTGATGTTTTGGACGACATACTATACTATGACCTTTTTGTGATGTTTTGGACGACATACTATACTATGACTTTTTTGTGATGTTTTGGACGACATGCTATACTATGACTTTTTTATGATAATTTGAAGGACATACTATACTATGACTTTTTTATGATATTTTGGACGACATACTATACTATGACTTTTTTATAATATGTTGGACGACATACTATACTATGACTTTTTTATAATATTTTGGACGACATACTATAATGTGACTTTTTTATGATATTTTGGACGACATACTATACTATGACTTTTTTATAATATTTTGGACGACATACTATACTATGACTTTTTTATGATGTTTTGGACCACATACTATACTATGACTTTTTTATGATAATTTGAACAACATACTATACTATGACTTTTTTGTGATGTTTTGGACGACATACTATACTATGACCTTTTTGTGATGTTTTGGACCACATACTATACTATGACTTTTTTATGATGTTTTGGACGACATACTATACTATGACTTTTTTATAATATTTTGGACGACATACTATACTATGACTTTTTTATGATGTTTTGGACCACATACTATACTATGACTTTTTTGTAATATTTTGGACGACATACTATACTATGACTTTTTTATGATAATTTGAACAACATACTATACTATGACTTTTTTATGATATTTTGGACGACATACTATACTATGACTTTTTTATAATATTTTGGACGACATACTATACTATGACTTTTTTATGATATTTTGGACGACATACTATACTATGACTTTTTTATGATATTTTGGACGACATACTATACTATGACTTTTTTATAATATTTTGGACGACATACTATACTATGACTTTTTTATGATGTTTTGGACCACATACTATACTATGACTTTTTTATGATAATTTGAACAACATACTATACTATGACTTTTTTATAATATTTTGGACCACATACTATACTATGACTTTTTTATGATAATTTGAACAACATACTATACTATGACTTTTTTATAATATTTTGGACGACATACTATACTATGACTTTTTTATGATAATTTGAACAACATACTATACTATGACTTTTTTATGACATTTTGGACCACATACTATACTATGACTTTTTTATGATATTTTGGACCACATACTATACTATGACTTTTTTATGATAATTTGAACAACATACTACACTATGACTTTTTTGTGATGTTTTGGACGACATACTATACTATGACTTTTTTATGATGTTTTGGACGACATACTATACTATGACTTTTTTGTGATGTTTTGGACGACATGCTATACTATGACTTTTTTGTGATGTTTTGGACGACATGCTATACTATGACTTTTTTATGATAATTTGAAGGACATACTATACTATGACTTTTTTATGATATTTTGGACGACATACTATACTATGACTTTTTTATAATATGTTGGACGACATACTATACTATGACTTTTTTATAATATTTTGGACGACATACTATACTATGACTTTTTTATGATGTTTTGGACGACATACTATACTATGACTTTTTTATAATATTTTGGACGACATACTATACTATGACTTTTTTATGATGTTTTGGACCACATACTATACTATGACTTTTTTGTGATAATTTGAACAACATACTATACTATGACTTTTTTATGACATTTTGGACCACATACTATACTATGACTTTTTTTATGATATTTACAATGACACCCTATATTATGACTTCTTTATATTTTTGATCACATACTATACTATGAGTTTTTTTGCTTGATATTGATGGCATACTACATTGAAATAATCTTTTAAGCTACATCCCCTCCTAGTGGCTTGATGATAAATGAAAACATTTCGGTTGACCGTAATTTATTTGCCATTTGACAATGAAAACAAGCCTATATATTTTTTAAAATGTGTGAAACAATTAGAATTAAACACAATAAAAATGGCTTTTAAACATCTTTGTTCTTTCTCAATTCTCCAGTATTCGTTTTTTTGTCATGTTTTTAACCATACCTTACCTTTTGCTTCTTCTTCTTCCTTTTGTTTTTTCATTTTTCCACTTCCTATACTGCTGTTGCTGCATGCCAGTTTTTCTCTTCTGATTGTTACTTTTATTCTGACAAAGTTAAACCACTTCACTTGCAGTTTATTTCAGAACAACTGGCATATGTTCAAACTTTATGGCACAAGAATTATATATCACAGTTGTACTACATCAATCCTCCACCAAAAAAAACAAACAAAAAAAACAAAGAAATGTTCAAGGCCAAATAAGAACCAGGAGCCACTTTGTTGTGCTTTCAGAAATCCAGGCATCCTAACTGCTAAATTCTGTCAATGCTCATGGTTCTGGTTCATGTTTAAGAAAATACACTGATTGAGCAGAAAAATAGAAAGTTCCATACACTGTCATGGAAACAGTCCTGGTGTGCGTGTACATTTCTGGTAATGTGTTTTGTGATGCTGCAGTTTGTGACTTTGTGCTGGAATTTGGTGCTTAAGTTCCAACACTGTTTAAATATTGACTATAGATTGAATGAACTCTTCTCTTGCACGCTGCCAATGACATTAAAAACAGTATAAAGCCAATCATTACAATCATTGCATTTACAATTATAAAACTCTGGTCATTAAACCCATCAATCATCTGGAACAAGTCAAATAGCTGCACAAACAAGAGGAATCATCAGAGGAGACAAAATATCCCGAACAAGAATCCTTAGTGATCCAAAGTGGCAAATACACTGATACTTAGAGTATTTCCCAGCAGTACATACACTGATGGTTTAACTGGTGCTTCTTTCACTATGTAAATAACAGCACTCATACTGACAGGCACATTTCAATATATACACAACAGCCTTAGTTACTATCACAAGTGTCTGACAGAGTTCATCCCACGGTCCAGCAGCACTGTCAGTCACTGTTCACTCGCTGATAGTCATTTCAATAAATGAGCTGAGACAGAAATCTGTGACCACGCTGCGTCCATGACTACATCGCTTCTTAATATCAGCAGCAGTGAAAATCTTCCATCATAAGTCAGTACTACAAGGACTCCTCCTCAGATTCACTGTCTGTGTTGGGCTTCGTCAGCAGCTCCAGCTCCTCGCCGTCCTGTGACAGAAAACATATGCAGAGCAGATCAGAGTGCTGCTGAAGAATCCTGTGGACAAACCCGCAGTATAAAAGGTATCTGCGGCAGCCAAATGTACTGTTTCACTAAACCATGACTTTCTATCATTTTTTTTCCTGCAAACTGACCTTTTCATGATATTTTTTACGGCAAACTATAGTTTGATTTTTTTGTGACAGTTTTATCACATACTATACTTTGACTTTTTGATCATTTATAAAGACATACTATAATTTTTTTTTTTTTTTTTTACTTGCTACAACATGACTTTTTCTTTTTATATATTTTTTGACATACTGTACATTGACCTTTTTGATTTTGTTTCACATTGCTTTTTTTAAAAATGTTTTTTCACCCACTATATTATGATTTTGTCACATGCTATACTATGCATATGGCTGAATTTTTTTACTTACTATACTATGACTTTTTATGATATATTTGATGACATACTATACTATGACTTTTTATGATATATTTGATGACATACTATACTATGACTTTTTATGATATTTTTCACACACTTAACAATGACCATTTCATTTATTTATTTATATACTATACTATGATTTTTCATATGCTTTTATGGCATGACCTTTTATGATATTTTTTCCATCATATTTCAGAAAAATGCTAATTTAACATATCTAAACACAGGAACTTCCGGTCTACCTCTGCCTCGAAGATTATTTTTTGTGTGTTATTGTGTGATTTTGGTGAATCTGAACTAACAGAAAAAAATGCCAAAGTCACACAATAACACAGACAAACTAACTGATTGAGGCAGCGGTAGACCCACAGTTCCTGTGTTCAGGATACCATTGTCAATGGAGTCTGTTGGCTTCGATGAGAGCACAGATAGGGAACTGAAGCTGTTAACTGCTTCCCTGTTGGAATGGGCCGTCTGACGGGAAGGTAAAGCAGTGAAAATACTCTCAACATATTGTATACTTAAACTGTTATAGACTATTAGGTGGGATTTGTTTTAGGCAGCTAAAATACGTTTTGTTGCTGACCCCTCCACAGTAGTGCATTGCTCAGCCTCAGTGACAGCACTCCAGCCTGCTTCTCCAAACTGGGGGCATGCCAACTGACATCCACTGTTTGTATTACACTGACTATGGAGAAGTACCTCATACAAGTCCACTTTAAAAAGTCTGAACGATCCCTTGAACATCTCAGTATCTTCACTAAACACTAAAGGCTGATCCATTCAGTTTTGCGCTGATGCTCTGCCACTCACAAGCCCTTCTGTTTATGTCCTGATAGCTGTTTGGAAAACAGTTCTTTATTTCAGGGAACTCAAAATCTGCAAAGATGAGGGTTCTCATCCATTAATTTGCACTGCAGTGTGCAGAAAAAGTTAAAGACAATTGAACTCTGGCAGCAGGAGGGTGTGTGAGTAGGACGAGCACAACCGAGGCAGTCTCAGGGGACTGCATCTCCTTGTTGCTCCACCTGTCGGCTCGTGGCCCTCCCTACCTGCCTCCTTACCTCTCACTGAAAATAATAATTTACTCTGCGGATCAATTGCTTCTTGTCTGAGAAGACCTTAACCTTCCAAGCTGAACACCACTCACGCTCCAGGTCCTGCTTACTCTAGCACAGTGTCCTCATAAGGACGCCACAGAGATCTGTCCTGTTTAATAGCTTCCTCTTTCAAAATCCAATAAACTACACTGACCTAATGAAATTACATGAGGTAATGCAGCGGCATGAGTCTGAATGCTGTTTTCATAGCAGGGAATCAGGTTTCCTCCTGAGCTGAAGAAATCACATTATAGAGCGCTGAGAGCCAAGCGTCCTACAGAGAGCTCGGTATGTGTGTGGGAGGAGAGGAAGGGGCTTACATGCACGTTAGGTGAGTGACACAGCTGTGAGAAAAGCTTGTGTGCGTGACAAGGGAAGATTTGTGTTTTACTCCCTACCCCTCTGGACCTCTCGAACACCTCTCCGTTGATGACCCGCAGCTTTTCCTGCTGCAGGCTGTACTCCAGGTCCTTGGGCCGGCTGGCGTTGTAGATAAAGATGGCCAGCAGGACTGTGGGAGCCTGGAGGAAGAAGTCCAGCGAGGGGCGGAAGTCAAAGAGGAAGAGGGAGAGGGCGGTTACCACCACGGTAGTGATCTGGCCCGTCAGCACGTGGAACATGTTGTCTCTGAATTTCAAGATGAAGGCCACAGATAGACCCAGGGCAGCTGAGGAGAAGACAGAGGAGAGGGTTGTTTTTTTACCTTATTCACACACACTCCTTGAAACTTGGTCATCCTTAAGGAAGTTTACTGATGTTCACAGATATTATTTGGAGACAGCAGCATTGACCTTTAATCAAAAGTTTGAACCTACAGTTTCCAGGTAAATTATTTGTTATTGGTAATGCAAGGAGTCACAAATGATGCCTGCAAAATATCCAGAAAATTTCAGCACTGCTTGTCTGTTCAAACAGCCTGCATTTACATTTAGTAGCCAGGGTGGACATAATGTGATTGTGCAACTAATTACAAACAGTTTTTTATGTTTTGTTTTTTCTGACAATTCTCTAATGGCAATTTTCATGCGTAAATTGGAGTTTTAATAGACTGAATCTAGAGGAGAAGGCAGAGAAAGAGGGAGGGACTATGGGAGAGAGGGAAAGTGAACAACGGAGCAATATAGTGGAGAACCAGGGGTGTGAAAGAGAGCGCAAGTCAGAGAGGGACAGAAAATGAGAGTTTCCTTCTGCCTCCCCAGCAGTGGGAGAGATGTGTGTTTACATGCAGCAAAGAGTGGTGATCATCATCTGCGCACGTGCGCACTACACGGCCCAAGAGGCACAGGTTGCTTTGCCAAGCCTGTCGTGCATGAGACGACAGACTATCAACATAAGGAAGAGAAGAATGAGAAGTGGTGCGAGAACACACGTCAGCCCTTAGCTTGTACCCAATGTTTTAATATTAAGAAATATATAATATAGATTTCTTTTACAGCAGAAATTCAGTTTTTTTTAATCAGGCAATGGAACAGAAACTGTGCAGGTTCATGTGGGTCGGGCTGTTTTTTGAGTCCAATCAGAGCCCTAGTGTGCTTAAGTCACAATAGTAATGAGAAGCAACTGTAGGTTTTCAGTTCATTTGCTCCAAAATATGAAAACATGATTTTGAGCAGAATCACGTTTTCATCAATGATGTGTCCAGTGTCATAGCTGCCATTTCCATTCAGTTGATTTATGCTTGACAGAGGTCTTTGTGAACATGTGTACCTCTGTTTCCGTCCACACCAAATGAATCCACAAAACAATTTGATGCAATTGGCTGTGATGGTTCACACTAGTATGCTCGGCACCCGACTTTGCACTGCTGTTCATTAGTTTAATGAGCAACGATGAGCGAGACAGTTGGCCCTTTTTTGTATGCTGTTTCTCTTCCCTAATAACTCTGAAGTCATTGATTTAGGTCGTCTGAAGATGCTTATGATTCAGAGACTTGACAAACATCAATTTGTTGCAGGAGTCCATGTTTTCCTGAGCAGATGCATTGGGTGCATTGAGATCAGAAGTCAAACTACTGAGTCAGAATTACTAACTTCTTACTTGCAATGGATACAGCATCAAATATGTGTGTTACATATGAAGCTACAGGCAGAAGCTGGTTAATTTAGAGACTGACGACTGTTTCTGTCCAAAAGTAAAATAAAAATCCACCTACCACAGTTACCTAAATGTAACCACAGCGGCACCAACTTGTTACTGACACAACTGTTAACTCACCCGTGACGAGCACCAGTAACAGGGAGTACACGTTATGTCCATGGAGGAGGCCGCAGTGCACGGTGAGGCCTCGAGCCTCACTGCCCAGCCCGAGGGTCAGACCATTAAACACCACACCAAAGGCGTACCTACAAACCCATGAAGCACATTATTCAGATTCGAACTGACTTCAGCCACACATCCTCTGCTTTATTATGTTCTTCACTGAGTCACTTCTCACAGTTTACTGTTCTGGATGAAGATGCTCTCAGTCAGCTGGTCTCCTTCTTTGAGGATCTTCTCATTGTAGATGTTGGCCATGGCGGAGATGAAGCACTGGAGGAGGAGCAGGATGTGACCCACACCCAGAGACCGAAGCTTCTGCACCACCCTGTCCCTCCAGGCCTGGCCGGGCAGGGATGACACCCACGACTCAGTGGCACTGAAGAGGGAGAAAAGATATGAACAAGGATAATAGAACATAACTGAAGAATAAACCAGGCTGTGAACCTGGTGAAACTGGTATTTATAAAGGAAGAATGTGTGCACCTCAGGGGGGCGTCAGAGCAGCGTACACACAGTTTTAGCTGAGATAGCAGAGGGTGATGTGATGAGGAGGAGATTAAAAATAAATTAGGAAACAGTAACATTGTTTTCAGGTTGTTTGCCAGTGTCATGTTTCTTTCATTACTTTGCAGTCAGCACAGCATTCTGTAAAATCTCATTCAGAAGCACAGTCATAAATTTAATTTTAAGGTACTTCTGAGAGATGAATTTCATCATTTTTTATTTACACTTGAGCATCATTCACGTGTGAATTACCTTTAATTTGATCCTAAACTGAGCGGCACTTTGTAGAGTCAGTGACGGTTGAGATATTATCTCAACGATGTTTGCAGAACCATGTGATGAATTAATGGTACGGACGTTATAAACAGCCTCAGCCTTGCAGCTGCTTGAAGAGACCCACCATGCAACATAATATTGTTGCTTAAATTGTACTTACTTTGCTGTACTTCTCATTAACGGGTCTAACAGGTGAAGCAGGAACAACTATCAATATGCAAACAGATGTTTGAGGGCCATTTATGGCAACCCTGGTGGTAAAAATGAGGCTCAAGCATGTTCACCCTCCGCCCACAAGGACTGAGATTTATAAAACAGAATCAAGCATGCGTGTGCCTTTATAAATCTGACGAAATCCTTATGTGCGTACACAAAGAATGTTGTGAATCTACAGTTTTTTGCATCTGGCCTCAGGTCTTGACAAGAAAGAAGAACATATACATGGAATAAAAAAAGTTGATATCTCTGGTTCTGCTGCATCAATTCTGATCCTCAGGACATCTACAGGTATCACACACAGTTCACGCTTTTAAGACCTTTTCAGGATAATTTTAACCTGATTTAAAATTGATTTTTGGACAAATCATCTGTTTCTTATTCAAGCATGACAGGTAAGTATAAATGTAAGTAGTGGTCCCTGTGCAGAGGCAGGTTATTAGCAGGTACAAAAGATAAGATTTTTTGGTGGGTTTAAAGATTTGATTCATCAGGCGTGTGGACTTTCACAAAAAGAAATTAAAATATAGACAAGTTAAATAAGATCAAATGTTTTTGGCAATTCAGACCATTTAACGACCTCTGAGACTCAAAATTTATAAATTAAATTTAAGGACTTTGGAGACTTTTTAAGGACCTGCAGACACTCTGGATCTTTCTTTTTAAACTGTCCATCATGAGTCTGACAACATTATATGAGAGCACTCTTTTCATCCATCTGCCGTTCATCATGTTACCTGCTGTTCCTCATCTGCTCCAGCAGCTGTGTGTAGAGGAGGCAGGAGTTGGAGGGGGTGGAGAGGGGGTTTGAGTGGAGACCTGGAACAGCCACAGAGTTCTGGCTGTTCCCTGATCCCGTCGTCAAGGAAACAATGGACAGGAAGAGGATGAATAACGCTGCCCACTGAACCCAGGACAGGCGCCTCCTACAGGAGAAGGTGAGAAGTGAAAATGTTAGTTTCTTCTGTGGTTAACATGAGCTGCGTTTAAAGTTTTAAATATACAGAATTACAAGGTGTTGTGTATGAAGGGATGCACAAGATGTCGAACTTGATGAGATGGTGCACCAGTAAAAAAGGCAATTTTGAGTATTTCACTCAGCTTAAGTGTTACTGTTACAGCAGAACAAGTACAGTACATTCAGTAATATTGTCCAACAGATTATAAAGCTCACTTTAAAGCCAGTTAAGGCACATTTTTAGAAACAAAATGTTAAAATATTTGGTTAAACTTGAAGACATCTCTTCTAGACGAGTCACAAAAAAGAAACATGGGATGGGAAAGCCGCAGCATAACACCAGGAAATGAAATAAAGTGTCAACAGATGCACACTCAGCACCTCTCAGCTACAGTCAAACTCACAATAACAGACACAGCGTCCTGCTGAAGGACAAAACATTACAGGCTCGTTGACACTTACTTCAGAACAATTCTGAAGAGCACAGCTGTGGTCAGGATGACGAAGTTGGAGAACAACACTGCCATGGCCTGGGAACAAGAGGAAGAACAGCTGGTTCAGAGATAAAACAGCAGAACAGAATAACTACATCAAACACAAAGACTCAGCGCAGGACGTTTTGTAAAAGCTGGAATGAGAAGTTTAAATCTGCATTTAGAGAATTTCCACTGGAGGTAAAAGAGGTTTTCAGGTGTGGTTTACATGTTAATAGGGGTTGGATAACTGGAATGCATTTACATTTTCCAAATGTAAAGCTTTCACACTCAAAATTCAATTAATATAAATGGTCCTATAACAAAATATTAAAGTCTTTACTAACAGGCTGCAGGTAAGTCATCACATAGAAGATGATGAGGTTGTCGAGGAAGTAGAGGAAAGCAGGGACAGCCCACTTCAGGGAGGTGAGGAAGGAGGAGCTGGAGGAGCACCCCAGCTCTCTGCACGATCGTCCCTCTGAGGAAACAGACAAAAAGAGCAGATAAACACACCTTAAAGATACACTATGCAGGATTATACTAAAAATACCTTTTACAAATTCCACTTCTGTTACAATATGACAATATTCTGAATTGGATACAGGTCACATAAACAGCTTATTTCGCTTGGATTTTGTGTATTATGTCTTTTTCCAAATGTAGTATTTTCCGATTAAGACATGTGGGTTATGCCAATATTATTAGGTTTTTACGCCAATTTGCGTCACACGGCCTGTTTATGGTCGGCTGTGTGGGCACTTATTGATGCAGTGACACACAACCCAACTCTCCAACAGTCTGTAAGGCTGAGGCAGAGATGCACGCGCAAAAGAAAAGCCCACATTTCTGGTCGGAGGAAGAAACACACCTCCTATAAAAGCTGTGAAAGACTTGCATATCAACACAATTTTGAATATGTACAAATATGGCTACACCGTCCTTTTCAATAAGGTGGACGAAAGAGGCAAGATGTGTTTGCATGGTCAAACAAGTCTACCACCGGAAGAAACCTTTGAGCAAAATGGCACAGGCAGCTCCAGCTGTTCCAATTCCTCCATTTTTACATAATAAATGTCATGTTAGAGGACGTTAATCTGAGTATTTACAGCTGCACATAACTGGGAATATTAGTGGAATAGGGTTTTATTTATTAGGCATGTAAACAACTCAGTTGGAATGCTGTCTTTTTGGAATAAGAGCAAAAACTGGAATATTTTGTGTATCAGGTAACGCTAATAGCAGCATGCATCCAAGAGGAAGCTACGAAAGTCACCAACAAGGTGCCAAAAAACCCACAAATACAGTGAGGCAAAGCAACAAGCGGAGAAAGCTTGTTTCAAACAACAGTAAATCTGGGGTCAGCTTTCACTTTCCATGCAAGCACTGAAGGAGAGGATGGGGATGAAGAGCAGCATGGAGTTGGCCTGTGTTCTGTTGGACAGGTTGGTGCTGGCATTTAGCTTACTTAGCTACCTAAAGTGTCGGCTCTTCCATTATAACTAATGTAACATTCCTATGACAGTACAGTAGCTTGCTGTGTATGAATTAGCAGTGCAGGCAGTAGGGCCCAAATTTAAATGTTCTTAAACTGGTTGAACCAACAATTCCTGGATAATGTACCTTTAACATCACATACGCAAACACAACTTCAATGTTTACCTCGGACGATCACTCTGACTGACATAGCCAGGCAGAAGAGCAGTTTGAGCGCCTCAGCGAGTAGATTGACGGATGCAGGGAGGAAGTCATACTTGTTCTCTGCAGATTGACCACAAATGGAGACACAACACGTCAGTGGAAAAAACATCTTATAGCATGTTTATCTAAATGTGTGCTGACTTGAATACAAAATTGACACATCATGTTAACTCGCTGTGGGAAATAAAAAATAGCATCCAGTGAGTCACCAGCATTGGCGGAGAATTTGAGGAGCACGATGCGACTGGTCCCCAAAGTTACAAAGCCCAGGCCGAGGGCCAGAGTGTAGGCCGACGAGCGGGAGCACAGCCTGCTGCAGCAGTGGCAGCCCATCATGATCGGGACTGGAGCTCAGAGCAGTCAGACCTGTTGTAATGCAAACACACACACACACACACACACACACACACACACACACACACACACACACACACACACACACACAGAGTGGTAGTATCAGACTGCTGCCCAGTATGTTTGGTACTCAGTTTCAGTTGCAGAATCGGCATCACTAAAGAACTGGAAGGACTGGAGTGTCTCTGTCCAACACTACTGAGATCAACATGGTCACTGTCAACAGCTCAAAGTTCCTGTGGCTAAAAATCACCTGGTCTCTGCTGTATGAGCTGTGTAGAATTTTTTTAAATTCTTTATTGGTTATTAAATCACTAAATGGATCTGTCTGACATGGTCAAGATATACCGGTATGTGCCTGCTAGGTCCCTGAGATCCTCTGACTCAAACCTTTAGATCGTTTCAGAGGTCAGAACTAGAAGACATGGAGACGCAGCCTTTGTTAATTACGCCCCGAAACTCTGCAACAGTCTGTCTGAAGGTCTTAGAAGCTCTACATCTGTTGAAACTTTCAAACATAATCTCAAGTCAGATCTTTTTACCATTGCTTTCTCCTGAAATGTATTTTTAACTGATGGTTGTTTTTCTCTTGTATTAGCCTGTAGTTTTACTTTATCTTTTATCATACGTTTTTATCATCTTTTTTTCCAGACAATAAAATAATTTAAAAAGAACAACAACAACTATCAAACAAACAAAAAAAAAATTATAATTAAACATCTATTGAATATAAAGAAAATAAATAAATAGAGTAAAAATAAACAGCAGGGATAAAATACTGGAAAAACAATGATTACAATGAAAGTTAAGGCTAATGTAACTCCAAATAAAAAGCCAGATTAACAAGGTAGGTTGAGTTAAGAGGGGCATAAACAACAGAAAGCACTCTCACTGGTACTTTTATAGGTCACACATGAGGAACATGTCAAAGTAAAGCAGTGGAGGACCTCAGTGATCTGGCGGGAACATAAAATTAAAGAAAATCTCTGATGTATGAAGGAGAAGGGTCATTTAAAGCTTTAAATAAAAAGGAAAAGAACTTTAAAATCAATCTTAAAAGACACAGGTAGCCAGTGTAGGGACTTCAGCAGTGGGGGGTGTGATCCAGTTCTTAGTTAGCACTGTAGCTGCTGCAGTCTGGACCAAAGTAAGTACACACTATCTTACTGCTCGTCCTCTAACAAAACCTTCTGTTTCAGGCCCTGCAACAAAAAAGTTCCACCTTTAAAACAGGTCATATTTTACATGGTCAACTGAGAGAAGTCAACGTACGCTGAGGTCACTTCACTGTCTTTGTAAGCAGGACAGTAAAACAAAAAATGAACCTCTTTTACACAATGAACAAGCTCTGTCCTCCTGAACCTGTGAGCCCCTCAGGCTAATAATGTTCCTGAGTGTAACTGTGCACACAGGGATCTTTGTCTTTTGTTTAGATTATACTTCACATAAGGTTCTTCTCTGTGAGACACTACTGTAAGTTAATGATTTGGGTTAATACCACATATCAATGGACCATTGTTCTGTACATAAGGAACATTTTGCTGCTAATCCACTGGGTTTAGTTGTTCGAAAGTAATCTGATCGGATTTCAGCTATCAATAGGATAAAATCTTAAAAACAGGTTGTTCAAATAAAAGATTCTGAAATCGGCTGAGATCACATCATCCAGTCTTGGTTTTGTTGTTCAAAACTTTTAAGTAGGATTGGGATTCCTTTGATCCAAAAAAGGGATTATTCTGATCCCAGCAGGAGGTTGGATTCAGGCTGGATTTCAGGAACAGAATGTAATAAAACTTTTAAATTGGTCCAAAAATACACATTTTTATATATATATATATATTTATATCTTGCACTTCAGTTGTTGAACAGTTACTGTGATAAAGTAGATAACGTAGACTTTAGGCTATCTAGTAATTACTTTTTGTTTGATATTAACAGCTATTTGGGGGGTTATTTTATGTATGGGGACAACATCCTTTTTTAAAATTCTACTGGACTGAAAGGCGTAAAGTTACAGTTTCTAACAACTCTATTTCTTTCTCATTTGTGAAACCTACAATGATAAGTGGTACAGTAACTGCAGTGTGTTTATTGGCAGACTGCGTGCACTGTGATATGTATGTGGTTGGTAATCTTGAAAAGTCTGTTTCTGGATCAGGGTGATCTGATCCAACGTTGCTTTGAGAAATCAGCACAAAAGTAAAATGGCTCAGCTGATCCTGGGCAGCAAAATAAGGGATTTCAAAATCTGGATCTTTCTGATCTAGACTCAATTTTCTGAACAATTGGACTCTGAATATCATCTGGAAAATAATATAAGAATTTTTTCAGCTTTATCTTAAACTGTTTCAGAGAGAGGTGTTAATTCAATTTTATGATCATTTTAAGAGGCTGACAGATATGATGCTGCTCTGTCCTGGTCTGACTTCTTCTAGCTTTTTAGGAACTCCCTTCTGCTAGATAATGAGACATGTTAGGGTTATAAATAGCAGCTACAACTAGCCACATACACAAGAGCCCTTTGGTTTGGTCTCCAGTCACATTTGATTAAGTTACAGTTGTCAGTAAACTGTTTACTGTGCAACACAAACCTCCAGTAACTCACTGAATTAAATCAATCTGAGCAGGATGGTGAGCTGCAGGGTCTGGCTATTTAAACTTTAAAAACTCATTATCAGTCCCAGCTTCTCAAATGTCACATATTGCTGCTTCTTTGTAAATTAAATATGTCTGGGGTTTGAACTGTTGGTGAAACAAAACAAACAATTTAAAGACGTCATAATGGACATTATCGACTATTTTCTGATATTTAAAACACTAATGGACGAATAAAACGATAAAACAAACGAGACATTGATGAATGAAAGTCACATTTTTGTCAGGGACGTAAATTAATCTGCTCACACACAGAATTTAACTGTAACAATTGAACCTAACGAGCAAAGTCTGAGAGCTCGGAGCTAATTTAGCGTCACTGTCACCACAAACCGTCTCGTTTCTGCGAACAAACACCTTCAATAAAACAACACGAGCGTTTATTTAAACATTACTACACGTATTATCTGAGGACGTCACAGATATGGTGTGAAAATGAGACAAAGCTCTGTGAGACTTACTTGTTATTCCTCTTTCTTCCAAAACATAACTGAACCATTGCTCTTCCTGGTTTATCCGCGCAGGCGCACTGGAGCAGGTGCCGCGCTGACGTCATCCCAAACGCACTGCACATCCGTGTGAATCAGCTGTTAATGAACGTGTGAAGGAGGAGGAGGAGGGTTTAGATGCTGTTAGCTCAGATCAAATTAATTGTACAATTAAATTAAAATATTTAAAAAGTTTCTTTAGAAAAGGTGAAAAGTTTCTGGTTTCATTTTCCTTCTAAAATCTTGTGACTTTTAAATTTCTAAACTACTTACTAAGCTCTGCTTTTCACCACAAGTCATCCATGATTGGAAATTGATACAAAAGCATGACTTTACCTCACAGATGGTCCCTATTTGGGATAACAGAAGTATATTCATTAAGAGAAAATCCCGTTGTTATTATAAGGAATGAATGGACAGAGGTATCTGGTATTATTCATTTATTAGATTTTAACATATAATACTTTTGTGGGAAAATACAATCTTACAGGCATTTCACAAGCAATGATTCAGTTAGTTACAGGCATCCTGATTTATTCTACAGTTATTCCACACAAGCCTTCAGCAGCTATGAATAGATGTAGTTAATCAGATAAAATAAATGCAATAATACATTTGTGAGGAGTGTTGTCACTTCAGTTTGTTTTCCATCACCCTTGATGCAAACACACAGTATGTTCCAAGGATACAGCAGTAATTTGACAGTCAAAATAAGAACCAGATAGCTCTTTTTTCCCAACTCCACCTCAGGCTAAAGAAGCTCACTTAAAAATATTGAATGTTATATTTACAGATCAGACATTTTATATTCTCTGCCTGCAAGTTTCCTGACGATAATTACGTTAGGAGCACTCTTGATGACCTTCTTCTCATTCCAAATATTACAAAAAAGTTTATTTCCATTTTTTAGCAGAAGCTACAGTCCTTGGACAAATATAACATTGATAAAATTATTAGTACAGGAATCCAATCTAGCCAGGAGGAGTGGTCTAAGATATTTTCATTGTCAAGTAAAATATTCTTATGTAATCGGCTAAATGAGAGCCAATACCGAATATTTCACAGGCTACAACGTACACCCCAGTTTCTCAATAAATGCAACTCCAATATATCTCCCATGTGTAAAAAAAAATGTAAGAAAGAGTTGGAAATGCCCTTTTATTGCACGTTTTTGGAAAAATATTAAAAAAGAGCTTTGTACAATCTTGGGCATGGACATTAAAAGGGAACCTGCATTGTTTCTGTTCTCACCACGTCTCCAAAATAATAATACCAGAGCTACACATGCCCTTTTCGTCATATTGGAATCATTCAAAAGGACAGTACAGACTTTTTGAAGTGGGGTTGTATGGGGTACCATAGACTGTCTTTTACATACAGTAGATGTCAGCCAGCACGTCCCCAGTTTGGAGAAGCAGGCTGAAGGCCCACATGGAAGCTAAGTAATGTGCTGCTGTGGAGGGGTCAGCAACAAAATTAATTTTAGCCACCTTAAAAAAGTCCTAACAAAAAAACAACAACAGTGATTTAACATTGCCTAACACAGGAGCTGCTGGTCTACTGCTGCCTCAAACAATTATATTGTTTGTGTTACTGTGTGACTTTGGTGTTTCGAATAGTTAGTTCAGATTAACTAAAGTCACAATCACAAACTAACTAACTGATCGAAGCAGCAGTAGACCAGCAACTCCTGTGTTCTGTGTGCTAAAATTACTGTATCTTTGTAACGCGCTGTCTGATAGAGAGCTACAGTAATGAAAATACTCTCGATATAGCGCACACTTGAACTGACACTGATGGCTAAAATACATTTTGCTGCTACTCCCCTCCACAGCAGTGGATTACTTAGCTTCTGTGTTGACCTCCAGCCTGCTTCTCCAAACCGGGGGCGTGCTGACAAACGTACTGCACATAATATACTGTCAATGGGTAAGTACCCCATACAACCCAACTTCAAAAAAACTGAACTGTCCCTTTAACAGTGACTAGTTTCATTGCAGATCGACTTCATGTCCAGATGTACTTCTACTGTATAAAGTTAAAACTGGCTCCACACTAGCCGACATCCCAACTCTTCTTACGTCAAAGGGTAACTTCCCCAGACAGCGTGCTTTCTCCACATCCTGTGCAGCAGTAATGTTTGTGTGTGGCAATAGCGCCATACATCACAGACGGGTGTGGTCACAATTACCACAGATCACAGAGCACTCACAGCTATGACGTGCTGTGTGTGGTCGGACATTCAAGAGACTGATGACTTCTAACCCCAAGACAAAACAACTTTGCTTTTACTCATTTTAAAATCACAAGTGGACATACCCCTTAATGCATCAGTAATATTGATCCACTGTACAAAAATAAAGGGGAAAATGGTGCTTTAAAAACAAATGAAACGATGAATTCACTGATACTGACAGGAGGCCAGAACAGGGAAGATGTGCTGTGTTCTTGGTACAAGTTCAGAGTCTGTGTGATGCATTGTGAGTGAACTCCAGGTGAGACGAGGCTGACAGCTGATGTCATAATGAGAATTTCAATATTCAAAATGAGAGGTGATGAATCTTTTTGGTACCACACATTCTATACACCCGCGCAATTCAAAGTGCTGTAAAGAGCAATAACATAAGATAAGAGATAAGATAACATATAGAACAAAATAAAGGATACGGATACAATACAATTTTCCCTAGATAAAATCTTATAAAAAACTAGGGTCCATCGTCTCCATGGTCATATTCACCCGTTCCATTAATAATATATCCTTAAAGTCTTTTTAACAATCATCTATATTAAAACAATATGATTTGTGTGATTTCCAGTTCATCAATGAGACATTTAACCGACATAAAAGCCAGAGCAATAATGTGGTGTGTGAGCGTCCACTGTATATTTTCTCTCCTTGTGCCTCAGAGGCAGACTGATGAATACAGAGATATTTTCACATCCAGGATAGAAGACAAACTTGATATCACCTTGTCCCACAAACATCTCACTGGAGGGCAATGCCACAACAGATGCATGAGTGATCCTGTCTCACCAAAGCCAAAACCATCACTTTTATTTATGAAATTTTGTATCAAGCACATGATTTACTGTTTAGAAAAATGTAAAAAGTGCAGGAGAGAGGTGCAACGATAAAATTATTGTCTAAAATGATTTGAAATCAAGTTTAAAAATAAGTTTGCATTCATTACAGGGAGGAGTAGAGGAAAATTTGATGTAAAAGTGCTCAGAGTTGGGGCTTGTCATCATCTGGGGGGTTATTCCAAGTTTGTGATGCATGATAACAAAAAGGAGATGTGTTTTTAAATTTAGAATTATTTCTGAATGAATGAATATTGGTAACAGAGTTGTTTTGCTGTTTATGGCAAGAGAAGTTATTATAATTAAAAACACCTATTCTCATACATCAGTTTGATAAGTGCTCATGATGAAATAATGTACACAGAGATGTTTTAATTACATGTAAGAATGTGTCAGTTACGCAAAGTTTGGGATGAGCTGCCACTAATCATACATGTTTATCTCCTGAATTATGGTGTGTTTCTACGGGGTGACTTTCCTGAGACATTTTGAGGTCAGAGAAATTATCAACGTGATTTTCAACACTGTTTTTTCAGAGATGATGGGAATACACACACCCTCAGGGATGACTCACAGCAAAACACATGAGGTTTCAATTACAAGAGAGACGGGGGGAAAAAAAATGCCGAGACACAGTTCATTGCCCTGGGACATGATGTTTAAATGAGCCTGTGTGTCAGTGACAGATAAAGCACTGAGTGGACCTCTCTGACAGATCACAGCCTCTTCACTTGCAGAACAGACCGCTCTCACCTGGAGGACTGATCCCAGACATGAGGCTCTGTGTCCGGGCTGGAGCTTGGCATCTCCTGCCTGTCCTGGTTCTTCTGACTGTCCTTCATGTCAAAGCTGAGGAGCAGCAACCAAAGGAGAGACACTATCATATCGCTGCTGTCGAGATAGACTGGGACTACTCTGGCAATGACGCACAAAGGTAGGATACTGCTGGTGGGAGACTTAGACAAGAATTAAGGCAAACATTTTACATGCAGCAGGTGGTAAAGGCTATATTTCAATTATTCTCATTCTGTTATTATAATGAATAATTCTTTAAATTATGATTTATTTAATTTCTGTCCACCTAAGCTCATCAAAAAGTCTTGACGCTCTGTTATTTAAGTTGTTTGTGCTTTGTAAAAACATTCCAGTCTGTCCTTGTTTCATTCCTCAGGCAGCCTGTTCTTCCTCCTATGATTAAATAATCATTACTACAACACACACACATTTACACACACACTGGGTCACACACATTAGTTGCAACACGGAGGGAAACTTGTGCCTTCATATCTCAAAGTCCATATCTGGTTGATAATGCTGCACTGCTGTGTTTGACTTGTGCTTCTCTGCTGTGCTGATTCATTTTGTGTTTTTCCGCTATTCCTCAGGTCAGGTCCCACCTATAAGAAAGTGGTCTTTCGGGAGTATGACAAAGACTTCAAACAGGCTAAGACTCATCCCTCCTGGTTAGGTAAACTTCCCGTAGGGTTTCCACGAAGACACTGTCTGACTCTGATTGCTAGGAAACACTTCTCCTGTCCTCAGATCCTCTTTACACTCAGATGGTATCTTTGGTTTTCCAATGAATTCCCAGAATGTGTACTTAACAGATATTTCTCAAGAGGTTTCTTTAAAGGAACGATGTACTTTGGTACTAATTAGAGGGGTATTAAGGATGTGTTTAACTGGTACACATAGTAAGTGCCTGCTGATTTCTTTCAGTCTGTAAATTAAAAAAATAGATGGATTTGTTGGGCTGATCTGAATGCTTCAAAGTTATAATCAATGTTCAAATCAGTATTTAAATGCTCTATTTTTCTATACCATTACCCTCAAAAATAGATAGAATAGCCCATAAAGTAATATATAGCAATTCAGTATTACTCGTTATGCATTAGTGTTAATTATTAGTTATTCTCAGACACGGACATTTAAACATAGCAACAGGCCTAGTTTTGTGAGTACATCAGTCTGACCACCTGTGACAGGCTCACAGATACACTAGCATGATGTTGAAAAAGTCAAAATTTCAAAAACTGGGCAAATTTAGGAAGCTTTGATTCATCACTGATATATGGTATTCAGCCCTGGTAATTAGACAGATTATACAGATGGGTGGGAAACTTAAGTATAAATCTGAAATAAGTGTTGAATCAAAAGCAATGCAGATGCGTCCTCACAGGCAACCCTATCACCAGGAAAAATGTTGGCATTGTACATTTCTGCAAACCACGGACACGTTACATTTGTACATCAGTATGTAACAGATACACTGAAACTTAACAACTCTTGTGTTAAATTGTGGTAAGAGATTTAGGTCCATAAATGCTTGGTTCTGGTTAGGACAAGATCATGTTTTTGCATAAAACAAAAATTGGTGGCACGATCCAGGCAGGAAGCACAGGGATGTTTTGGTGAAAAAACAACAGCTTTTTGTTGCACTATTCCCCGCTGGAAACACAGCGAAGGGTCTCAAAAAAACACCCAGGTTTGTTGGCACACATATATTGCATTACTTTAGAAATGCTAATATGATACATATGAAACGTGCAGATGTAACACATTTGTGGTTTGCAGAGACGTGCATTTTCTTCTGGCGCCTGCCTGATACAAGGCATGAGGAGTCAAAGATTCACCTGTGGGAGATTTTGTAGACGTGTCAGGCAGCACTCTCCAACGCCGTAATTAAAACACCAAATTAGGGAATTGTATTTTGGATAAATGCTGTTCTATGTTAAGAATTATTAAAGCTGCACTGTAAAATATTTGACTGTACATTTACAGTAAATTACTGTTTTATTTTCACAGTAAATTGTTGTGAAATAACAGCTGTCTACTGTGATCCCACTGTGGCCATGCCTGCATATTACTGTGATTTAGGAATATGCTGCTGTAAATTTACTACATTTAACTGTAACCTCACAGTTAAAGCCTGTTACATTACTGTGATATTACAGTATGTTCCTGTAAATTCCTCAATTTAACTGTAACTTCACAGTTTGTGTACATCTGATTACTGTGATTTATCAGTATGCTTGTGTAAAATTTATTATATTTACCTGCATGATTTTCACAGTAAAATTCTGAATCTGGTCAAATACCACAGTAAAAGCCAATAATGTAATTTATTGTGAACTATTACAGTTACATATTGTAACTTCCTAGAAATAATTTGCAGTGTGTTCTGTAGACTCGTCGTGGCCCAACACCTTAATAAGATCGAAAAGAAAATATTCTTCAGGAGCAGGAAAATATTACTAACTTATGTTACATTCCTAGTTACATATTAATTCCTTTCCAGGAAAGTATCAGGTGAATAAGAGAACATTACATTACCACGTATATAGGACACTGGTGATTTATATTTGCTGGTCAAAAACAGTGTATAAACAACAGAAAAACAGTTTGACTTTATTTGACTTGTTCTGGTGTGTCATGGTGGTGTGCCAAAATACACACGTGATGCAGATTCCACGTAACCCTAATTATGTGTTTCTCTGCAGGTCTGCTCGGACCCACGCTGAGGGCCGAGGAGGGCGAGACCATTGTCGTCACTTTCAGAAACATGGCCACCGGACCGCACAGCATGCACCCACACGGGGTCGCTTACGGGAAACAGTCAGAGGGTGGGTGCCTGTAAACGCAGCTGCGGATGAGTCCGACAGATGTGGCAAACAAAAAGACACCAGTAACATTCTCCCATACAGGCTGTCTGTCAGGGTCACTGCGGGGGCTCATGATGTTACACAAGATTGACCAACACAACAAACAACCTTGTTTGTCTTTTTCTAAAATATTAACCAGGACAGGCCGATTATCAAAGTAGACGGTACTGAAGTCCAACAGGAAGCACTGCTAAGCCTTAGGAAATCACTGTCTGAGTCCAGGAGAGAGAAATAACAGGACATCAGCACCAGTGTGGATGGAGGAAATTAACACTAAGTGCCTCTTCATTTGGTCTTAATTCAAAAGTCAGAGTGCAGAGGAATTCAAAATTAACGTCTAGCTTGCAGCAAATTCTTCATCTAAGTGGAATTCATCTCACAAATTTTGTTGGGAAAGTCAATAACCTCCTCAGACCCCTGCTCGGCAATGGGATTTCATTAATCTGACCGTTCCAATATGATTAAACGTCTCTGTGTATCCATAATGAAAGGTCTGATTCAGACTGATTTCTTTCTGCAGGAGCTAACTACTTTGACAACACATCCCTGAAAGAGAAAGAGGATGACATCGTGCAGCCAAACTGCCAGCACGTTTACTACTGGGAGGTGACGTCAGATGTTTCTCCGCAGCTAAATGACCCCACCTGTCTCACCTACACCTACATCTCCCACAGAAATGTTGTGGAGGACTACAACACAGGCCTCATTGGTGCTTTACTCATCTGCAAGCCCGGTAAGCAGTGGAACGTGGCTGTGTTTCAAATCACAAAATATCAGTCATCACAGTATTTACATGAATCGTTTTTTTTTTTATCTCTGTCCTCTCTCTGCAGGCAGTCTGGATGAGACGGGGCAGCAGGTCAACTTCCACCACGAGTTCGTCTTCCTCTTTGGGGTCTTCGATGAGACAGAGAGCAAGTACAAACCAAACGGCCACGCCAACCACGTCCAATACACCATCAACGGATACACAATGGGATCACTGCCTGGTGAGTCTGTCCAGTCATTCTGTTATTCATTGAGTCACAGAGTCAGTCGGTCGTTCAGGTATCCCTGGATATATTTTAAAACATGATATGCAGGTGACACATCAGGACGCCTCAGACTGAATTCTAGTTAATAGATGAATGTCTGCTCTGAGTCAGTGCAGAGTTTATTAACCTTATGTAGTCATGACAACAGTGTTGATGCTTCACGCTGCTATTGGTTACACTGACTGCAAAGACACTGATGACTTAAAGTCAGGTCTGTCCTTTTGTTACATAAGTATAAGGCTGGAGGACATGACTTTTCAAGCAATGGTAAAACTACCTTTCACAATCACTCAAATTCAGATATCTTGTTTTCTCTGACCAAAAGATATCCAGTTCACTTTTACTGAAGACAAAGAGAAGCAGTAGATTTTCACACTTGAGAAGCTACAAACATCAAACTTAAAGGGGACCTATTTTTCTCATTTCAGGTTCAGATTTGTATTTTGGGTCTCTACTAGAACAAGTTTACATGTTTCAGTGGTCAAAAAGCACTTTATTTCCCTCATACTCTCTGTGCTGGAACACTTCTTACACCCTCCGTTTAAATCGCTCCACTTTAGTGCCTGTCTCCTTAAAGGCCCTGACACTCCATGCTGACGGTCGGCCGTCGACCGAAGTCGGGCCGTCGGTGAGCGTCTGTCGCCCTAGTTTTTGCGGTGTGTCCTGCACCGTCGGCACTTCTGCGGCTTTTCGGCCAATTGAGCATGTTGAATTGGCAGCAGAGCTTGTCGGTGAGAGAGATCACTCTGATTGGCTGTTCAGGTTTTATTTCCTCGCCCCTGTAGCGAGTGAATCTGCCTGTAGTGAAACCGGGGCTAACCGGTGCTTCCTCCTCAGGCTCCACTTCACTCAGCTGTCCACAGACCTGCTGCTGCTTCCCACTTTAACCTGAATAACAAACCGGAGCTAGCTGGGAGCGGCTAGCGGAGCGTTAGCTGCAGCATGACCGGAGGGAAGCACAGCCAGTTAGCCTCCGCAAGTCTTTGACCTAGCCCTGGCTCTCCGTTTGGATCCAACCGGAGCACCGAGCCCTGGTTTGTTATTCAGGTTAAAGTGGGAAGAAGCAGCAGGTTTATCAGGCAGCTGAGTGAAGTGGAGCCTGCGGAGGAAACACCGGGACCATCTGGATGTAATAGTCCGTGGAGGTGCTGCGGTGCTCGGCTGCACAGATAGGTGATTGATGTCGGTTTGGTGTGTCCGCACCTTAAGACCCCCTCCTTTCTGTAACTCAGTGTCTCTTCGCAAAAGTGCAGCAGGGATGACATTAATTTGTAGGCCAGCCCGGAAGTTAACGTCGACCCGGTTCCCTCCACGAAAAGTCAACAAGATTTTTACCCTGGACTTTGGATTATTGCAGAATATAAGCTCAGTGGAAAACAAAAGCTAATGACACATATAACCTTCACAATAAACAAATTACACTACAGTTGCGCGACTTTAACGTCACCATCACAATGAGTCTTTGGACTGTGGGAGGAATCTGGAGCACCTGGAGGAAACCCACGCTGACACAGGGAGAACATGCAAACTCTGCACAGAAGGGCTCCCCGACCCTGGGTTCGAACCCTCCTCTCCCGATTTGAGCCAGGAGCCCTCTTGCTGTGAGGCAACAATCCTAACCACTGAACCACCGTGTCACCTGCATTCATTCATTCATTCATTCATTCATTCATTCATTTTTCTTAACAGCTTTTCTTGCTGGAAACAGAGTATTTAGAGGGGTTGGATGTATTTTTACTTACAGAGATTACTTTTACTTAAAACTCTGGTCATGTTTAATTTGAACATCTGACATTTAATATTTTATATATGACAGACAATGAGAAAAAGCATAATGGCTCCCCTTTAAACTGTCTACAAATACACTTTAAAATAGGGCAACAGTACAATTAGCAGTAGTAGTAAAACCTCTCATCACAGTTTCCTCAAGTCCAAGATGATGTCCTCCGAAACAGAGTTTTATTAATTATGTATTACGTCACTGTTATAACTACTGTTACTGACATGAATGATCTGAATACCTCTATCACCACTGCTCATACTGAAGGTTCAGGTTTATGGTGGTGGTGTTAAACGTCATGGTGTACAGTGTGTGGTGCACAGTCAGTGAAAAGACATTCACCAGATATTCTTCATAAACAACACGGTTCAAAGATAAATACACAGAGTGACCAACAGTCTCCTCCTTCCTGTCCAGATGTCAGCATGTGTGCCTACGCCCCCGTGAGCCTGCACCTGGTGGGTATGAGCTCAGAGGCGGAGGTGTTCACAGTGCACATGAACGGCCAGGTTCTACAGCAGAATGGCCACAAAATGTCATCAGTGGGTCTGATCAGCGGCTCCACCGCCACTGCCAGCATGGTGGCGCTCCACACGGGCCGCTGGCTGCTCTCCTCACACACCAACAAGCACTTGGAGGGTATGTGTTTTTTCTACTCGTGAAATAAACTGATCCATGTGGAAGCATATTGCATTCACTTGACAAATAAATAAAAAAATCTGTTTTATTGAGTAATTTTTTCTGTTTTTTGGAGTAATTTTTTTATTTTTATTTTTGTCGTGGTATTATTTTTTTCTGTTTTTCGTGGTAGTATTTTTTCTGTTTTTCATGGTAATATTTTTTCGTGGTAATTTTGTTTTTGTTTTTCGTGGTAATTTTGTTTATGTTTTTCATGGAATTTTTTGTTTTTGTATTTCGGGGTAATTTTTTTCTGAGTTAAGAGAGCAATAGAACAACAGACACTTTCAAGTAAGTCAGCTCTCAAGGAAGGAATGAAAGTGTCTGTTGTTCTATGGCTCTCTTAACTCAGAAAAAATTACCCAAAAAACAAAAAAAAATACCCCGAAAAACAGAAACATAATTACCACGAAAAAGTATTACCATGAAAAACAGAAAAAATACTAGCACAAAAAACAGGAAAAAAAATTACCACGAAAAACTAAAAAAAATTTACCACGAAAAACTATTACCACGAAAAACACAAAAAATACTAGCACGAAAAACAGGAAAAAAAATTACCACGAAAAACAGAAAAAAAATTACCACGAAAAACAGGGAAAAATGCTCAATAAAACAGATTTTTTTTTTTAATTTGTCAAGCGAATGCAATACGCTTCCGTAGATCCAACATCCACCATGAATACATACATTTTACCAGTGTAACTACATTTACAAGTGTGTTTCTGCCATTGCAGCTGGCATGCATGGTTTCGTGGACGTGGAAAAGTGTGATGGCTTCACAGCACCACGGCGAAGGATGACCATTGAGCAGAAACGATACAGCAGGGAGTGGACGTACTACATAGCTGCTGAGGAAATTGTCTGGGACTATGCACCTAATATGCCAGAACACGTTGACCAGTAAGCAGCATTTACAGACACGTCAGAGCATTTCATATGTTTCAGAGCATTTTTAAAAGTGTACATGCAAACTAATGAAACATCCCCCTGCAGCAAATATAACATTTGTATTTATGATTTATTTAAAGGGAAACTTTGACATTTTTCAACCTGGATCCTATGTTTCCATATTTTTTTGTCTAAGTGACTAATTGGGACAGCACTTTTTAAAACTGGTCCAGTATTGGGAGAGAGCTCTGCAGCTAGCTGCTGCATAACCAGCTGCCATGTTACCACTCAGGGCATTTGTGCACCATCAATATATGTCCACTACAAGTGTTTGTTTTTGTCACAGACAGGCTCACAGTGTGTTCACACCGGGCGCGAGTAAAATATTCGCCTTGCTCTACTCACGCGAGTTTGACCGCTGGAATATTTGTTTTTACTCGCGATATTCATGCGAGTCATTCGCGCAAGTAACAGTGTGTTCACACAGCTGGTAAATCAGACAAGTATGCCGGCCGGTGGTTATACAAAAAGGAGCTTACGCTGCCTCTCTTTTCACTTTTGCTTTAAGCTAAACATATTATTTCCCATCTTTCACTCTTTCACTTCCATCTTTTCCATCTTCTGACTCTATTTGATCTTGAGAAACAGTCTTACACTGATTAAACACACTGGTGCCACACAGTGTGAAATGCAGTGCAGTCAAAATTAAATAAAATGTTATCTCTTTGTGCAGGGACTTTAAGGTGCAGTACCTGACACAGTCACCAACACGCATAGGCACAAGGTACAAGAAGGCCGTCTACATGATGTACACAGACGAGTCATTCACTCAAAGGTTGGAGTCAAAGCAGAGGAAAAATGAGCGGGGGATCTTGGGCCCAGTGATCAGAGCGCAGATCAGAGATGTCATCAAGGTGAGATCATATTCCATTCAATTAAATTTGTAACACACGTAACACAAGAGCAGAGAAATCAGAATTTAAGTTTGTGTTCATGCTAGCTTTAATAACTGTGTCCTAGAACTGAGGAATTATGTATGAAAATGGCTGCAGTTCATATTTAAACACTATCCAATTAAAGGTATACTATGCAGGATTTACCTACAGACTCAAACAGAAGTAATCCCTCTCAGTCATTTCTTACAACACAATGAAAGTGTGTGTTGGTGTATTTATCTGCAGAGTCTGCCCTCTGCCTGGACTTTATTTTTTATGTTGCTGTTAGGACTTTTTAGACACAGTTGTCAGGGTGAGGTTGGGATTAAAAGGTAGTGAATAGGTGCACACATCTGAGAGGAAGCTACAATAATCACAGACACAGCACTGAAAAAAAACATAGTGAGGCAAAAAACCAAGCAGACAAAACTCAAGAATGAACCAGGCATTGGCTTTCACTTTACAGCTGGTAACGCTGTTTACAAACAGTAACCAACTTTTCCTGCACAGGATACCCTTAATAAAGCTGAAAGTCTGCACTTACTGTCAATCAGTGACTGTGAGCACACAGAGCAAAAAGACAAATCATGTGTCACTCTCATAGTTTCATTCTAGACTTCAGGTCATCAGGGATAATATTAATCATTGTCTACTAGAGGTGTGGAATTGAGTCACATGACCTGGACTTGAGTCATACTCGAGTCACAAACTTTAATCACTTAGGATTCGACTTCACAAAATCAAATCAAATCAATTTTGACTTGAATATACTTGATACCTTCCACCAAACCCAAAGATTAAAAAGTACGATATTTAAAATCAATTAATTTTTTTGTATTTCCTGAGCTGGATCTACTCATGTTAACATAAATAATTTCATTTCATTTAAACATGCAATGACATACAATGTTACTTTTAAGAAAAAAAAAATCTTACAGAAAATTCGGGAAGAGAAAGTTATCAATATTTTTCCAATATGACATGAGTTTACAACAAAACAGGACAGAAACACACAAAATTCATTCGGTCATGGTAAACTACTGATTAACCCTATGGGCCCTAGGCGTTTTTGGGGTATTTTTACTACCTTTAGTTTTAAGCTCATATCACAGTCATTATAAAGGCTACATACACATGCTATATCTTGTTGGGTTTTTTTCAGGACAATCTGGGCTAACCAGATTTGCCATCATTCCATGTCCTTCTATGTGCCTGTATTTTATATTAATTTTTATATCAATGAAAAAAACAAATCTGTGTGCCTAAATTCTTACATGTATCTCAGCATAGCAAGTTGGAAGAAGACATATTCTGCCATATATGAAGAGGGGAGACTCTCTGGAATCTGGCAATATAAGAACCATGATGCTGGGACATTCTGTCACTTCACAGCTGTCCAAAACATGTGGTTTGTGCCAGGTGGGGCATTTTGGGCATGGGGGGGGCGGGTGTCCCCCTCAATGTATATGGTGACTACGGCCCTGTCATGCATGCATAATTAGGCTGCAGTTGTCTGGGTGCGCAAAGGTGAAGTGGCTGGTCTTGTCATACAAAGTTTGATGGAGTGTCAACTGGACAATATGGAGATATTTGCATCTTGAAAGCCGGACTACAAATGTGGATAGACAGGGAGAAACACACGCAAGCCTAAGACGTGGTAAGATACGATATTCCTCACTATATGAAGTGACTGATAACAAGATCTGTATAATGGATTGTAACGAACTTCGTCAGGTTTTTATTTTGTAGACAATGAATCTGGATTTATAGCATGAAGTGATGACAGCACAATGATGTGTGTGGTATCACTGGAAAGCTCTGATCCTGCGCTTTCACGTGATATGGCATTTCTGTGCGAGCCTGCATTCGCGAGTAATCCACCCAAGAGTAATGTGTGTGCAGAGCTGTATGAAAAGCTCTGCTATACATAATTTTAGTGTAACTTTATCCATTTGTTTCACTGTGAAAATATTGGACTACCGACAAGTGCTTGGCCTTGTCGGAAAGCTACGATTCTGCTTTTTCACGTGATATGTGTGGCTTCTCGCCATGATGCACGCGGAGAAAATCAATAGAGAAGAACAGGTGTGAATTTGGACGCACTATGAGTAGTTTGGGCCCATAGGGTTAATAGCGCTATATGCTATGAAAGTGTGATGTCAGCATAACCGACCGTCCCCATCATCTGACGGTTAATGGCCTCTTCGTTTGCGAGGACAAGGAGGGCGCGCAGTTCCTTGTCTCCCCAGTTGCTCATCTTTACAGTGTCTGTCAGGTTTGTGTTTCCCTCTTGCTACTAGCTGCTCGCTAATTCCTGCAATCAGCTGTTTCCTGTTTATCCACCACCAGTGGCTCGCACGTGCAGCGTCATCAACAGCTCCTCCCACAAGTCATCAACAGCTCCTCCCACAAGTCATCAACAGCTCCTCCCACAAGTCATCAACAGCCCCTCCTGTTGCAGAAGGCCGCCTCGGTCTGTTTAAACTAAAAGGGTTCCACCAATATGTCTACCTTACGAGGCGGAAAATTGGGCACCTCGGATCAACTCGCCAACCGGCTCTGTGTGTCTAAACGCTCGCAGCTTGCCGGCAAAACGGCCCAACATTCACTGAAAATCTGGCAGTGTAAACGGGGCTAATGACTTGATCTCACCTCTGTTGTCTACTGTCATCAAACCTCTTCCTGTCCTGTTACAGATTGTTTTTAAGAACAAGGCCTCCAGGCCCTACAGCATCTATCCACATGGACTGACCATAGAGAAGTCAGATGAGGGAGTCAACTACCCAGCAGGAGGTACTAAATCTCTCCTCACAGTAAAACAGATGGATTTCTGTGGTGGTATGATGTACCCACTCTGGTTTCACCATATAAAAAGATTACAGTCAAACTGATGAGGTAAATCTTTATGTGTTTGCCAGGCAACCAATCTCATGGTGTTCAGCCAGGTGAGACACACACCTACATATGGAAAGTGGTCGACGAGGATGAGCCTTTTGACGCAGATTCTCGATGTCTGACACGACTGTACCACAGCGCAGTGGACACACCACGGGACATCGCCTCAGGACTGATAGGACCAATCCTCATCTGCAAGAGTCACTCTCTCAATATCAGGGGTGTGCAGGTAAAGACACTCATTCATTTTTAGGCATGCTTGCATATGTATAACAAATGTACATATTCCTACTCCATCCATTGAGAAATAAACTGTTAAAATTAGAAGTCGTAAATGAAACAATCCAAAATATACTTCTGGTTTCTCTCCACAGCTGAAAGCAGACAAGGAGCAGCACGCCATGTTGGCTGTATTTGATGAGAACAAGAGTTGGTACCTGGATGACAACATTCGCCAATATTGCGATCGAAGCAAAGTCAACAAGGCAGACCCCAACTTTTATAAATCCAATGTCATGCACAGTACGTTTTTGCTATAATCAGACTGAAACTAATGAAAGCTCATTCTTTAAAAGATATGACATATTCACTAAAATTCATTAATATTCATATCAATCTCCTTACAGCAATTAACGGTTATGTGTTTGAGAGCGGACCGCTCTTGGGCTTCTGCAATGGTGAGGTGGCAACATGGCACGTCTCCAGCGTAGGAGCACCAGACTTCATCCAGACGGCTACTTTCTACGGCCATCCGTTTGAGCTGAATGGACGAACGGATGACTTTCTCAGCCTCTACCCTATGACTGGAGAGACAATCACTATGAACATGGACAACATCGGTCAGTCAGGGTTTACAATGCCTCTTTTAATGTCAAGTTATATATCGTGTAGGGAAACCTTTAACTTGAGAAAATACTGTGACAACAGAAAGTCAGTATGGTACCATCTGAAACGTCTGCGCGTGAAATGCTGCAGCTTTGTATTTTAATGGATGATTTTTTTGTATCCCTCTCAAACCAGGTGTCTGGCTCATGGCTACTCTGAATTCCCATGAGACAACCAAGGGAATGCGTGTAAAGTTTCAGGATGTTGAGTGCTTTCGCGACCGCCAGTATGAGTACAACGACTATGACGATAATGAAGAATTCACAGAATTTACTTTGTGGAACCCTCTCAGCTTGGATGAAATCAAAAAGGAAGAGGAGAAGAAAATACCTGAGAAAAAAAAGCCAGTGGAGCCAGATTATTACACGGAAATGTTTGCAGATGAATTAGGTCTCAGGTCTCTGAAGAACCAGTCTGCTATATCAGATGTGGAGCTGCTTGACCTCTCCATCCTCGAATATGATACTATCGATGTGCCTGATGGAGATACTCATGTAACCGTTAATTTCACTGAGACAAGGAATAAAAACAAAACATCTACTCCAAAACCAAATGCTCTAAATGACACATTATTATCAAATGGGAAAGAAGAGGATGGACTAAACCTTACAGCAGTTAATTTGCTGAAGCAAAGCATGAGCGAGAATACAATACATTTGCAGAACAGTAGTGCGCCATCAACTTCTGACAATTCTTCTGTGCATAAAACAGAAAACACAACAGCTCACAATGCTACGTTGTTATCAGATCTAATGAACGCAACCCTGACTGATGCCAACAAGACTTCTGCGGGTGGGATCTTGATGGAGGACTCCGAGGAGACAATCACCAGAGGGGACGTGTTTTCTTACTCTACGCCTTTGTCCAATTCCAGCACCAGCAATCTCCACAGTGCACCAGAGGGCAACGCCACAAAACAGGAAGATAAGAATAACACTGCAGCTGACCTGTCAGCAGATGGATCGCACCATTCTTTGTCTATTCCAGCGGCTGATGTTGAAGAGGTCGACTTCAGCAGCCTTATCAGAAGCATCTTGAACATCTTCGAGCTGAGGTTGGAGAGCACAGATGACGAAATCAGTGGCAAGGACTCGCTGACCACCACAACAGAGCCAGACAATGACCTTCAAATGAACTCCTCTGACATTATCCCCACCAATTCCAGCCTTGAAAATGTAACACATGATTTACTCCAAAATGGGTCCTTACAGAATGTCACGGTGGATATGTCGAAATCAAATTCATCAGGGAAGATTAGTTTAGAAAGTAAGAAGAACGCCTCAAATCTTCTTGGTGAGTTGAGCCATGCATCTACTGCAACAAGTCGCAATGACTCCCTGATCACCACTTCCAGCATTGAAAATGTAACACACGAGTTGCAGCAAACTGGGCCTTTACAGAATATATCGACATTAAATTCATCCGCAGAGATTATTTCAGAGAGATGGAAGAATGCCTCTGATCTTCTTGGTGAGTTCAACCACACATCGTCTGCAAAAAGCTTCTCCAATGACACTTCTGAGGAGCCAACAGCGCCAGACAGCATTGAAGAAGAAGTGCATATCTACCTCACAGAAAACAGTGCGCAGGTGATTAAAACCACCTCCATCAAAACGCAGGGCCACAACTGGACTTACGATGGAACTCACCAACTGGAACCCGGGGATATTCCTGACTACATGATGAAATATCTTGGAAAAGAAACCCCCAAAACGACGCCAACTCCAAAAAAGAAGGTCAGGAGGGTGAACCTCCGACAGTGGCCGCAGAAGGGTCAGGGCATGAAAACAAAGAGGAGGAAGGAGTACAAGCCTCAAGCCAGGAGTGGCTTACCGTTCTCTCCTCGTGGGTTCCATCCAGGCATGACCCCGCGAGGGTCACGACCCCTTGCACTGCAGCCTGTCTCTGATGAAGCGGAGCTCATTAACATGCCCGTGGTCATTGGTGTGCCTCGGCCTGATTTCAGTGACTACGAGCTGTACATTCCTGGGGACGAACCACATCATCTACAGCCAGTTACCGAAGATTTGAATCAAGATGAATATGAATATGTGACCTATGTAGACCCCTACAGCAGTCATGAAGACTTAAAGAATATCAACCTAGATGACACCACCAAATACTACTTAAAAAACTCAGGCCCGAATGATCGGACTTATTTCATCGCTGCAGAGGAGGTTGAGTGGGACTACAGTGGCTACGGACAGAGGTAAGCTCAGAGATATGAAGAGCTCACACAACATTTGAAAAGACACGATTGTTATGATTTTTTGGAGAATTGTACAGCAGGTACACATTGGTACACAAAGCTGAAATATGTTCTGTTCTCACCACAGGAGGCAAGACAAGTCGCAGCAGAACAGCCGAGAAACTAAGTTCACTAAGGTGGTTTTCCGAGGATACTTGGACAGCAGCTTCAGCACACCTGACATCCGTGGAGAGATGGACGAGCATCTAGGCATCCTGGGACCTGTCATTAAGGCGGAGGTCGGACAAAACATCATGGTAAGACTGTCAGCTTCTGATTCTTCTGGGATCTCACATTTTCTTATTTTATTTCTTGTGTTAAGCTTCCCTTTCATCACTGCCTCTGCCCAGGAGGTTTTGTTTTGGTTCAGTTTGTTTCTTTGTCAACAAGACTTTGTAAAATCTACTGGCACCACTTTCGTGAAACTTGGCGAAAGGGTGTAGCGTTAACCAAAAAAAAACCCTTGAAATTTTGGACCAGATTCAACTTTTAGATTTAGATTTAATATTTAGATTTGGCATTTAACATTTATATTTAATTTGTCACTTGTGTGTAATATACTGTCTTTCATGAAATTTATGAAATGTGAGGAAAAGGAGCTGAATTTCAGGAAAGTGAGCTAAATATAATCAAAATATATCAGCTAGAAAATTGTAACCTAATTTTTAAATCAGGCGCCCTTCGAGGGACGAGCTGTTTCACCGTATTAACAGTCTCTGTGCTAAACTAAAATAACTGTCCAAAGTTTTCATCAAACTTTTTGCAAGAAAATTAATAAGCGTATTTTCCAAAATATTAAACTATTCCTTTAGAGCCATGATTACCCAACCAGAGGATGTGTCTGTTTGTCTTGCAGGTGGTGTTCAGGAACAACGCCAAGCGTCCTTACTCTTTGCATCCAAACGGAGTTTCCTACACGAAGAACACAGAGGGTCTGTCCTATGAGGATGGCTCCAAGTACTGGCATAAATATGACAATGAGGTTAAGCCCAACACCACCTTCACATATATGTGGAAGACCAGTTCTATGGTTGGGCCATCGCCAGGAGAGTCTCACTGTCGGACCTGGGCCTACTATTCAGGCGTTAATCCTGTGAGTAATCTGAACTTTGTGGACAATTATTGAATAAATGCTATTTACAAATAGAAATTAAAGAAACATAATGCAAATTTTAGTTGATTGTTGAGTCTCAGAGTTTTAGACCTGGTATTGACACATGATACGTGATCCAAACACAAGTGAACAGTGGAGACACGCCTCTGTTCACACCTGTGTCTATCATGTGTCTCCAGCTGACCGTGTGTGTTCAGATTTCATTACTGCCCCACGCACACGTTATTAGCTGGCTTTTAAAAGAAACCACAGAGTCAGCGGATCGTGAGGGAGCAGGCAGGGTGTTCCAAGATGTAGGTGCTACGGTCGCAAAAGCTAAATCACCTCGTGTCTTAAGATGAGTGCGAGGGACAGACAACAAATGTAGTGTAGTCTGACCGTGTAATACTCTGTAAGCAAGGATGAGAATTTTAAACTGGATCCTGAACCCAACAGGGAGCCAGTGAGGGGATTTTAGTGTAGGCACTAGTGGACCATTTCTATTGCAGAGTTCAAAGGGTCAAAACCACTGTGTATAGAGTTGGAGTTTCTGACTGTGGCACCCCCTAGTGGCAGCATAAAAACATTCAACAGGCTGAAAGTAACTCACACTGCACCGAGTTTCAACAGGACTGTGTAATTTTTCTACAAACACAAACTCACACACAGATGTGTTTGGGTTGAGCACAGTGGACTGTATTCACTTAAGGGTATGTTCTGTCTCTTAGGAGAAGGATATCCACACTGGATTGATTGGGCCTTTGCTGGTGTGTCGAGAAGGAACCCTGACCAAGAAGTTATCAGACATGAGGGAGTTCACGCTGCTTTTCATGACCTTCGATGAGTCGCAGAGCTGGTACTACGAGGACAACCGTGAGAAGATACAGAGGAGAAGCCGAAGGAGATTTATGGACCCCGACTTCAAGGACAACCTCAAGTTCCACTGTAATGCATTATAAACCTTCAGCTAGCCTGGTTCAACTGATCCTCCTCCCCAAATCTTTTGATCATAAGATATAACATGCAAATTTAAACACATTTAGTATGTAAATCCACTGTTAATAATCTATTACTGTGTCAAAAAGTCCACAGTATCTGTAGGTAGAATTCACTGAGTTGCATTAACTTTTTTCCGTGCATTCGAGAGTTATCAGTAAACAGAAAAACAAAGTCACCTGACCAAACATCATCAAAATGTCTTCTTGTCTGTCTTTTTTCTTCAGCCATCAATGGCATCATATACAACCTGAAGGGCCTGAGGATGTACACCAACCAGCTGGTGTGCTGGCACCTGATCAACATGGGCTCTCCCAAAGACTTTCAGAGTATCCACTTCCACGGACAGACGTTCCTCCACAAGAAGCAAACCAGCTACAGACAGGCCGTTTATCCTCTGCTGCCAGGTGAGCAACATACTGTCTGTTTCTTAAAGGGACAGTTCACCCTCGAAGCCCCTCTATGCAGTGTTTGCATGTTCTCCCCGTGTCAGTGTGGGTTTCCTCCAGGTGCTCCAGCTTCCTCCCACAGTCCAAAGACATGCAGGTTAATTGGTGACTCTAAATTGTCCGTAGGTGTGAATGTGAGTGTGAATGGTTGTCTGTCTCTATGTGTCAGCCCTGTGATAGTCTGGTGACCTGTCCAGGGTGAACCCTGCCTCTTGCCCAATGTCATCCAGGATAGACTCCAGCCCAAGTGGTTACAGAAAATGAATGACTGAATGTATTTGGTGTCGACAGCATAGCAGAGACTAGATGTTTCAACTAAATCACTGAATCAAACTGTGTTTGCAGGAAGTTTTGCTACTCTGGAGATGAATTCATCCAAACCTGGCCTTTGGCAGCTGGAGACAGAAATTGGTTTGAACCAACAGAAGGGCATGCAGACCCTGTTCCTGGTTCTAGATAACGGTACAAACACCTACACAACCCTGCAGCATTAAGACATACTGTCATGTTGTGTTTTCATATTGAGCTTTTGCTTTTGTCTCCTTCAAGACTGCTACCGTCCACTGGGTTTAGAATCAAGCAGCGTGAAAGACAACCAGATCACAGCAATCAACACGAGAGGTAGCCATGCCTCCTTCTGGCTGCACCCATCTGTTTTACCAAATGCACCATGTATCGCAGTAAAGTTCTGTGTCACTGGAGGAATGACAATATTTTAATCTTTGTAGGATACTGGGAGCCATTTCTGGCCAGACTGAACAATCAGGGTAAATACAACGCATGGAGCACAGAGCAGAACCACAGCTGGATTCAGGTATGGTGTTATAAGTGTGAATGTGTGTTTGTGTTTAACTATATTTGCATGTGTGCGCTTGCTTTCCACGTGACAACAATCTGCTACCTGTGGACTTCCCCCTGTACAGGTGGACTTCCAGCGGCCAGTTGTGATCAGCCAGGTGGCCACGCAGGGAGCCAAGCAGATGTTCTACTCCCAGTACACGACGAAGTACATGATCTCCTACAGCAACGACCGCAGGAAGTGGATCTTCTACAAGGGCGACAGCAGGGACCTCAGGAAGGTGGGGGTTTGATCACTTTGGATCAATGCAGCTACAAACTAAGTGAGACGTGTGCGATCGCTCATTTTTCTTCTCGCTGTCTCTTTCACCAGATATTCACTGGGAACCAGAACGCCTATGATCCAAAAACAAACACCTTCTTTCCTCCTATGGTTGGACGGTTCATTAGGCTCCACCCCATCGAATGGTACAACTCGGCTACAGTGCGCATGGAGTTCTACGGCTGTGAGCTCGACGGTAAGATGTTACTGTATTAGTTTTCCATTTCATTAACCTTTATTTAAACAGGAAGTCCACAAGAGTTCACAAAATATGCAAAATACATTTTTTGGTGCAGTTACATATGTTAGGTTTAGAAAAATAAAGTTACAGAGGTTAGGTTTAGGAAGGTAAAGTTACGCAGGTTAGGTTCAGAAAAATAAAGTTACGTAGGTTAGGTTCAGAAAAATAAAGCTATACTGTATATGTTAGGTTTAGGGAAAAGAATAATGGCTGGCCATTGTTACATTACGTATTTAACATAAGGTTCTGTACTTGGTGTAACATGTTTGCTCGACCCATTCACCTCTATCTCCTCACGCAGACTTTCACTCTTAATACAACTTCCTTCTTTACTCCCGTCAGCACATTGGTAATATGATCGCAAGCTTTAAGATAATGTGGGTTACATATGAATACTGGTGCATTAGTTTTGATAGGTTTGAGCAACATTTAGATTGATAGATTGAGAGCTGATCAATTTGCAAATCTGACCAAAGGTGGCATTGTGACAGTATTTTGTATATTTTTATGATAACTACAAATACTTTAGTTACAAGATGACACCTAAATGCATGTGCACATGCACTATGTGCTCCAGTATTGTCATAGAGTTTGGGTTCCTGTAAACGTGACATTTCTTACCTGCTGCCTCAGGCTGCTCGGTGCCTCTGGGGATGGAGAGCAGACTGATAGAAGACCGTCACATCACAGCGAGCTCCACAGCCACCAGCTGGTACTCTGGACCCTGGATGGCCTCCCTTGCACGTCTCAACACACAGGGCACCATCAATGCATGGCAGGCTAAGGTAAAATCCTATTAGTGACATGACCGGTCTAAATTAAAGGGATAGGTCTGATTCTTAGAAGTGGGGGTGTAGGAGGCACGTATCCATAATCAGTGAATTACATACAGTAGATGTCAGGTAGAACGTCTCAGGATCTGAGTGACCTGCAGTATACACACACCTGCTTCTCCAAAATGTGTGTGCATGCTAAATTACAAGGCAAACCTACCACCTCTCTCTGTGTCCTCTCCTCCACAGTATAGTGACATGCGTCAGTGGCTTCAGGTGGAGCTGCCCCAAATAAAGAAGATCACAGGTATCATTACACAAGGAGCCAAGTCTCTAGGGACAGAGATGTATGTCATGTCCTACTCTCTGCAGTACAGCGACAACGGGATACACTGGACCCACTACACAGATGATGAGAACATCTCTTTCAAGGTGAGCTGAGGCAAAAAAAAAATACTTTAGTAAAACATTTTGTAATTAACCAGCTCACAGGCGGCTGGAGTTTTCTTTCACGGTCACATAGACGTGATTCTAAACAATGTCATTCTCTTTCTCATTAAACGCAGACTTTTTTGGGAAATAAAGACAACAACGACCACATGAGGAACTACATCTACCCTCCGATTTTCTCCCGCTTTATCCGCATCCTCCCCAGAAGATGGAGGAACTCCATCACCATGAGAGTAGAGCTACTGGGCTGTGATTTTGAGTGATGATACACAAAGACACAAATCCATAGCAAATGATGTCAGGTCAGGTCAACCGTGCACATGCAGACTGAAACACTCAAAGTGTATCCCCAGACTAATGCACTTCAACTTTCACACATACGGTCATGTATGAAGGATACTACATATATAAATCACGGCCAACACATGCAGACATTTGTTGCTTAGGCTGTCTGTAAAGCTCATCCTATACACTGTTTTATCATACAAATATATGGCCAGTTAGAATGAGTTAAAGGAGCAGTGTGTAAGATTTGAGGAGATTTAGTGACATCTAGTGGTGAGGACTGCAAATTGCAACCAGCTCAAACTTCTCCTGGTCAGAATTCCTTCAGTGTTCAATGTTTAGGAGGTTTTTACCATGAGCTGAATTATCCACAGAGGTCTCTTCCTCGCTGAAATTAACGGACCAGGAGATTTAAACTGGTAAAAATATTGAATAAAGTAGTTTCATGTTTAGATATCTGTGTTTTTCATACACTCTCGTCGACAGTGGCTGACACGATAATGCAATGAAACGTGATTTCAAAATGTCCCTATCCAGAGCCAGTGTTTGTGTTTGTCTGTTATGGACTACTGCAGAAACATAACGGTGCAACATGGCGATCGCTGTAGAGAAGGATCCACTTGCCTAGTGCCTGCTTTGTGTCCTCATGTATTCACAAAGATTCTGAGAATCCTCTCGGAGAGCTCCTAACTTAGCCTTAAAATTTAAGGAGTCCTAGCTAAGGAGTGATTTTGGAAAGTTCTCAGAGCATCTCTGAGCAAGGAAGAGACAGAAACTTTGACTTTAGTGAGGAGGTGTGTTCGACCCTGTTGCTAGGTGTGATGTGTGCTTTTAACAGATCAATCAATCAATCAATTTTATTTATAAAGCCCAATATCACAAATCACAATTTGCCTCACAGGGCTTTACAGCATACGACATCCCTCTGTCCTTATGACCCTCGCAGTGGATAAGGAAAAACTCCCCCAAAAAAACCCTTTAACAGGGAAAAAACGGTAGAAACCTCAGGAAGAGCAACTGAGGAGGGATCCCTCTTCCAGGACGGACAGACGTGCAATAGATGTCAGATGTGATTGGTTGTCACAGACACCCCCTTTGTCAGCCTGTAAGGTATGAGGACACCCAGTGGAAATGAAACGAACTGTGAAAGTGTTGGAAGGTTGAGACGGACAAAAGTCATCACTGCTGCACTGTTGCATTTTTACAGTTTTCCAAATATTTTAGTGTTGTGATCATTTTGTTTCTGGCATTATAGCGTTAGGTGAGAAATGTGTGCACATCCCTAATGACATCAACCACACAAATTCTCCCTGCACAATCTAATCTGTAGCGTTTAATTTACTCACTGTCATCCAGCGTTTGGAGAATATTCCTTATACCTCTTTGTGTTCTCACCATTTTCTCCTCTGATTAAGAAACTCTTAAACTTCTTAAAAGTCCTCCTCCCTGCTCCGTATAGTTTTTACCTTAAGGTCTGCGATGCTCTGCAAATAACTTATCTTTACAAGGACCTAACTTAAAGGGGAAATTCTAAGAAAGGAATTTTCCTTGAATTTTTTTCATGCAGAGCACCTCTTTGTATTAGGAAGTTTTGTGAGTACAGCCTCAAATTTTCAGGAGGTCTTTACCAGGAGCCACATTATCCACAGGGGTCTCTTTGTCTCCGTAATAAACCGACCCGCTGATTAAAACCTGTAAAAACACTGAATGGAGGGGCTTCTTCCTACAGTGGCTGACATGAAACCGTAAAAATGTGAATGTCCCTATCTAGAGCCAGTGTTTGATTTGTCCATTCTGGGCTACTGTAGAAACGTGACGGTGCAACATTGTGATCTCCGTAGACGAGGACCTGCTCCCTATGTAAATATAAACAGCTCATTCTAAGGCAACAAAAACCCAACGATCCTTTTTTTTTTTTTTAAAGATATTTTTTGGGCATTTTTAGCCTTTATGTGCTAGGACAGACAAGCATGGAAGGGGGAGAGAGAGACAGTGTGTGACATGCAGCAAAGGGCCACAAGCTGGATTCAAACCCGGGCTGCTGCGGCAACAGCCTTGTATACGGAGCGCCTGCACTACCACTAAACCACCGACACCCCAGACCCAATGATCCTTATTTTCAGGTGATCATACACCAAAGAAAACAATATTATTATTCCATTTCTGCCAATAAATCCCCCTGAATCATACACACTGCACCTTTAAAAGAACTTATTCATATGTGCATTAGTGTGAGTAATCTTAAATGCTTTGTCAATATTTTAATGTGTTTTTGAAATGCTACTTTCAGCTGATATACGACACCTTGTCCTTCAGAAATGACTATAAATGAATGTAAATATGTAAGTAGAGATCATGTAATTTATTTTTCAATAAATATGATTGTCATTCTTATATGTGGTGTCGGGCTCAGTGATGTATGGTCGCTCTAAGTATGTGAACTCTGGTGTCTTCTCATGGTGTTCTATGTAAGGGTGTCACTTTTAGCACCTCTGCTGAGGCCAGGCCCCTCATTAAGCAGCACCTCGGAGCCTCCAGAGTCAACAGACACGTGCAGCTGCAAACACATGGCATGTTTGTCCATTTGCTGATCATGTTAGAGCGGGCACTGGAGGTGTGAAGTCTCAGCATGGCTGCCCTGTGTGCTACTGATCTCACAGATAGCTTTATTGGACGACTCAGCTGGCTGTCTTGGGCTTTGGGAATACCGTCACTCCACCTCTGAGAAACAAGTGACACCGAGATGAAATAATTTAAGAAAAAACGAACAATACTGCACATCCATATCCAGGGAAATGCTGGTGAGGTAAATCCTCAGTTACATTGGTAACAGCGTGTATCCACTTCTTCTGGATGAAGACGATGCTGTAAATGTTTGCTTCATTTACCACATTCATTACTCAGAATATTACAGTTATTAATTACTTAAACTCAGATCCACTTGCTCTTAATCATCACCTTTCTGGTGCAGAAATCTGCTCTTGCAAATGTGTTTACACAGATCTCATAGACAGACCCCAAACTCTTTTGATGTAACTGTGTAAACAAAAGGAAAACATCTGTTCACAGCTGATAGAAATGACTTGAATAATTATGGACAATGTAATAATACATATCTAATAATAATAATTAAGGACAGATGTGTTCAGGCAGATGAGAGAAAGTGTAACACAAAGGTTTGACTAACTCAAAGGTTCAAAACATCAGATGCAATGGAGACCATTCACCACCAGATGTCGCCCCAACTTCACCTTTGCTGAAAATCAGGCCAGGCCTGAATAGTTTCCTGTCACTGTGATTAAGTTTTGTTTGATGGACGTCCACCTGATGAGATAACTGGAGATCATGTTGCAGAGGTAGATGACTTCAGACTTAAAGATCCTGTCTTACAGAGAGCAGAGCAGTTCTTAGACTCTGACCTTCAAATATTTGAAATAAATCCTAAATATATAAACAAACACTGTGGTTTTTAAAAATTATGAACACATAATTCTACATTCACAGGGTCATGAATATGTGCGTAATGATAGCATGTAAATTCTCATTCATATCTGCTACAGTACAAAAATGCTAATGAAAAAATAATGTGTCATAATTCCTCGTTTTGCTGGGACTCACAGGTTCTTTATGTTTGCAAGGATTTACACTTAATGAGTGAAAATCATCACTTTCTGACTGAGGCTGGGCCCATGTTTACCATCCTGATCAGATATTTAAAAACTTTATTTAATGTAAAAATACTCCATCACAGGCAAAATACTACAATCAAAATGTTACTTCAGTAAGAGAAGAGAATTAACCAAAGGTAAAAGTACTCTTCATGAAGGTAGAATGACTTTTTATTACTGTATCCACTCATGGATGGATTACTGAGTACAACTGAGCACAGGCCCTAAAGTGTCACTACCCCCAGCCTTCACCTGTAAAATGTCAAATGTCAAATTAACACATAACGACCAGGAAGAGACTCAAAATGACCAAAAAAGAGATGTAAAGAATCCATGAAGAGACGTAAAACAAGTACAAAAAATAGCAGAACAAATACAAAGCAACACAAAACAACAAAAAATTACCAAAAAATCACCTCAAAGACACATTAAACCACCAAAAAACTTACAAAATTACTTCAAAAAGACACAACACGACCAAAAAGAGACATGAAACCACAAAGGGATGCAAAAGAACTGCAAAACAAACTACACTAACTATAAAAAATGGCAAAACAACCACAAAGACACACAAAACGATCAAATAAGACACAACATTACCTCAAAGACACATGACACAACCACGAAAAGACACAAAGTGACCAAAAAGAAACTACATCGAGATGCATATTGAGGACATGAGCCCTTTTTAAATAGGAGTTGTGCAAATTTACAGGAAAGCCCAATCAGTCTTTTTTCAGCATTGGCAGTATAAAAACAAAATCGGGGAGTGCAGCAAAATGCCGCCTACCTACTTTTGTTTATACAGAATGCGCCTTTTTCGGGGCAATGGGGGGCGTGAGCAAGTAACAAAACGTGTAGCTCAGCGTGTGACGTAAACAGTGACGTGGGAGGGAAGCCGCGGCTGGTCAGTCCTTCGGTGATTCTCTCGTAAGTCGGCCCGTCCTTCACCGTCCCCGTCATCTGACGGTTAATGGCCTCTTCGTTTGCGAGGACAAGGAGGGCGCGCAATTCCTTGTCTCCCCAGTTGCTCATCTTTACAGTGTCTGTCAGGTTTGTGTTTCCCTCTTGCTACTAGCTGCTCGCTAATTCCTGCTATCAGCTGTTTCCTGTTTATCCACCACCAGTGGCTCGCACGTGCAGCGTCATCAACAGCTCCTCCCACAAGTCTTCAACAGCTCCTCCCGTTGCAGAAGGCCGCCTCAGTTTGTTTAAACCAAAAGGTTCTACCAATATGTCTACCCTATGTGGCGGAAAATTGTGCACCTTGGATCAACTCGCCAACCAGCTCTGTGGGTCTAAACGCTTGCAGCTTGCCGGCAAAACGGCCCAACATTCGCCAAAAATCTGGCAGTGTGAACGGGGCTTAAGAGATGCAAAACCACCACATAGTCTGTGAGTACTTGCCTCTGTGTAGGAGAAGTGGGGGGGCCCCTTTGCATATCTGTGCTGAGAGGCGCATTTACTCATGATCCGCCCATGTATCCCCCTTACATCGAGACATTAACATGTGAGCTGAACTGTAGTGTTTATCTGGCCAAGATGAAACTTATTTTATTGTTTCCTCATACTGTTGAATAGTAAAACCTGTATCAAAATGTAAAGTTTTTTAAGCTGATCACATGCTTTATGTGTTAAGTAATTATTTGTAACAGTGACTGTTACTGTTAGGTAAATGTAGACGATATAAAAAGTACAATATTTGTTTGATTAGTTAGTTGAGTTAGAAGTAAAACTGTTTTACCTTAAAATAATAGTGAGTACTCGGCTTTACTTCCCACTGCTGCTACAGTACACTCAGTCTGATCAACTTTAACATAAAAAACAACAGCAATCATACAAAAAGTCCAGACACTGTTGTTTCCTACATGATGTGTCAGTCTGTGTGTCACAGTTTGGCCTGGTTCTGTCCTGATCTGCCCGGTGACACAGTCTGAAAGCTGTGGGTCATGATTATTAATATCTGTGTGTTACACCTCTGCCTGGCAGGAGACACACAAGTTGTTTACAAACACGCTTTTATGAGGGAGACGTCACACACACACACACACACACACACACACACACACACACACACACACACACACCCCTCCCCGCTCTGCTCGTCCCGCCCCCACCGAGCAGGGCTCATAAAAAGGCGGCAGCTCCTCAGCCTGGAGGTTAGTTCAAGAGCCGCAGGAGGCAGGAGGTTTCTCACAGGAGGACACAGAGGGACTTTTCTCTGAGGGACATACTCACACATCTACAGATATATAACGCAGACTTTGGATAATCTCAAACCTGATTTCTGGAATTATGAAGTCTCCAAAGCTGAAACCTCAAGGTAAATATAACTTTGTTTTTATATCCTGTAGCTTGTTATTTTTATTTGTAATAAAGCTTGGTGCACTGTTGATGCTGTCATTGTTTTTCTATAGGCTCATTCTCCAATAACATTTATGTATTTAGATATATTTTAATATTGTTTTATGACCCTGCATTTAATAGTTTCTCATATATTCATACTGCCATAACATGAGGCTCCACCGTTTATCTACTGGTAGGTCTACTTTCAGTCCCTCAGCTGAGATCTTAAGAAATTCATAGTGACGTTTTCTTGCAGCGAAGATCGTGAACGAGGAGGACCTGAGCGACGTCCTGTGCGAGTTCGACGCGGTGATGGAAGACTTCACGTCGCCGGTGGAGAAGCGACACTTCAGGTACTACGACGAACACCTGAAGACCATGAAGAGGAGGAGCAGCGCGAGCGTCAGCGACAGCGGCATCAGCGACTCAGAGAGTGAGTTGGAGATGAATTATTAACTGTGTTTTCAGCAGATTTGGGAGAACTGTCCGTGCATGTTGGAGTGTGTTTCCTAAATATGACAACACATAATTCTCTTTGGATCATGCAATGACAAATGTGACTTATGATCTGTAACATGGAGCAATGCAAGAGGATAAAGCCGTCATAAATGTTGGTGTGTTAAAGCAGGGAAGGTTACAGAGAGTATCTTTAACTTGGGGAATAAAAAGTGCAAACTGAGACACCTGAGACTCCAGAATGGAGATCAGGTCTGCAGAAATAATATAGTTACGATCTGTTTTCTGCATCTGTCACTTATGGATAACCGTCTCGAGAAGTTTTGCCCACTTTGCCTCCAGATAAAGTCTCAAGAAGTCGGTCCTATCACCTCTATTTATTGAACTTTGCCTCATGAATGCTCCTTCTCTCCTGGAGTCAGCGTTACTCCTCCTCCTCCTCTGCACTGCAATATTTTGGGTGCAGTTTCTTATCATGTGCCATCAGGAGGGCGGCTTTGTAGACTGGCAAACTGTTGCACATGCATGCATCCGTGCATGAATGCTCACATACACACAGAGCGGGAGAAAGATTTGATCAGAGTCCAGAGATCTGGGCGTCAGATCGAGCCACCGCTGCATATTTTGGCACACTCGCCCCACTATTGTGGCTGCTTCTCTAACATTTTACCGTCATATATTACTCCAGCATACAGTGTTTTAAAAGTCTGCGTCCCCAGCAGGAGAGCTGGAGAGCTGGAGAGCAGGAGAGCTGGCCCCGGGCAGCGTCTTACCCAGAATGTGATCGCCTCTGACATACGGAGAAAAATATGCTCCGGGTCCCCAGGAGCAAAGATAGTTTCCCAGACACGTGTGAGTGGGTTGGGACTTATGAGTGAAGATGTGGAAAATCTTTAGAGTCTTCATTTTTCTGGAGAGGCTGAGTGAAGAGAGGACGTTCAGATAACTGCAGACACATGCATGATGGACTCCAGAGAGATTCACGCTGTAGTGCTAGACATTGTTTGGGTAACTGCATAATAAGTGGGGTTCCAGTGGTTTTGCTAGTGTATCATCAGTGCCCACAGTGTTTACTAACCCAGCTAAACTTTATGTAATCACCACTGAGGGTCTCGCGTTAAGCAACATCACAGCAGGAGGGAGGGTGTTCGAACCTGTGTCTCTGGTGCTAATGAGGGTGTTGATTTGCTCAAGAGATCAGATTCCTGCGTGAGCTCTGTCCTCTCCATGGCAGTCTAATGAAGAGGGACCTGTCCCACGCAGGAACAAGCTATTGTGTTGCAGGCTGATGGATGGATGGACCGATGAACGTGCAGATAAATGACGCAAACTGTGCAGGGTCTTATAGAGCCGCCCTGGAGCGTGCATGTTTGAGTGAGGAGCAGAGAAAACTAAATATAGAAAACTGAGAAATGGGATAGATTCACGTCAAAGTCAAATGCTGATATTAAGGCCACAGCTCTGTGTGTGTGCCCGGCTGCTCCCCATTGTGTGTGGCGTCTCCTATCTCATGCTGTGTGTTCATTGCTAAGTGGTGGGAGTGGTGCAGGTCAGAGAGGGGGTGAGTAAGTAAGTGGTCGACATCTGAGACACTGTTAAGGTCCGATGGAGACCTGCACAGAGGAGTGAGATAGACAGGAGCAGCTTTAAGTGCTGCCTAATCTTCTTTCTGTCACACACACTTACTTCATACTCACACAGCCAGGAAGGTTGACACGTTTACCAGGAGTCTACACTTCTACAACCAGATGGGAATGACGAAAGAAGTTGCTTTTAGTGAGGGAAGTTGGACGAGCTGTACCAATCCAGCAGCTTTCTTCTGTCTTCCTCCTTTTCTTGCCAGACAGTGAGAACGTGTTATGTTATGTGGTGGCTTGAAATATGGATCTGGCAGAAACAAAGTGGTCATTATATCATTTATGTAACCATCCGTTTAGAGTTTGGGTGGTACAGGGGACGAGAACGTGCCCTGCTCTAAACGTGTCAGAGATAAATCTTACATAAGAGCAGGGGAAGAGCTGCATGACTTTCGAGATGTCTCTTCCCAAGACAACCTGTTATATTGCTGTCACTAGCTGCCACAATGGAGATTCAGTCGCCGAGTTCAGGTTGCATGTGATATTTTTTGCGTTGGGGTCGTCCAGCGTAGCAGAGCATAAACTTCTGCTTCTGGTAATGTTTCTTCTCAGGGTCAGCGTTGGCGCTGAAGCAGCAGAGACGTGTACGCTTTGCGTGTATCCACAGCTCGGAGTGTGCAAATACAAGCACATGCATGTGTTTGACAGGCCGTAGAAGAAAGGCTGTCATTAGAGGAGAATGCAGTGATTACACCCTGAAGCTGCTCCACTGACACAGATCAGATCTGAATGCGTTACGTGGGGAACACTGAAGCAAATCTAAGTCGTCTGCATTTTGTCTGCTGTCTCATTCTGACAGGTGCAGAGTCGCTCAACAGAAACAGCTTCAGCTTCAGTGATGAGAGGCTCAACTCCCCCACCGTGCAGTCGCCTACCACCAGCTCACCCCCTCTTATGTCACCAAAACGTGAGTTACACTCCTCCTTCTTACACTCTCACACAACTGTGACCTTTCTTACCAAAAAAATAAGATAAATCCAGGTTTACTTACTCTGGCAGAGCTCTGGCCTGCATACAGATTCAAATCTCTGTAATGAGAAATGGGTCAAAGTGAGATGTATTATAGGTCCAGTGTGTCGGATTTAGGGGTGTTTAGTGTTTAATCACCTGAAAATGAGAATTGTCGTGTTTTCGTTACCTTAGAATGAGCTGCTTATATCTACATAGGGAGCAGGTCCTCATCTACGGAGATCACCATGTTGCACCACCATGTTTCTTCAGTAGCCCGGAACAGCAACCAAACACTGGCTCTAGATAGGATCATTCATGTTTGCATTTTCACATTGGCCACCATAGTTAGCAGCCCATCCGCAATGAGTGTTTTTACCGATTTAAATCACCGGTCCATTTGTTTTAGAGAGGAGGAGACCTCTGTGGATAATTTGGCTCCTGGTAAAAACCTCCTCAACATCTTGATCTTAAGTTATAAGAAAAAAAACACTGAGCAAAGATAAGCAGGTGCCAAGCGAGCATCCCATCTCGGACGTGCCAAACAGTGTTGTAGAAACACAAATTTGTAACACAAAATTGTTTGATTCAGGGGTTTTTACTGGTTTAAATCACCAGGTCCTCTTGTTTTGGCAAAGAACAGACCTCTGCTGATAATTCAACTCCTGGTAAAAACCTCCTGAACGTCTTGATCTTAAGTCATCAGAGGAAAACAGTGAGCACAGATTAGCAGGTGCTGGGCCAGAAGCCCGTCTTGGACATGCCAAACAGTGTTAGAAAAACACTGATTTCTAACATGAAACTGCTTTATTCAGTGTTTTTACCGGTTTAAATCACCTGGTCTGGAAGAGACCTCTGTGGATAATTAAGCTCCAGATAAAAACCTTCTGAACAATGAACACTGAAGGAATTCTAACCAGGAGAAGTTTCAGCTGGTTGCAATCTGTAATCCTCACTGCTAGACGCCACTAAATCCTTTTAAATCTTACACACTGGACCTGTCTTATAATGTGTAACTGAAGATGCTTATGAAAGAACTCTTCACTCTTCATAGTTTAAAATCTGAATCTCTTTCTTTTCTCCGCAGCCAAACTGGGCGACACTAAAGAACTGGAGGACTTCATCGCCGACCTTGACAGGACATTAGAGAGTAAGTGCTAATGCAACCTCGCTGTCTGATGAATAAGCCCGTGCGCTGGCGCCGCCCGCTACTCGGGATTAACTGGCGCATTTGTTCCCTGTGTCAGCTATGCTAACGACCACTCATAAAGTGACACAGGAGTCACTCCCCTTAGAATTCTAAGAAACGAGGATGTGTGAGGACTATGGAGGAGTTGGGGCATGTTATGTGGACCATGAGGCCTCTGGGGTTACACTGGGGAGAAAGGCAGCGTATCCCTTTTCAGAAAGTGCTTCTACAAACACCATGCAGAAGTCCCGACTATTAAATGCCATCATTTTCCCCCAGAGCTCTGTACATGCATGAAAATGTAACCTAAGAGGGCACCAGGGCGTCGTTAAGTAGCTTACAGAACGTCATAGGTAATACACACACACGGTTAATTTGCGTTGGACCGTTTCTTTACTACGAGGAGAGTGAGTGTTTGAACTTGCATCAGAGTATCAGGAATGTGTGCTGCTGCAAACCTGGGCTGAAACTCCAACTGTAAATGTCAGGAATGGAATGAGACAGAAGTGGGAGTTGAAACGCTTTCCTTACTTCCGTGTTTTTTTCTTTCCACCACCACCGCCCCGCTCTGTTCTGTGTTTTGGCCACTGAATGTCCGTCTTTCACGGCGCGCAGGCGTACAGTCGCTCTGCAAAGCTGGACATGCAGTCAGGCAGTCAGCCAGCCCCCTGTTAGCCCCGCAGAATTGCAAATTTATGAGGGCCACCAGTGTTTACGATGACCAGCCTGTAAAACAGAACGTCCGCCACTCTGAGAATAGAGCTGGCAGCCAAGGAGCCACGGAGTCCTGTTCTAATCTGTCTGTCTCTGTCTCTTCTTAGGCATGTGACACGGAGGCTCACAGTCATCTTGGAGTGTAGCCATGAGGGAAGGAGGGAGTGGATGTCTGGACCCCCCCCTGAGCAGCTAACATGCGCCCCGGCCCCCACACCGAAAAAACCACCCAACAGGATAGAGCTGGATGGCACAGCAAGTGGCTCCACCACGGCATCAACAAGCTCCTAAAGTTAACCCAGCAGTGCTCCACTGACTCCAGGCCACCTGGCTACTGGGCTGTAAGGACTGCAAGACGGGTCAAAATTAGCATTGTAGCAACCTGAGGACGAGAATACTTCAGCCGCCATGATGTCAAGGACTCCATGAGACGCTGTGAGGAATGAAGACGCGGGATATACGCTGCAGAGTCACTGGAACATTTATTGTCACAAATCACAGACCAGGTTTCACTCCCTCATCCAAAACTTGAGCTGGAAGAGTATTTAAAAAATGGCTTTTTATAATAGAAATATATTTGTAATTTTATAGAGCTTCTTATTGTAAATTTATCAGTCTTTTTTTGGGGAAATATATTTTTGTATCATATGTAAATAGTAATTGTTCCAAATTCTATTTGCCTTGGTATTAACAGGACGGTCAGATTAAGATTTGACACACGTTGACTGGAATAAAGTTGGTTACATGCTTAAATGTGAACTGGAAACGTAATCCCTTCTGAGAAATAACTGGAAAGCAATTTATGTATTTAATACAGCTAATGCCTGCCAGAGGTGATATTAAAGTATGAAATATTGTTCTTTTATTAACACACGTCTCTCTTCTTTATTTTGGACTTCTGCTTCTCCAGGCTTCTGCCAGGTTGTTTCAGTAATCTGAATTTAATGTGCAGTCTTTAACTTGAAAGGTTCTGCATGCAACATTGAGAGCAATAATATGCATAGCCATGGGCACATTATGAGAAAATGGGCCCCTGGGCACAGACATGCAAAAGGCCCCACCACCTCTTGTACACTGGAGCAAGACACACAGACTTTGTGGTGGTTTTGCCTCTTTTCTTGTTGTTGTTTTGAATCTTTGTGGTCTTTCTGTGTCTCTTCCTTTGAGGGACATTTTGCAGGTGATAGCCAGGGAGGCCCCTTACACTTTGGGCCCCCGGCCCTGTGCCTGGCAAGCCTGTTCAGGAATCCATCCATGTGCATAGCAAACCACTATTTCCCATGTGAAGATCTCATAGGCGTAGATTTAGGCGGGTGCAGGGGACTTGCCCCCTTCAGTACTTGCAACACTTGCATTTTACCACCTTATATAAAAACGTGAAAACAGCCGAGGACTTCTGTTTTGATGAACCGTGTGTTTTCATTTATGCACCAAGTAAAGCAGGTGGTGGTATGATGCAATGTCAAAAGCAACAGTTGAAATCTAAAAAGTAAAGAAGCAGCAGTAACTAAATGCACGATTGAAGCAGGACATTTCCACCATAAACTGATTTGGTGCACAAAACTCACCACAATTCTTGGACTGCTGAGAAAAACTGCCACACCCCCCACTTATTATGTGTCCCTTCCAAATGTTGAATCAAAACCTACGCCCTTGGAAGATGTAGTGGAACAATGGCACCCTGAGCACAAACTGAGGTCATGCTCTGCTCTGTGTGTTGTAATCCAAGCTGGGAAGCCTACACATGCATGTTTGTGCATGCAAGTATCACACTTGTTAGCTTACTGTCGCTGCTTTGCACTGTTGCCATTTAGCACTGTTTACAAGTTAGCACTGTTAGCTGCTAGCTGATGACTAAGCTGCTCCCATGTTGATGTCATGTGCAGACAATTCATATGGTTTTTTAAGCCTAATTGCAGGTGCCAGAGGTAAAACGCTAACGTTAGGCTATAAAGAAACTACACCACAGTCGCATGACTTAATGTAATGGCTGTCTCATGTCACCGCATGTTTGTAACTGCCTTTTTTAGGACATGTAAAAGCTTCCGAATTCAAAAGTGGGTATTTGTTTTTATGTGGTAGAAGAAAATGTAAATGTCTCTTGAGATTGTTTTAACAACAGACCTTATTTCAGGCGTCAAATGAAAAGCCCACTGACTCCGAGACGAGGGAACCAGGAGAGCTAAAATGCTAACTCATTTCCACGTTTTAGGGGTCATTCCTGCAGCGCTCTGTTTGCTTCCTCTCTGTTGCTGTTACAACCTGCCGAGGCAATGTGCATTCTGCCCCAGTTTAGAATAACAGATGTAAAATGCAATCTAAAAGCACATTTCACGTTGAAATCCCAACTTTTTCATTATGTTCTAATACCTTCACTTAAATCAAATCACACCAGAAGGTATTAAATTCCTCTCGACGCCGTGGAGCACAGTAGGTTAGGAGCTGCTGACTGGTTAAATTGGAGCGGTAACGCAGCAGGATTTTTGAGTGACAGCTGGCTCTTCACCACCTCGGCACTTTATTAACCCACCAGCACCACTTCCCTGGTGTGTCCTTCTCCCCGTGTGTGTTTCAGTGCTGATCTCCCTCTGAGTTTTTGGCTTCCCTGAAAGACAGAGTGTAGCGAACACCGTCAGGCAAACCAAGAGCGCTCTATATTTAACTGTTAAAAAAATATTTCGGCATTACAGTTATTTAAGTTAAGAGAGCAATATTGTAGAAAGTGGTAAATACAGTAAATACATGCAACAACAAAATGAAATAGATATGAAATGTCTCTTCCTTCTGTGCTCATTAATCAACCACTCAACAAAGCAGCAGCTTATGTAACTTCTGTAGCAACAGGGTCTATTTCCAGAGGTGGAGGGAGACAGGAGGGTGAGACCCTTCTTGCCCAGCAGCAGGTGTGGCTGAAGTATGTAAGAGGCACCCCTCTGTCTGCTGACCACCAGGGGTCAAAGGCCACTAGCTCTGGTCAGATACACTTCCATACTGGTTCCATGGTGGCAGAGCAGCAGGTGCAGACACACTTGGGACTACTCTGTTTTATGTGTTTAAAGGAAAACTGCAGCAGTTTATTATAGTTTGGGTACCTGCAGCAGACAGATTGAAAAAAGAATGGTCAAAAACTGAGCAGAAGAGGCCAAGACATCTTGTCATTTACAGCCTCAAAGGGGCCACACAATCAAAAATGCTGTTTTTTTTTTTATATTTCCCATTATGCAAGTATGTGGCTCTTTCTCTCTGCCTGGTCAACATATCCTCATACAACAGTCAATATAATGTCTGATGAAAAGTAGAGTTACTGTGGTAAGGTTTTGGAAAACAAACATGGTGATGGCGTATCGTATCATAAAATGACTCAAAGTTCACATAGTTGCGAACACTGGTCACCAGGAGGAAGTCCAGTTTTGAGATCCCAACCTTCCTCCTTACCAGTCTACTTCCCTCTTTGTTCTTTTCTTCCCTTCAGTGAATTAGTGATGTAATTACACTCTTCCAAAATATGTGAGTTATAGAAGAATCACTGGCTCGTGATTATGTAAGATATGTGCAAATTTTGGTGCATTACTTTTCGTAGGAAAATGCATGAACAATATGAGCAGCTCGGCGTGATAAAGACAGTCTTTGAAACTCCATCCTTTTATCTGTAATGCAGCAACCCAGTCGCCAGATAAAATGTTGGCAAGTTTCTGCAAACTATGGATATGTTACATTTCCATGTTATTATGTAGCAGGTACATTGAAACTGTGGTTAATGTGTGTTTAGCTTAGGCACCAAAACCTCTTGGTTATGGTTAGAAAAAGATCCTGGTTTGGTTTGAAATACTGTAAAAAACAACAGCTTTTCATGCAACTATCCCCAGTATAAAAACAGCACCAGGTTGCTACAAAACACCTCACGTTTGGTGCCTAAAAAGCCTCTGGCAACAAAGCAATGACGAAATCACAACTGTTTTTTAAAGATTTTTTTGGCTTTTTGCCTTCATTGGATAGGACAGTCTGGGTGTGAGGGAGAGAGGGAATGGCATGCATCAAGGAACCGAAATCGAGGCAGGCTGAAATAGAGCTTGCGCTGCTGCAGCAAGGACATTCCCTTCATATATGGGACGCCAGCTCTACTCACTAAGCCACCCAGTGGCCCAGTCACAACTGGTTTTGTTGTTCATTGGCCTTGAACACTGATCTACAGCTTGGCAGGTGACACACCATCAACCATCTCCTCCAAGTCACTTTAAAACATTGATGCGTACGAAACTCACAAATGTAACATTAGTGGTTTGCAGAAAAGTATGATGCCTATGTTTACCTCTGGTGTCTGAGCTGGATGCAGACTTTGTTTGTTGAATTCTTGGTCTCAAAGTTGAGACATCCCTGCTTGCATCACTATGACATCATCAGACTTATTGTCTCAGACTTCACAAACTCCTTCCAGAGCCACAAAGACATTACACAGCAGTTTTCCCAGGCTCAGCGGTTCTTCAGCGTAGTGTCCCTTTACACTTTGCTGGACTTTAATGTGGCTCTTCGTCCTCACTTGGCCGCTATCTGTATGTAAAGAGAGACATCATGCCCCTCCTTCCCTTCAGCCAGTCACTGATCGCATCTGCACTGATTTGTTCTGCAGCCTTTGATTTTATTCCCTATGAAGTCTCATGTTTGAAGAGCTTAAATGAGACCTCAGCCCACAAGCTGAGAGTCCCCTACAGCTGTTCACAGTCTGTGGATCCAGCCGCCGTACTATCAGTGCATGCCAGACTGTGTTAATCTGATGGCAGGAAGCTGGCATGGAGACACTCGTCTCCGTGTTGTTTCTTCACTACAGTTGGCAGAGGGAAGCTGTGGGCACTATCCCACTGTGAGTCTACCTATCTGCACTGTTCTGCACCATGGATCAGCTGGCACTGATCGGAGAGACCGTGTTGACACAACACATGATCCCCTGAGGGTGAGGGTGGACTGCCCTCACCTCTAAAACAACTTTCCCACTTGGCAGAGTCAGGCATCTTTTTGGCAGCGTGAGTCAGTCCTGTAGAGGTGTTGGCTTTTACAGTGGACAGCCCATATGCGCACAGTCCTGGAAGTGTGGAAAAGTAAGAGACTCGATTAGATTGAAGATAAGAGAACACAGAGGGAAGAAGATGCTAAGGTGAATGAAGGAATGGGAGGACAGATGGAGAAATGTTTGAAGAAAGACAAACACTTAATACTGCGACCATGTGTCAGTCTGAACATGAAGATGGATGCCTATGGGAGGCCCCTCAAGACTGCTGAAGTGGTCGTTCTATGAATAGGCTGGGCAGAGACACACAGATGTGTGTCCACATCACAAAGAGACAGAAATACACAGAGCCAAATATCAGGTTCAGCTTTCCACAGGGTCTTCATCACTGGTGTCCAGATGTCCCTGCTGCAGTGCAACCAGAGGGGAACATTAATGAGTGTGTGTGTGTGTGTGTTTATGTTGGTCTCTGCAGCACATGATAGAGCTGTGCTGTTTGCACACTAATACACACTATATGTATGCATGTAAGTGTGTACTGAAGCGTAGCGACTGGTGTGTGTGAGCATGTCTGTGCCTGTTCACCATGTTGAGGTGTGTGTGTGTCTTTGCCTTCCCACTCATTGTTGTTTGAACTGTTGCCTCACAGAGGGACGGTCCAAGCTTTGACTCCTTCTTGTGTTAAGTGAGGTCATTTATTTTTCAAAGTGTCACACACCAAAAGGCACCCAGCCTGCATGGGATTACAACACACTGCAAACATAACAAACAGAGATATGATATAATGAGAGTGAAAGAACAAATGTAGCACACATTCATGTCAAACAATGTCAAAGCAGGTATGAAGTCCTGCTCCTGAACACATCACAGCAATACAATGTAACTTAAGTCAGCTGAATCGCCAGATGAAAATGTTGGTATTGTAAGTTCCTGCCATCCATGAATGTGTTACATTTGTACATTTCACAATCCTTCAACATTCCTTAAGTCATGTAGTGTATGGGCTGACTTTGTCATCCGGAGGTGGAGATTGTTGATGGTGGAACAATGCCGACCACCGTTCAAGACCAACAAACAGCAGAACTGGTTGTTCTCGTCAGGATAGTGCCATGAAAAGTGGCAGTTTTTTACCGTGACATTGCTGTGTTTCTTGCCAGCATAGTGCCACAAAAAAACAATTGTTTTGTACAGAGACGTCGCTGTGTTTTCTCCCGGGCTAGTCCAACATAAAGTAGTTGTTTTTTATTGAGACATTGCTGCGTCTCTTGCAGGGATAGTGCCGCACTAAGTGGTTGTTTTTTACCGAGATATCGCAGCATTTGCAGTTGTTTTACACCAAGACATCCCTGCATGTCCTGCCTGGATAGTAGCATGAAAAGCGATTGTTTTATACTGAGACATCACTACATTTCCTGCCGTTATAGTGCCCTTAAAAGCAGTAGTTTTGTACCTTGACATTAATGCGTTTCATGCCGAAATAGTGCCATGAAACACAGTTGTTTTTTACAGAGACATTGCTGCATTTCCTGCCAGGATCAGCCTTGACTGATGTATTTCCTGCCGACATAGCGCAACAAAGACAATTGTTTTTCACAGACACATCACTGCATTTTCTGCTGGGATTGCACCACTTTGTGCCTAGACCTAACCACAGGTCAGCCATGTTGTTCAAATGTAAAGAAACATTCAAGCGTAACATATCTGTGGTTTGCAGAAACTTTTCATGCCAACATTTTTTCTGGCGATTGGCTTACTGATGCACATCTGAGGCACAGACTGTGCTGCAGAGTGCTGAAAGAGGTGAAACACTTTGTCTGTAAACAGGTACCGAGGTCTGCAATCATCAGATATGGAAAACAAATCAGGACACTGTCGGTGAAGATTCTCAGACATCCAGGTTATGGTAATCATAAGTGCTATATATATACATATATATATATATATATATATATATATATATATGTATAGTCCAGTTGCCTATGATGCAGCACTTACAATCCGGACATTCTGCAGACATTTTAAGGAACTGTCGTTATCTTAGACTGATGTAATGCACAATAAAACAACAAGTGCATCCTCTCACAGGTGACACTTTCTGTTCTCTTCTAGATATGACTGAAAGCGTCCAGTTTCCACCACCACATCTCATCTGGGCACAGACAGACCTCTGTGCTGTGGTCGGGTAAAGGAGCGACACAGTGCTCTGGATGGTAACTGCACTTTATCAGACTGTGTTCATGACGCTTTCCTTAAGTTGTTCTGATTTCCCTCCACAGTCCAAAGACAGGTAAGCCAACTCAACTGCAGGTTTAATTTGCACACGTGTGAGTAAGATTTCTTGCCTCTAATCCAAGAAGTTCATCTACCTTAGGTTGCCTAAAGCGTGTCAGCGCTGTAAAGTGGTTCAAACCTTGACAGAAAGAGTTCAAAATGATTATCAGAAGTATAATTTGTCATAAATGTTCAAGGATTTGGGGGATAAAAGGAAGATAAAAAAGTTTCATATGCACAGCCAAAAACCTCCGCACTCACTCCCTGTCACTGACAAGCTTTCAGCAATATGACAGATGACTTAAGACTCAAATTAGGTTGAACAGGCACATTTGGCTGTCATGGAGGTAATTATGATCACCTCTTCCTGACCTCATGCAGCCCCTTAAATTGCACATCCATTAAGACCTCCATCATCACTATCTGATTGACTTCTCTGTGACCTGTCTGACAGTATTTGTGACCTTTCCAGACCGAAGCTGAAGTATAACCTCGACTCGTGATGCTATCTCTGTCTGAAAATGTAAAAACAACACTGGAGGATGAAGTATTCGATGCTAATGCCTGTTAGTGCTAATAACGACACCTCCCTGTGTCCGTGTTAACGTCACACAACTTAGGACTAAAATTACTTAAAGTATGATGAAATCTGGCCTCATCTCCAGCTTGGGAATGAGGTCACACTGTTCCAAGACAGATGCTTCACACTCACACACTCAGACACACACGCAGTCCAGCGACTGTGGCCGCTGGGAAGTCTGAACAATGTGTGGGAGTGTTGGGGCTGACAGAGCGGTGGATTTACTGCTGAGGACGTCCATGCAGCTGAACAGAAAGCTCAGTAGCAGGTGCTAGATGGTTGTCTAAAGACTCATTCCTTCAGGGAAAAACGTCACACGTGACTTTTTGGCGTGTTTGGTAGCTGAGAAACAATGTCTAATGTGTGCACTGACAAGAGAAATGGCTATCTACTACTGGTAAATGGACCTGTATTTGTATAGAGCCGCTTTAGTCTTCACTACATGCTTTAACATGCATGCCACATTCATCCATTCACACATACATTCATACACTGGTGGCCAAGGCTACCATACAAGGTGCCACCTGCTTACATACACTCATACACCAATAGCACAGCCATCGGGAGCAATTTGGGGTTCAGTATCTTGACCAAAAATGATTCAACATGGGGACTGGAGGAGTCGGGGATCTTGTGATCAGTGGACGACTCACTCTACCTCCTGAGGCACAGCTGCCTCATGTCCTAGGCAGTCAATTTGGGTGGGTGTAGCTTAAGTAATAGAGTGAATCAGCCATTAACTGAAGGGTTCTTAGTTTGATCCCAGTCTCCATTTGTAGAAGTTTCCTTGAAACAAACACTGAATACCACCATTCCTCCAAAAGTCTATGCAACAGGAAAAATGTTAGCAAAACTAAATGGATGGTATCTTTGTATGAATGCATCTGGTAAAAAAACCACAAATTTAAACACTATTATTTTCTCATTATGTGAGCGAAAAATGTGTCATTGTGCTTACGACCTGTAAGAACACCTGAACACTGTCCACCCATTCATTTTCACCCGCGTATCCAGGGCTGGGTCAAGGGGGCAGTGGGATTCGAGGCATGTTCTAGGTCTAGGCCAGGAAGACGTGCTGATCAGATGCCCGAACTATCTCAACTGGCCCCTTTTGATGCAAAGGAGCAGTGGTTCTACACAAAGGCAATGTCCACGCCGCAGCGGCCATGGGCTTGATTCCAGCCTGCAGCCCACCGCTGCATGTCATCTGCCCCTCTATCCCCCCTTTACACTTCAACTGTCCGGTCTGATAAAGAAAAAAAAGCCAAAATAATAAGAAGAATCCTTCAGACGTTCACGTTGCTGCTGCCAAACTTTAAATCTGTTCCCCTCTCTGCTCCTGTCAGCTGTGATTTTAGGCAGAGTTGTTGTGTCCTCCTCCACCCTGTTCACCTCCAGTCACCTCATCCAGAGCCCAGGACGAGCTCCTCAAAGCCCACTCCTCTTCACATCCAGATCCTCAGCTCCCTCTCCATCTCATCTCATCACAACCACCAGCGTCTAGACTCCACACATGGGGTTCCCTTAACTACTACATCTTTACCACCGTCCTGGATTATATGACGTCACAATGGGGTCAAACCACCAAAGACTTTTCACATTTCTCATACTTAGGTGCACATGCAGATAAACGTTCTTTTCTCTCAGACTGACATTACACCAGTGGAGCAACACTGCAGCTTTTCCATGTGGCTGTAGCAGATGATGCAGATGGGAGATGCTGGCGTGTGCTTTGTGAGGAGAGGTGCTGATATCACTGGGCTTTGAGCCTGCTGTGTTTCCAGCCAGTGTTTAGACACAGCTGTCTCCCCTGGAAATGCTTAACTCAGCCTGCACTTCCTCTGAGCTTGGCTGTGTCAAACTGGACCGGTTTAAACGAGGAGAAACTGGGACACCGGTGTCTCCTGTTAGAATTTTCCATGAAGAAAATGTTAACATGTTACAGTAAAGAGAGGAACACCTAAAGGAAACGGGACAGAGAAGGAGAGTGTTATCTGTAGCTTATTTATCAGACTAATGTTTGATTAAAGATAACAAAGAAAGACCATTTAACAAATGTACTCTGCATCAGCCCGAGAACGTATGAGCCCACTGTAAGCTTTGGAAAATCAAATCCAGATCATCTTGATTCGTGTGAATCATGCAGGACGTCTACGTGGCCGAGTGACCAGCTCTCAGACAGACTCTGAGTCAGAGTGCACGGTCTATTAGTATAAAGAGAGAGTGACCCTGTATTTCCAAACTGATGATGAGTCACACGAGTGTTGCACATATGATGAATGTGGTAACCCCAAGAGGACCTGCAGGAGCTGTGGTGACTGCAGCCAGCCACTCAGTCAGTTCACTGAGCAAACAGAAATATGCACATTTGTGAGACATGAAATTCACACAATTCTAAAAATCATTGAACACACACACACACACACACACACACACACACACACACTGTCATGATGTAGAACAGGGTCAGTATGTTCAATCACCTGATTTGCACAACAAATTACTTCCTCTTTTCATTAGCCTGCATGTGATACGTCTGCAGCCTAAAACCCAGAGCTAAACCATATTTCTGTGAGTGAGTGTGTGTGTGTGAGTGTAGCACCAGGCTGATCCCAGATGGCTCAGCGCTGTCATGGTCCTCCTTCCTATTGTCAGACGGGCCTGTCTGGTTCCCATCTGTTGCTCTCTCCATTTCCTCCCAGTGATCCTTCTGTCTTTCTGCATCTTAATAGCTCCTGAAAAACAGATCCATAACGTCAGTGTCCAACGCGCGTCTCTGTCTGAGCTGAGTTGGCACTTTTACATGGATAAAGCCATCTTAAAAGAAAAGATGTAAAATTAACTGGCACCAGATGTCAATGTGACGTCAGAGAGAAGCTGGTCTCTTTTGTTGTATGGACGTTGAAAATTAGGTTGCGGATATGTTTAAATGTCTACGTTATGTCAGAATTTTAAGGTATGTGGATATCTTACTATATAATGACGAAAACTCTGTGTGTGTGTGTGTGTGTGTGTGTGTGTGTGTCTGTTCCATGTTTTTCTCCTCACTGACTTGGTCAATCCATGTGAAATTTGGCACAGTGGTAGAGGGTCATGGGAGGATGCCAATGAAGCAATATTACATCAATTGGCCAAAGGGGGGCGCTATAGCAACCCATTGAAATGTCAAACTTTGAATGGGCATATCTCATGCCCCGTATGTCGTAGAGACATGAAACTTTGCACAGAGATGCCTCTCCTCATGAGGAACACATTTGCCTCAAGAACCCATAACTTGCGCTTATATAGATTTTCCGCTATTTTGAATTTTTTGAAAACCACTTCAAATGGATCTCTTCCTAGGAAGTTTGAGCGATCTGCATGAAACTGGGTGAACATAATCTAGGGACCAATATCTAAAGTTCCCTCTTGGCAAAAGTTGGAAAACTTCCTAAAACTGAGCTTCTATAAGGCAATGAATATTGCGGAGGGCGTGGCTCATCACATAAAGGTGTAGAACATCTCAAGGGTTTCACCCATCACCACGCAACTTTGTAGGCATATGACCACACATAATCTGAGGGGACCCCTCCATTATTGAGCCCATCAAACAAAATGGGGGCGCTAGAGAGCTCATTTCTTATCTAGGCCTAACCGCCATATGGATTTTTACTAAACTTGGTAGATATGTAGAACAGGATGGGTCGCGGGGGGGCTGGAGCCTATCCCAGCTGACATCGGGTGAGAGGCAGGGTTCACCCTGGACAGGTCACCAGACTATCACAGGGCTGACACATAGAGACAGACAACCATTCACGCTCATATTCACACCTACGGACAATTTAGAGTTATCAATTAACCTAGTCCTCAATCTGCATGCCTTTGGACTGTGGGAGGAAGCCGGAGTGCCCGCAGAGAACCCACGCTGACACGGGGAGAACATGCAAACTCCGCACAGAAGGGCTCCCACACCCGCTCACCAATGTTGGTGTTGTTTCTAATGTTTGGTATGACTAAGTCATGGCATGGTATGCTGTACATAATCATGGAAACTGTCAGTGTGTCATTCTGTCAGTCAGTCATTCTGTCTGTCCCACGTTTTTCTACTCACTGACGTGGTCAATCTATGTGAAACTGCACATAGGCATTGAGGATTGGCATAGGTAGAAGGTGACAAAACTACCAATGGGTAAGGACTAGTTAACATTATGATGCTCCATACCTTGTGACTGAATGTTTCTACATCAAGAACTTTGGCATGAGTCAAAAACAAAATATCAATGTCATCCTTGTTGACGTTGGCATTAGACGTTGTCTTGTCATTGAAATTTGGTCACCTGACATCACAACCTAAATTCAACCAAATATCAATGTCTAAAAAAGAGTGCATGCATTTGCAGGTAAAGAGCAGAAACTGTACATTTCCTGTGAAAACAGAATTTCATTTTGAAAAAAGCATTGAAACTAGCGTGAATTGAAACACCATGCCTGAACATCCAAATCTGACACAGGAGGGATCCTAGCACATCATATTTTGACGTGTAGGTCCACTGACAAAGCGGCGGTATTCTGAGGATGTGCAGCAATGATAGTCCACACAAACACAGGATATGTGAGGCAGCTATCATGCATACGCAAATCCATAGTAAGTAGAAAGTAAGTATATCTCTAGCTCAGGTAGGACATTGGTAGAAGTGGTGTTACAGCTGCTTTGTTACTTGACAGGATAATTCCAAGTCGTCATCATAACTTGCATTTTATTTTTCATAGGTCTGGCCATAATTGTTTTTACAATATTTTTGGTGTTTTGCCTTCATTTGACGGTGACAGTGGAGATAAAGATAGGAAACATGGATAGAGTGAGGGAGGTGTGATATGCAACAAAGGCACCTGTGGTACCGTTACACTCCACTGACTGTTGTTTCTATCAGTTATAAAACACAAACACACACACTCTAAATTGGTTGCTGATATGTGGGAATGACTTCACTAAAGAGAAGTCAGGTGGGTCGAGAAACATTATCAGTCAGACCATAATACAGACTTTAGACAAACCCCGGTTAGTTTAATTAAACTGGGAGAGTAAACAAAGGTGAAAAGTACAAATGGAGCAGGACGACATCCTGGTTCATATTTGAACAATCGTTGCTCTACCTTTGTGCAGTGAAGGATTAGAAGTGACTCTGCAGGTGCAGTTGTTTAGAGAGTACATAACCTGTTTAAACTGTTGGATAATGCAAACGTCTGATTGTTTTAATGCTTCTTTTCTTGCTCTGTGTGACTTTGTTTTAATGAAAAAAAGGACCCAACTTTTGATTCTGAAAGTTTCCTTTAAAGGAAGAGAGATAGAGAGGAGGAAATAAACTCAAAGAGTCATTCAGATAAGAGTCATTATGTTCAAACCAAAGAGAGAGATAACACAACTAGTGAACACGTCCCTCTATTTCCTATCATGATAAGGTCTATGAGGTCCTACATCAGTATGTTTTACACTCTGTGTGACAGTCTCTCTCTCTTTAAAGGAATGTTATCCAGTGATGCAATTTGTCCCCTCTTAATTCTTAAATGGCCCCCAGTGCCGCCACAATGAACCCTCTCTTCTCTCAATGGACCTCTCTGTGGTGCACACTTATCGGTTCCTGTGGTGCCAACAGGCGGATTAAACAGAGAGAGAGGGGAGAGTGAGAAAACTACAGAGAGGACGAGGTGAGTCGGATTCCTCTGTGTTACTGTGTGCAGATTTAACATCCAGTTTCACCAGCAGGGAGGGGGGCCTTCCTGGAATAATAGTAAATTGATCAGTATCAATATACAATATCTCACAGTCAGACAGTGGATCCCAGTGGAGGGATATTGGAGGTTTGGGGGGTGTGAGGTTGTAACGTACTGCTGAGGCAGTGAAAGACAAGCTGTCCTCCACACATTTCTGTTTAATTACACCCCAACCACACAGAGACTTTCACAGCACTTATAAACAGCTCAGTCCCACAGACCTCTTCATTCACACCAACATCAAAACATGAGCTCAGACATGTTTAAATGCAGCTGCTGTAATTTTGACTCAAATCTTGAACATATTAGTCTTCTCTCTGAGGAGGGAAACGTCCAGGGCTGCAAAGTGGAGCCAATATGCTAAAAACTGCAGTTCCTCAAATAGAACTCTGTTGACAAATTACTATGGCAACAATGTTGATTAGGCAACATAACAGTGGGGCTACCCCTGATTCATAGATACAGGTGTTTCTGTAGCTGTTGCTATTTTTGTTTGTTTTCAATTCATCAATGTTAACTCATTTCTAACAAAGTCTCGTTCAGCATTTGGTTGTACTAAAAGACCCTCTAAGGAGTCGGATGATCAGTTTTCCAGTCCTGCACTGGGTTGGGTACACGAGTAACCCGCAAATAGCTGTGAAATGGGTAAAAAAAAAAAAAAAGAATAAATGATAAATATACATTTGGGATTCACAATAATATTGGCATATCATTGGTATCGGCCAATGTTGGCTTTAAAATGAACGGAATGATCTGAATCAGCCAACATGCTGATAATATCAGTACGTCATTGTTATCAGCCGACCACAGTTTTTGACACGAACATGGGACATTGGTGGCTTAGTGGTAGAGCAGGCGCCCCATGTACAAGGCTGTTGCCGCAGCGGCCTGGGTTTGACTCCAGCCTGTGGCCGTTTGCTGCATGTCACTCCCCCTCTTTGTTTATTGTGTGGCGCAAACATCGAGTCCGAATTGGGCTCAAATCAAAACCTCAATTTGTTTTAACATTTTTAAATGGTTGTTTTCACTAGCTAAAATAGCATTAGCATTATAACAGTTAACCACAGCATTTCATGCACCATGCTAACCTAGCTAGCAACTAGCATTAAGGTTATTTCAACCCTCTTGTCCAAATATGGTCCAAGATGGCGACGACCAAAATGCCATACTCAAGGCTACAGAACAGAAGTCATCATGATGATTTCGGAACGGACTTCGGAACAATGAGTTTAATATGGTCGGAACAATGGGATGTCGAACCAATGGGCAGTTCCCGTATTTTTTACCCTTTAAACCACATCTCAAGCGAGAAAAGTGTCTCCTTTGGATAAAGTTGTGTGGTAACGTTAGACCACAACATCAACTCAACGTGAATAAGATTAACAATGATGTCTACATCTGTTCTAAGGTAAGTCAACATTGTGTTTGAGGCAACATATTGTCACTTTGCTGGAAAGAAATATAAAGTTATCTTTAACATCTCTAGCTAACGTTAGCTAAAGTTAGCCTAACGTTAGCTCCTAGCTGCGTTGTTCATCATGTCACCTTGTTTGCTGGGAGTTCATTAGCCTATTTTGTTCTAGTTTTGTACTTTGGTGATGGTACATCATTGTTAGCTGTTGTCCAAAGGGCTCTAGTTAAGCTAACGTTAACTTCTGGAGCTTAGCTTCATTAACTTATCTGTAATGGCAGAGATAACAAAGGTTGGCAAACGTTATGCTGAATGATTCAGTGTAAATACTGTAGCACCAAACTAACGGAGAGACACTCTTGGTAAAGATGGTAAAAAGGCCGTTATCCTTTTCTCATATTCTGAGCCAAAAACCTTAACTTCAGTGGCACTTTAACTTGTTGTCTTTGATGGTGACGGCAACCACATGCGGTTCACAAGCGTACACTGTGACCTGTAAATTTTGGCTTGTAATTTAAGCTTTTCATCGACCTTCTCAACAATAAAATGATGAATATATCCCTCCAATGCGTAGTTTAGGCCCTTTTGGTTACTTCTCAATGACATCTGATCGTTATGTCCCCAAAAATCATCAGTTGCCTCCTGTGAAATGCCGTGTACTGTGACGCCTGCCATAGCGCCGGGCACTGAATGTTGATAGTTTGTCCGAGTGAGTGGAGGGGGCGGGGCTTAGCCATTGGTCAGTTGTTAATTTAATCATGCTTTCAAACACACATTATCATCAGTGAGTATTAGAAAACTCTGCTGCAAATAAAGTAACCAGGAAGATCATTAGAAGCAAAAATGGATGTAATATTGAGATATTGGACTGTCGTTAAATACAACAATATAAACTTTATTACATTGTTGAAGCCACTTTCATGTCTCTGCACTGACATTAAGTTTTGCTTTTTTTAAAAAAAAAAATCAAAATGGTTGTAGTAGGTTGTAGGTTGTAGTAATAATAAATAATTAATATTATGTGTCCAGTTTTCCACATTCATTGTCATTAAATATGAATGGACAGCTGCTGTGTAAATCCTCATAACTTTGGGTGAGCAAACATTATTCTAGCAGACAAAGGCCATTGTTAATAATTAAGTCCCAGCAGATGCCTCCTCATGTAATCCCTCCTCCTGCTTTCACTTCTCCTCCCATCCTCCTGTTGTATCTCTCCATCCCTCCCTGTCTTTTATTCTTTTCCCGCCCTCCGCCCTGCTGAGCTCTTCTTCTCTCCCTTTATCTCTGCATGTCTCCTTTTCACAACTAAACTTGTCCCCGCCTATGTCTTTAATGCCTTTACTGTCTTCACTCCTGCCTCTCATCCTCAACATGACCCCTGGTGCTCTGAAGGAAAGTGGATTTTCTTTCTCTTCTCTTGACCCCCCTGTCTGCATTATTCCACCCCTCCCTGTGTGCTGCCTGCCCCGTGGCCAGGTTAGAAAGGTGGGTCAGGGTTTAGCTGTGGGGCAGCAGCAGCACCCTGTCATTAAGGCTGAGGTGACACATGACCAGACTTTCCATGGGAACTGGACCCTGAGGGGGAAAACCTCACCTCAGCTCACCTGAGTGATGGTGAGAACTTTCTTCTCGACTGTGGAAGTCGTTTTCAGCTTTATTGTTTTACACACGTGCAAATTTACACAGTGAAAAGTGTCTAGTCGTATTGAACTCATGTTTGGGATCATAGTTCTCCTCTTATAACTCAGCTACCGCATATGCAGAAAATGATTCACTGAAACATTCAAATAACTCTTGAAGATTGGGATAGTTACTGGAAATAAAATACAGAAGTGAACTACTGCTATCAAGTTAGCAGAGTTATACCTGTCCTCAGAAAATGAATCCGTTTTTAACAACTGTCTTTTTCAAGTTTGAGGTCGTCCAAAAAACTGCAGGAGTTTTTAGGACATCACATGAAAGTCAGCGTCTTCATTCCCGTGATTATTCAGACAAAACATGTTTTAGGCCTTAAAACAGCTCAGACACTGAAAATACACCCATTTAGGACCATAAATTACACCTTCTCCAGTTTGAGTCCATCCCAAGACCACATCTCTGTCCTCTCATTTCCTGACATCATTCTCAATTCAAATCTCTACTTTAAAAAGACAGGAAAAATACCAAAAATACACTGTCTCATCAAACGGGCAGCATATTTGAACATCCAAGACGACTCCTGTTGAGATGAGTAGCTATTCTGTAAGTGTACGGTAAATACAAAGTGTGTTTCACAGAGTAACAGACAAATATTCAGACTGTCACTGATAAATTACAAAACCAGATAATGTGGCAGCAGAAAGCAAAAAAAAAAAACGGAGGCTGTATTCTGTGTAAGCAGAATGGGCAGGACTTCTCTTCACTATAATGAGCACTGAAATCTGCATGTATTTGTTTGGCAAACCAAGACTAACTCTATAGGGCCATATTTAAATGATCTGTAGCACATGGTCGAAACTGCATGGTGCATGTGAGTGTCCAACTTTTGCAAGTTAAATGGCACATTATCTGGGTGCAAAGTGCAAAGGGGTTGCATTTAGTCCATTAATTAATCATATGGTAAACTTTAATGTCCCATAGGGGCAATTTGAGATACAGACAGTAGTCATGAGCACAACAAAACAGACAATACAATACAAACACACAGAATCCAGTATCACACACTGTCAGGGGTAAATCATGGACAATTAGTGGTCACTGCTGGTTAAGATAAGCGATAGCAGACGGGACAAACATGATCTGTAATGCTGAGTGCTACATTTAGGGAGGCAAAACATTCGCCTTGAAGCAAGCATCTGAAACTTAATGTAGAGGGGATGTTGAGAGTCTGAGACAATAGACCGAGCCGTGTCATCTCCCATTTCTTTTACTACTACTTACATGGCAGATCCGGGAAACTGAAGGAGCAAGCGGTTTTCTGCTGAGAGTACTGCAGTAAGATCGGTGAGGTCACTGCAAAAGATATTGCGGGACATTAAAGCAACAAAACTAAAAACTGTTGAAACTTGACAGAAGAAACAGAGCTAAAATTTTAGCCTCTGAAATAATCAATGAAGTTACGTTGCTCCTTTTGCATTATTGTGCACATTGTCTCTCTTAATACATATTTTATGTGAGTTAATGTTTTCCTTATTAATGGTGTATTATTTCACCCATATGTAAGCATCCCTGTGTGTGTAACACACAGAGTTTACTATCTGAATCAGGGCTGCCCCTGACCAAATTGGGGCCCTAAGCGAAATTTTATTTGGAGGCCCCCATCCCAAATGTATCATAGGTACAAAATGACCGTACAACAACTTGCCATTTAACTTGACAACCTTTATTGGCAATAACAAATGTACTGTAGATACACTAGTTTGGCTGTATGAGTCAAATAAAATAAAAAAAATCAACCTGAAATAAATAAATAAATATTAAATAAAAATAACTTCAAACTGAAATAAATAAATATTTTTTCAACCCAGCTCTAGAAAATACTGCGCGATTTTAACTTCAAATCCGCTTTTTGTTTGTCAGTGGATCAATTGCTTTACGTTGCCTCAAAAAAGCAATATGCCAACAAATGGGCCTGACCACATCTCATTTCAAGACCAACACGCCCATGGAAGTACAAATGGACACAAGTACATTTGTACTATCAGAGAGGGGCCTATGAGTGATTCGACTGAACAAGTAAATGTGCTATTAAATCAAAACATTGCACTAAAATTAGCTAAAAAAAAAAACACCATGTAGCTGCAGATTTAGTTTATTTGTGGTTCTATCACAGTTAATGAACCCTTTACATTCTGATTAACTGGTAATAGTAAAGATAATTAGTGTACCCACGGTAATACTGAACACTTCTAATGAATCCAACAAACTATTCGTTACACTCAGTTTGGGATGACAGCAGTAATTCCAACACAAAGGTGAGCAGTTTCTTCAAAGCACTTGTGTCAACACTTTGCATTTACCCAAAGAGTTACTACTGCAACTGCCACCTCAGGGCAAAGTCTCCTGTCTTATCTCAGACAGGTGAACCTAAAGGAGACTGTTTGATTTTCAGCAGAGCCTGCAGGGCATCACTGAAATCACCCCGCATAATTACTGCCCAATACAGGCAACAAGAACAAGACAGACACTGTCCTGTCTCTGACAAAGGACAGGGGTGTTCAGAGTCTTTTGTTTGACCCTATGCTTGATGTGTGTGTGTGTGTGTGTGTGTGTGTGTGTGTGTTTGACAGGAAATAATAAAAGGAAAAAGGTATTATTTGATGTTTTCTTCCAGCTCTGTTCATTCTCGCCTAGATTTATGCTTTTTTTGAGTGCATTCACTTTCCGAGACAGTAAATTAGATTGGGATTGGCTTTTTAAAAGTGCATGAACCTGTGTTTAAATCACTCCGTTTGTTCAGTGTGTGTGTGTACAGTAGGTGTGTGTGACCAAGTGCTCTTCATTCATAAATCACGCCCCACATGCCAAAGAGTCTTAGCCAGGATTTGTTCCTAAATGCATCAGATTTCCTTTTGCAAATGCACCTTTCATCAGCTTAATCTTTTTCAGTGGAGCGACGATAAATTACTGTCAAATTAAAATATTTAATCACCCCCCCGTAAAAGCCAAGATCTCTATCTGTCATCCTGTCCTCCCTCAGAACAAATAAAGAGACTGAGAAAGTTCCAGAGGAGGCCTTAACAAGACACTGCATGCTGCCCGTCCTCTCTGAACTCTACTGAACATATTTGTCATGAACAGTGAATTATGTAGAGAAGAGCTGAACTCAGCCAGCTGGTGACTGGAAGTTACAGTCCTCATGAAATATATTGGTGAAGCTTCCACAAGTCAAAGTTTAAACACTACTGGTGACTTTTAACCTTGTGAGCTACTTATCTTATGTAAGACTTCCTCAAAACTTTCTATAATCCTTACACTCTACAAGTATACTTTGGCAAACTACTACTACTACAAAGATCTTGTCTTGATTAGCCGTTTTATCTTGGGTGAATGGCCTAGAGTCAGTGTTTAGTTTGTCCGTTCTGGGCTACAATAGAAACATGGCGGACCCAGTGGGAGAGGTCCCGCTCCTTGTGTGGATACGAAGGGCTCATTCTAAGCAAACAAAAACACAACTTCTATTTTCAGGTTATTATACACCAATGAAAACCTAAGTATCAATGTTTTTTCTTCTGCAGTTACACTTCTAAAACACTAGTTGGCTGGACACATTTTCCCCAAAAATACAACATGCTAATGTTATTAGCACAAGCCTAATGGCATTTTACATTGCATAAATTAGCAGCTAGCAGAGTTTTCTTTTACTCACATGAAGCAAAGACACACCAACATTTACCAAAGGTAAAGATACATAATACGGCTCCATTACAATTCATAAAATTCACTGGCAAAATAACTGTCTTATACAAATATGTTTTCCCCACAAATACAGCATGCTAACGTTATTAGCAGAAGCCTACAGCATTTTACATTGTATAAATCAGTCTTGGGGCTAGCTTATTGTTTCTTAACTGTGAAATAAAAGTAAATAAAGCTTAATTTCCACTAAGCTCACAAAAACAATCAGGAAGTCTGCGTTGCCACGACATGTGGTTACATTTCTGGAGAAGTGCACGCCAGGCTTTGGCGTAGGCTATGGTGTCAGTTAAACGCAAAAGGGATAAATCCTGCCACACTTATCTGAAGGGCTTTTCCATCTGCACTTTTGGCTGCCCAGAGTCAGATTGTGCTGCACTGATTTGCATTTCCATTACACACAAAAGTCACACCTGAGATAGACCATCTCTGGAGTCAGGACAAAGTGTACCCGACCATCATCCTGTCTCTGTTTCTCCAGCACTAAGCGGTAGATGCCAAGCAAAAATGTAACATCGCTAATGATAAGTAGCTGGCTACCAACAACTGTTGCACATTGCAGAAGTAAACAAAGCAAAAGACTGCAGTGCTTTTAGACATCATCAGCTCAAGACAAGCACACCATCAGTTGAAGACATGCCTTCCAGCAGGTAGCCGTGCTGTGTAGAGATGCAAATTCCTGCTGCTTTGGGCTGACATGCAGAGTCCAACCGAGTCAAGCCAATGCACATGCGCATAAAAAAGGGCTAATGCTGTTGTTGTGGAGCGGTGGTAAGAGGCATCTGGGAGTCAGAAAACCCAGTAGCTGCCCAGCCTGTGTCAGCTGGCAGAAAAGGAAAGCTCATTCAGAGAGGCATTTCCTGACTGTTGAGGTAATTAGGCCCATCGAGCCTCAGACACACAGGAATAACCCAATCTAAGTGTGGCTACGCTAATTAGACTCGTTAGTACTTTTTTTTCCCCGCTCTCTCTTTTTGCACGTTGACAACATTTATTTAGTAAAGGAGTGAACAGGAAATCCATATCGGGGCTGTGTAATTTCCCAGCTCATTAGGCAGCAAAATAATATTACTGACTATTATTAGATGAGAAGAAATCCTGAGTAGCAATCATTTGGGCGATGACGTTTAGGGAGGGAAGCAGAGAAAGGAAAACATCTTCCCTTGTCTTTCCAAAACAGGTCGGACTCCTGGCGTCAGTGGAGGAAAGGTCAGGAACACACACACACACAAGCCTCTACTGTTGCTGTGTTGTGGTCGAAAGGTAAAGTCTTGGGAGGAATGCATGCGTGGGTATGGTGTGGGGGTAAATTGTATGTTGTTTTCTTTTTCAGCGATACTTCCAGATAAAGGCGTACAGATAATCTAAGACGACGAGAACAGGAGCATTTGGCATTTGTCTGTCGCACAGAAATCCCTCTCTACCTGTCACTGAATCATTCATCATCATTATGGTCATTACTTCTTCTCTCCTCAGGGCTGTTGTTGGGGATAAGCTCCGGCTTAGATGCTGTCTGCAGGACGCTGCAGTCCCGAGGTCAACAGCTACAGCTCCGCCCTTGTTTTGTGCTTGTGGGGAGAAAGAAAAGAAAAGCAGATGAAGTTTAAACACAACTGAAAACACACAGAGACACAGCTCGGACTGAGGGAGGCAGTTTGCTGGGAGCATCATTCCTTTCTTCATCACTCATCAAGACAGTAATGTTGAAGGGGGCATTCATTTCATGGGTATAAACGAGCAGCATTATCACATATCATCTCTGAAATACACTGGAATGTAGCTGAAGGAGCGAGAGCAAGAGATGGGGGTGGTTAAAGGTCTTGCCAGACCAGCTTGGGTTGACGTGGTGGTGTGAGAGAAAGAAGCAGGAAGGAAAGAATGAGGGACAGAGGGAGGGAGGAGAGGGAAACAGAGGGGAGAGATCTGCAAAACAAATCAGGGCAGCGTCTGTATACACACACACACACACACACACACACACACACAGACTCCAAAACACACCAATAACACACTCACATCACCACGCAGGGAGCGGAACAACTGACAAACGGTAGTGAAAACGAAAAAAGGTTTCTGCCGTCAGTCACGACCTGTAGCCATGACAACAGGACTCGGGGCCAGATGTGTACGCGCCAGTGTGAGCGCACAGTCAGCAAGTATGCAACATATTGTCATGTGACTGTGAGCTGGCCTGGCCTGGTCTCAAATCCTGTGCCTTTGAGAAGTGGAGTGCACACAGAGTTTGACCCAAAACAAACACTACAACTGGATGTCAATGAAAAAACACCTTCAGCAAGTAAGGAGGGGATTTATGGAGAGAAAAGAGGCTCGATACATGTTTCAACACATAAAGCAACCCCTGTGGACAAATGTTAAACTATTTGATAATGAATATGAGACAAATTGATTGTATGACAGTATTCTACATAGATAGGTAGCACAGGTAGGTTGCATAGGTGGTCCAGCTTCTCTGGGATGGCATATCTATATTTGTGGTCACAAGAGGTTTGTTGTGTCTCCCAGCACAGTCTCAAGAGCATTGAGGAGACACCAGGAGACTGGCCGTTACGCGAGGAGAGCTGGACAGGGCCGTAGAAGGGCATCAACCCAGCAGCAGGACCAGTATCTGCTCCTTTGTGTGAGGAGGAACAGGAGGAGCACTGCCAGAGCCCTACAACATGACCTCCAGCAGGCTACTGGTGTGCATGTTTCTGACCACACTGTCAGAAACAGACTCCATGAGGGTGGCATGAGGGCCTGACGTCGTCTCGTGGGACCTGTGCTCACAGCCCAGCACCGTGCAGCTCGATTGGCAGTCACCAGAGAACACCAGAATGTGCAGGTGGAAAACCGTGACGCCCGGCTTCTCAGAGTATTCATGTGAAACTTCAAAATGAAAAAGTGTTTTTTGTGGATTGGAAAAACACTTTAGTAATGAACACTTTTATCCCTGGAAATATGCTGGTTCTAAATAGCTTGCTGTTAGCAAACACATACACTCTAGAACATCAATGTACCTTTTCCGATCAGTTTTCTCTTTGGTATTTTTACCTGAAGATAGAGGCTATGTAATATTCTGCAGTACAGCTTGGGAAACCCTTTACATCAAATCTGTCTCATGATTTTTGGCTAATATATGTACTATTGACTTGACTTGACTTTGGTTAAACAGCAACAGGAGGCAGAGGACAAGGACGAGGACAACGTGAGCAGTGCAGAGGAGGTCAGAGAATCTATTAGAGCTGTGCTGTGTGAAAAGACACACACATATCCACACAAGTGTTGGAAATAGAGCACATGCTACAGAAATGAACCAAAGCCTTAAATTAAACACAGTTTTAGTGGCAGAGACAGAAGAGTTGTCTTTTAAGATGGATTCAGGTTGGGGTTTTTTCTTTTTGAGTGACTGCATTTCTAAATGTTGTCACACGGGAAAGAGATTAAATTTTGGATGATACTGAATCTCACAAGATAAGAAAAAAAAGCACCCTATCAAATGTTTGTACAATAGGTAGCTTGTGTAGCTAACAACTCAAAAGTCACAAGCACACAAACAAAAAGTTGTTTAGCAGTAGTCAAGGACAACAGCATTATCATATCTGTTCTGAGAGCTGACCACAGCAGCACGTTGCCAAAACCACATCCTCTGCACGATGTAAGACTCATCACAGGACTGAGAGACAGCCCCAAGAATCAGAATGGGAAGTATTAGTAATGGAGGATTCACTGTCACTGATGTCTCATTTCACAGGGAGTGGAATGGTGGAGGAAGGCCAGGACTATTTGGCTTTGGAGAAATTGACAATTACTTTGTCTTTTCACACTTTTTTCACTGCTGATTTCACTGCATTTTTTTCCATTTTCCAGTAACCAAGTATGATTTGAATTAAGGATCTGTGCAGGCAGACATGGGGGGAGTTCAAATGGGAGTCTGTGGCGGCAAGTAAGCTGTAAGTGGTGAGAAAAGTGAAGATGCCAATACTGAGTGGAAAGGTTTCCTGTCCTTGTGTCTCAGTTTTCATTAGCCTGACATGACATGCACACACACACACACACACACACACACACACACACACACACACATCCAGCTATCTGGATCAGAGTTAGCCATGTGGATTGGCTTTCATCATTACAAATGTTCCACTTCAGCCAGGCTAGGCTTACCTGAGTTATTCAATAACGAAGCACATGGGTCCAGTGGACAGAATGACTTTTCCATTGAGGCTATATGTGTTAATCTGTTGAAACTTTAACTACCTGGCAATGACAGACAGAAACACACACAGAGTGTCATGACAGCAAAGACTCCACCTAAACTACAACATGGTTCAACTTAGTAATAAAAATCATAGATCTAATAAATAATGGACATAGCAACCATGATGTCACACATGGAGTTGTGGACTCTTGTTCTGAAGCCTCAAGTTTGGCATTTTTGGCCGTCGCCATCTTGGAATTTTGGAGCCAGAAGTGAGGGTGGGGCTAGCCCTAACGCTAGCTGCTAGTTTGGTTAGCATGGTGCAATTACAGCTTTAGTAAACTATGATAAGGCTAAAGCTGATTTTCACCAGCAAAAAAACAGACTTAAAGTCATTAAAACAAAATGTAGTTATTAGGAAAACTGAACTTCTGACTCCTAAGTGCCCATGTCCACATTTTTTTTTTTCTCAGCACCGGCGTCTTTTTCAGTTGTTCCCAATGAGTAGAGGGCATATGCAGCCCGCACAAAAAGTGCAGCACCGGTTGCCTTTTTTCAGAGTGCTTTGCTTTTTTTGTGCGGCCACTCCGAGAGCCTCTAGTTGAAAATCTCTGAACTTTTCAGAAAGGCACCGGTGCCATCACTGCTGCTTCTTTAGCTAGGCTGCTGGTGACTGTCACAGCAAAGATAAGCTCATTTTTTGGGAGCAGATTGACCAACAGACACTGGATGATGCTGGTGAGTGTTGTGCTTTTATCACAATTTGCTTTGTTAGCTTGTTGTTGTCTATGTAGTCAGTCCTCTTTTTATGTAGCTTTACGTTAGCTACCTAGCTAATGTTAGTGTCAAGATATTGTTGTCATAGAAACATACCCATATGGAGTACCTAATTTAAAAAGTGTGTGCTTTTTTATAAAGCAATAGGATGAAGTGCTTCCCAGGACCCTGCCACCGCTTTTATTCGTGGACACAGTTGACCAAAACTTTCATGAACTGAAGTGCAGTGTTGGATAATCTAAAAACTCATTTTCGGTTGGGAAAAATCTTGTTAACTGTCGCTGTCAGATAATCAGTGAAAATTTTGGTACACAAGCTGCCAAGTTGACTTCATACAGCAGAAACATGACGGATGTCAGTTGATGGTAAAAACTTTTTCTAAATTCACAGATTGCATGCCAATTTAGGTGTAATTTTTAACATGGTATTTGTAACCTTTAGTTGCTGTCTACATAGACTGACCTAGATTAGTTCGGAAACTTATTCATCAAAGCAATATTTTAGTAGTTTTTGGGGACGTCCTGAAAAAATGATGCTAAATAAAAAAAAATAAAAAACAATTCTTCTCTGTTGTAGCATCCACGCTGTTTCCACAACATGAGTTAAAGCTCATGATTACACCAAAGTCGGAGGAACAATTTCCAGTTTGGGAAATGGGACCATCCAGGGAGCCATTCCAGGAACTGCAACTTTTGTACTCAGGTGTTGGCTTCATTTTTCATTCCCGAAGGTTGACGCTTAATAATTCAACTGTGGTAACAACAACATGTATTTGGGTTACATTATTGTTACATTTTTTGAAAAAGATTTCCTGCACTCTAGACAAACATTTGTTGTCCATGCATCCAATTCATGTTTGTGTTCCCAGACCAGGTGGGAAATGTAATCCCTCCGGCCATCTTCTGGCTCTGTCACTTGAATTCCTCCCACTTGGACGGCCCTGAATACCTCCAAACGGAAACCTCGAGGAGTGAACCTGAATCCAAAATCCAGAACTCACTCATCTGGCTCTTTTCGACTCCAATCTCCAGATGTCCCAGTTCCTGTCCTCAAGGGTAAACTCAAACACCCTGCACAGGAAACTCTTTCCTTCCCACTTGCATTTGTGATCTCATTCTTTGGTCATCCCACAGCTCATGATCATGGATGAGAATTGCAACATCGATCAGCTGGTAAATAGAGAGCTCCACCTTCAGGCTCAGTTCCCTCTCCGCGAAGGTCATGGTCCAATGAAGTCAACAGAGGAACATCATCGGCAAAAAACTGAGATGAAATTCAGAGGTCACACTCTCTTCACACCCTGTGTCCACAACATCTGTCCAGGAAAATCACATGCAGACTCAATGACAGAGACAACTTACTTTTTGACTGCGTCAGTGATCTCCACCAGAGAGATGGGCAAGGCTTTCCCAGATTCAGACTCTGACTCTACCTCCTCTACAAAGGGTGAGGGTGTCCGGTTTAGCTCCTCAGACACATCCTGAGTTCCAGCAGTTTTGATCTTGACCCAGAATAACAGGGGAGGCAGAACCTTGATGATTAGCCAAAATAAACCAAACAAGCAATGACCTAGCCAAACTTCTTTTATACCCTAAGAAACTGCAGAAACTGGCTTTCTGATCCATTTCTACAGAGTCAGAGCTTTTTGACCCTAGAAGTCTAAATTCTTCAGCTTGACTACTTCAGCTCCACTGTTGGTGTTGCTGTCTTGACAGGCACTGACCAAGCCACAACTCTGTGCAGCAGCCTTTGTAAGAGAGTCTTCAGACATGACAGACTCAGATTCGAAACCCCCAAATTCCCCTGGGTTGCAGAGAAAATTCTTTCAGAGGTGTGAGCTGAAACCCTTGCCATCAAGAGACTTCAGCCAGATGTTTACAGTTCACCCTCACTGCACATTAGGTTTACTCAGTCTGTCTGATATTCCCCTGACTCCTGATGTAACTCACCACTGGCTGACAACTAGCTTCACCTAAGAGTCCAAGACATATGGCTGTAGATCTGAATGTCAATCATTGATCTTTGGCCAAAGGTGTGTGGGTTTTAGGTACAACCAGTGCTGTGCATGTTCACACTTCACAAGAGCTTGCTCAAAGTTCAGTTCACACAGATTTAAATGAACTAGTTCACGTTCATAGTTCCAAATTTTAAAGGGCCAGTGTGTAAAATGGATTGAAAACAGTGACATCAGTGGTCAAATTCTAGATTGCAGGGCTCACTCGCTCACCCCTCCCGTCGGGTAAATGACGGTGGCCTCGTAGGACCAAAAGCCTTGCGCAGACATGAGTTTTTCAGGAGTAGGTCTATCTAGCCACGAGGTGAACATTTATTTAGAAATCTAAACCATGTTACAATATTGTAATGAATCCCTCATGAGCAGGAGACAGAGTAGCGTTCGGGAAAAAGGCCTGTTTATTTGAGCACTCCAAAAACTCTGGTAACACTCCAAGGGGTAAAAGACTCCGTCCCAAACTCTAACACACACTTCATACACACATACTCACTTACAGTACCCAGCGGGGCAGCCCTCCCCTCTCTGCTCCACCAATCTCCAGCCCGCACACTGACTGACAGCTTACCACACTCACCACTGCACTCATTTACTGCAGTAAATGTTCTGTTATAATGTCAGTGTTCTGTGAGTTAATGGCATGTTTGGGATTGAATGAGTACAGGTAGGGGGGCGGGGTGCGAGTGTGACGGGTACGAGGGCTGTGTGAGTGTGCGTGCTGGTGTGTGTATGAGCAAGCTGGAGGAGAGAGCAGGAGTGCACAGTTGGAGTTACAGCAAAGTTCTTGTTTGTTGGTTGTTTTGGCGTGGTTACGGCCAACAGTAACCTGTACTGTTCAGTAATAAACGGTGGTTTTAGCTGTACTGAATCCAATCAGCAGGGTGCATAGGAGTAACGTTACTGCTATCCTATTGTCTGTTATTGACATAAGACTAAAATTTTCAGTACGTCCTGCGCTGTGATCCACGGAGGGATACACCGGTGAGCAGGCACAGATGTAGCCTGTAAACAAAACTCAGCTACCTAACAACATCTCCGGACTGTAGTAGCCGCAATGGACGACTTTGAACGCGATTTTGAAGAGTTTCTTGTAGCGGACACAGACCCAGAGCCATACCTGTTTGAGCCGGAGCATACAGATGAGGAACTCCATGTGTTGGATGCTGAGCGGGCGAGAAGAGAGGCTGAATCCTCCGCTCCCATTTTGCTGCACAGAATGGGATTCGGTGCTACCATCGTTGGGGAGACATATCATCAGGAGGAAAAGCGCCGCAGAGAGTGCATCACAAGGAGTGAAGTTGCATTTTCTTTTCCTCGCAGATGATGGTTCGGGTTCATTTTCTCCTGTTGCGTGGTAAGTGTGGTCCATTCGCAAACTTTATAACTAAAAAAACTTTTCACTACTCTCTATCGACGAACTACTAACACTCTGCTGTTTCCTCCTCCTTCTTCCTTCCTTCCGCTGTCTTTGTTGGTTCATTTATACACGCCAAACGCATTCTCTGGCTGGCTGGATTGTCCGCTCGGGCTGCCTTACATACATGGCGGCGCAAGATGGCGACCTCTCTAAAGCAAGTGCTTGATATAGATAGGCCTACATATAAAAGCATAATTATAAGGCTACAAAAACCAAACAAATTTTATTTTATAGCGATTATACACTTATATAAACATATTAATGGGTAGAATATTCAGATTCAGATTCAGATTTGACAATAAACCATGCCAAATATTACACACTGGCCCTTTAATATTGAACTCAGTTTACAGTCCCAAAAACTGAACTGGTTAACGTTCATTTCTTCCGTTCTTTTGTCAATAAACTAAAATCTTGTGATCATCATTCACTCGCAGACTGGTCGGATGCCTCAACTCGATGTGTTGTTTCAAAGGTATTACCAATGTGACTGTCGGTAACGGCCACAAGAGTTAAAAATGCTCATGTTCAAGTTCATAAGTTGCAAACTGAAGCATACAGTTCACCGTTGACCAAAAATATGAGCCTGTTTAATGAACATTAAGGACAACTTTGAACTCTTGAAAGTTTAAACATTTATTACGGACAGTTCATGAACACAGAGCACAGAAGTCCAATTGAGAAACACCACCAGGTTCAGATCAGGTGGCCCAGAAGATCTGTGGAGTCCTAATGGAACATCGTAAAAGACCCAAATAACTCCAAAACCCCCCAGAGTTCCCCGGAAGTGAGCCTAACTATACCTAATTTGTACTTTCCACATACTGTACTCGGTTTGTCTCCCTCCCCTCTGGAGGTGATATTATGTGTGCCAAAAAGATCCAGTTTTGGTACCAGGGATCAGTTCACTACAACAGGACCCCTCGATTACTACCCACTTGGCAGCGAGACCCTCTTCCAGGCTTTGTTCCAGGAGGGGGCCTTTGGAAGAGGTTGCTCTCTGCTGAAGACACTCATCCATAGAGGTCTTTGAAAAGTGTGGCCCCTCACCTTGGACCAAACTGCCTTATGAGACAATAACAGGAGCTGTTGCCCCTGACAACACAGCTCCAAGGGTCATAGGGGCATCAGGGTACGAAAGACACTGGTTCCAGTAGTTAAGGGCTCACTAGCAAGACCTGATACACAGAGTGGTTTGAATAAAAAGTCTTTACTTCAAGGTAGGGTTCAGGCAAGCAGTCCAAAATCCAAGAATCCAGACAAAAATATCCAAAAACGCGAAAGGTCCGAGCATAAGAAACTGAATAATAATATGATGAAAACAAGGAAAACACAAGGATTAATGGCTCGAATGTCCACTGAAACAGGAAAGACGAACTGGCAGTGACAGAAGGAATCGTACAGACTAAAATACATGTAGGAGGAAGGTTAATGAGGCATAGGTGGAACTAATCAGGACGGGGTAGTTACTCACATTGGCAAGAAACATACAAGGGCAGGAAGTGAAGTAGCTGAAAGGAGAGACAAAGGTGGTAACCAGAATAAAACAGGACATAGTGATGGGAAAACCAGGCCCCAGGAAGTGCAGTGGGATTTGAAGCCAATTTTTGTAGTCACCAAATTTACAACTCCTGTGTCTGTCATGTGATGGCAGTGGGCTCAAAATAAAAAAAAAATTGACTTACGTTGGTAAAGAGGTTTTTTTTCACTTCACAACCCCCGCAGAATGATTTCTTCCACTATCAGGATTTAACCCATTGAGATAACAGTTAGAAAGTCTAGAGAGTCGCAAGTATAAATTATTTTATCCCCGTTCAAGTCAGAAGTGACCAGCTCGGTCGGAAGAAGTCCTGAGTGCACTGTCTCTGTGGGCTCAATGGTGTGAGAGCAGCAACGATTATCTGGGTAATTTCATACTGTGGAAATAGAGCTTTTTTGGATTCATGAGCCTCTAAGCAGCCTTCAAAAAGACTGAACGAGGGCCTGCCATCAATGCTGTATCCAGGTCTCTTAATAGACCCTTTTAGGGCAAACGTCACAATGACGACTCTCCCCCACAGGGCTGTAGGCTCCATAGGAGTGTTAAAATGTGTTTGTCTTGTTGTGTTATTGGGAGCCAGAATAGAAGGAGTCATGGCTCAAAACCAGCCGCCACTGCCCGTCAACAAAAACAAAGACAACTATGGTTAAATGTGATAAGACCAAAGCACTGGACGGAGGCCATCATCAAAAATGCCCACATGTGCAGCGCACACTTCATATCAGGTTAGGGAAAAAGTATTTCCTGTTGTAGGGATGAATAAGGTTATGTGTATTAAGGGTTATCATGTCCACCTCATCAGAAACTGGGGAGCGATTAAGAGGAAGATTGGATTTCTCTGCAACGCTAACTTTTTAGCACATTAGCTAACGTTAGCTTCCATAGCAAAACAAACAAGTGTGGTCCTCCTTTGTAAGATTGGCTTCCTGTGACATCATCCATCCACTGAGTAACACTGGCGGTCCCGGAGAGTGAGTGAGTGCTCTGGATAACTGAACTGTACATTTAAACAGCGCTCTGAATTTATGAACAGTAAAGTTTGTACCAGAATGCACTCGGAATAAGTGTCTCTGACACACCGCTCACATCATTGCCTAAAACAAGCCAGCAGAACTTGACATGAGCCCGTGTTTAGACTGCACCGTCAGGTCGAGGTGAACCTGGCTGATGTGCTGAAACACAGTCTTGTAATCCTCTCTTTACAGCAGTTTGTTTTTCATCACTGCTCCCAACTGTCTGACTGGCTGCCCGCTCATCTGCGTATCAGCATGTCTGTGTGTCAGGTGCTCCGCCACTCTGTCTTTATGTCTGTCAGCAGCTCGGCTCATAAGGCTCCGTTCGTGATTCAGTGTGCAACTCAATTAGGACTTGACAGGGGCAGGTGTCAGGTGGTCAGTCGGTGTGTGTGTGTGTGTGTGTGTCCAAGGTGTGTCTACCAAATGAGACCAGTCACTCTCTCCCTCTTTTTTTAACCACACACTTTATCTCCACAGACTGATATTAAAAACCAGCCACACACACACACACACACACACACACACACACACACACACACACACACTAACCACATGGTCATTACGGAGCACTGTTGACTCTGAACTGTTATTACTGCCTAATCAATCTGTCATAAAACTCTGGGACTGCTGCCAGCTGTCTGCCTTTAGAACCACAAAGGATAAAAGCCTTTGTATTTGTATGTGGGTACCGTTCAGTGCTCACCCAAAGACACAACAGTATTAGGGTGATCCTTTCCTTTAATGTATTGTGTTGTTGTGTATATAATTAGGCTGATATTACTAAAGTCTCCTACTTAAAAGATTCCTGTACCCCTGACTTTACTATTACTCATTACCAGGAAACCCTGACATATGCCTTCTCATGCAATACACACATATGAAAACTAAACACACGTTTCTGAGAATATATACAGACAGTGCAGGCAGCGTGATTCCACTGTGAGTGGGACCTCCATGGTCAGAAAACATGGCCTTGCGAATAATTCAAATCACCACTGTAGAGATTTGCCTGTGATCAAGGAATAAGACATTCATTTAAAAATGGTGCCATTCACTATATAGGACATTGAAAAGAGAAACTCATATCCATCATGGTTTTTCTTCCTTTAGTCATTTTTTTTTGTAAAATTGTCTGAAGCAATGTATCACACAATATGTAAAAATATGCTTATTCTACATTTGACAAACAAAATGTCACCTCCACTGGTGAAAACTAAATCACTGCCTCTCAGCCTTACTGTATGAATGGTAAAAGGGTCTGTAAGTAGCTGACAGGCTGGCATCAATCACCCGGCTGCTGCCAAATGAGCACACAGGCTACTGTTTCTACTGTTTGGACAAACACAGGGACAATCAGTGTGTCCTGCTGGGTTGCCACGAGATCAGTAATCAATCACACTGACCGGTCAATTTCTCTCGTTGTGGTGTCGCTGTGTGGTCTGTGCAGGGATCAATGGTGCTGTGATTTAGCCCCAAGTCAACACCCGAGACAGTCACACTTAATATGAAGTGCGTGTGTGTGTGTGTGTGTGTGTGTACATGTGTCATCCTGCACAAAACTGTTCAGCTCTCTCATTCCACAAGTTATATTGTAAATATTAGATTTTTTTTATTCTATGATTTTGTTCTGGACTTTTGCAGTAATTTGCCTTTATTTTTAATTCATCTTAATACGTTTATTATATGCACATAAATGGATTTCGGGGGTATAGCACACTGTGCATTTGTCCCCCCCAATAAAAACCCGGAAGAACGTAGACATTAGCACTGTAAACTGATGCAGAAAATGTACAAATTGCTACATAAAAATTCACCAGAATCCATGTCACTTTCCATTTGCTTGGCCTGCTGACCCCACAACCCGAGGGCAGCAGGCCAAGCAAAGCACCCCAGATGTCCCTCTCCCCAGCAACACTTTTTAGCTCCTCCTGCAAGACCCGAAGGTGTTCCAATGTTAGACAAGATACATAATCCCACCAGAGTGTTCTGGGTCTGTCCCAGGGCGTCCTACCAGTTGGATGTGCCTTGAACTATTCTAACAGGAGGATCCTGATCAGATATCGGAACAACCTCAACTGACCCCTTTCGACACAAAGGAGCAGCAGCTCTATTCCAAGCTCCTTTCGAATGTCTGAAATCCTCCCCCTATCTCTAAGGCTGAGCCCAGACACCCTACAGAGGAAACTCATTTCAGCCGCTTGTATCTGTGATCTCATTCTTTCAGTCACTTCCCAGAGCTCATGACCATAGGTGAGGGTTGGGATGTAGATGGACCAGTAAATCAAAAGCTTTGCCTTCTGGCTCAGCTCCCTCTTCACCACGACGGTCTGGCACAGCACCTGCATCACTGCAGACACCGCACCAAACTGCTGATTCATCTCACGCTCCATTCTACCCTCACTCGTGAACGAGACCCCAAGATACTTGAACTCCCTTGCTTCGGGCAGTAGGTCTTTCCCAACGCAGAGGGGGCAACACCGTTTTCTGGCAGAGAACCATGGCCTCCAACGTGGAGGAGCTGACTCTCATCTTGACCTCTTCACACTCGGCTGCAAACCGCCCTAGTACATGCTGGAGGTCACATAGTGATGAAGCCAACAGAACTACATCATCTGCAAAAAACAAAGATGCAATTCTGAGGTCCCAAAACTGGACCTCTTCCTCCCTCAAGCTGCGTCTTAAGCTCCAGTCCATGAATATGGCAAAGGGACGCCCCTGGAGGAGGCCAGTGTCCACCAAGACCATGTTTGACTTCAAGCTAAGTATGCGGATGCAGCTCTCACTTGACCAGATGGCTCGTAGCAGTGATCCCCCAGTAACATTGAATCCTTTATATTTAATTCCTCTTACTATGCACATACATGGATTTCAAGGGGTATACAGGGGCCACGTCCCCCTCAATATTTACAACATGTGCATTTGGACAAAATAAATCCATTAAAACTATAAATTGAAGGAGAAAATGTACAAACTGGGGCATAGAAATTCACCAGAACGCCGGGAATGAAGTGTTTGATGCTCAAATTCCTCTGGCAGAGGACCCCAAACCCCATTTCAAATGTGTCCCCCCAACATTGAAACGAAACCCATGCCCTTGTATGCACCCAATGGCAAGGCAAAGTCCTTGAATGCAAAAACCAACTTGGCAATACACCCTTCAGATTCAGATTCTGTGTTTGTGAGTGTGTGTTCTCTGCTTTAGTCAGTCACATGGTGGGGTCTGAAATGTGATGACATCTGACAAAAGTCACCCAAAAATAGTTCAAGTTCCAAGTTTGCATATCATGAATCACCAGCCTGAGTTTGCCCTGATTTTTCCACAAGTGCAGAAAATGTGACTGACTCACACACTCTCTGAGCATGTCAGAGGGGGACACACACCAAACAAACACACACCTAACACTGACTAATGTATGTAATACCCTACCAGTCTAGACTTCTTATCTCTCTATTGTAATCAGACGGGGCTTTTTAGAAAAGGCAGACCAGGTGTGCATTACAAATAAGCGTGAGTAACTAAAGTCACTCTGAGCGTCACTTTGTCATTGTAAATCCACGGTGATAAACAGCGTGTCCATAAAGCAGTGTGGTGCAGGAAGCAGGGGAAGAAAGTGGAGCAGACACAGTGTATAATTACCAGCACGCTACTCTTTCCATAAGACAGACAGGGCCGAGGCAGACTGCAGGGTGAGTGATGTAACAACACAGAGGTAATAATCTACATTTAAATCAACTGCTTCTGTTTTACCAGCTGATATACTGCCAGCTAACGATGAGGTTTATGATGACATTTTGAATAAAATGAATCAGATACACCGTCCCAGGAATAAAACCCTCGAGGCTACAGGAAGAGAGCTTTTAGTTTCCAGAGATTTGTTTGGAATAAACAGAGGAAGCAGTGCCAGAGTTCAGATAGCAGCATTTACAGAGCACTGAAGGAAGGGCAGGGGATGGTATCTGAATGAGATCTCACTTGTGAGGAGCTGCGTAGAGTGTGTTGCGTTGTTTTGGCTTGAGAAAACAGTGAGGGTGGGCTGGGTGATTGTGGTCGAGTGAACGGATCATTACACACACGGAAAAAGTGACCATGGAGGAAATGAGAGGGAAGCTGAGCAGTCGCTGTTTCTAAGAAGTTCCTCATTTTCTTAGAGCCTCTGCTCAGCTGCAGAGTAAAACACAACACACAATGCATACTTACACTATTATCTAATTATAGAATCATTATCTTGTTTTACTTATACAACAGAATACTTTTGCTACTGCTACTACTGTTTTCTCACACTACGCTAATCTCTTTTAATGGAAGTGTGCACTCATGATTTAGGCGTTTATTGCAGCTGAAAATGACAAGATAAAATTATAGGTTTGATCACCTGTCCTCTGCAAGATTAGCTTTTTTTTGTGAGCTAAGTAAATCAGCCATTTTCAGCTTTGTAACAATGTGTTTTACAGATAATCCAGTTGGGTTTTAAATGTTTAATTTAGCTCAACAAATTAAAGAATTCTCTCAATTACTGTCCTCAACAGGCTGTGGTATGCTCATTCATAAGCTAGCATGAGGGTATCTTGTGAGGCTAGACGGCCTAAAGCATCCATTGATACCAATCGGCATATTTTGTTGGGAAGGGGGTCAAATAAAGCTCCAAATTTCTGCTAAATTTTCAGGAGGAAACAACCGGCACAGTCATTTTCAAATCAGCCATGCCTCAAGAGATCTGAATGAAAATAGGTTCTGTGGGTGCCCACGAGTCACGGGTAACAGTAAACATTTTGTTCCTCAGGCCCCGTGTCCACCAAAGTGTTTTTCTCCAGCTGAAAATGTCAAGTCCTCAGGAAATGTCCCCAGCTGAGAGTGTGTGAGAGCACTTTGGAGGCGTGGCGTTTTTTCAGCTGAGACGCTTTGGTTGAATCCACTGCTATGAAACGGAATATCCGCTAAAGGAAACATGTCAGCACAAGGTAGAGTTCTTGCTGTGGATGAGGGGAAGGGTGAAGGATTTAGGGGGGGGGGGGGTGGACGGACCTGCTGGTCTGTGTGGGTTCATGAGAGGAAATGTAATATATACAGTGTGGTGACAGATTTTTTTCTCCATTGTTGTTATTCAGCACTTGTACATGTAAAGATGTGAAGGTTTGTCTTTGTGGTATTTGTCCCTCCTCCACTGTGATCGAACGACTGAAATGACAGTGACTAGTGTGGAGTTTTACCCAAAGTTGAAGTCCTGAAATTCAGTTTTGTTTTTTTGTTTTAATGTGCCACCCCAAGATGTTCAGTGGCCCCATCTGACCAGCCCTCTGAAACATTTCTGGGGGCGCCACTGGCAACCGCCTGTTTGGTGATTTGTCTTGTCGTTGTCAACACGCTTCAGCCATTCTGTGGGTGTGTCTGCAGTAGAAAAGTGTTTGACAATTGATAACTTTTGTTTGTGTTTCACTACAATGTTGCACCCCGTGCCCCTGCTTTGGTGCAGAACATCAGGGAACTGTCTTGCCAGACTTAAGCCTTATCTTTTGTTGGTAAATGTGAGACGTTAGCATCGTGTGTGTGTCTGCATCTTCACAACCAGAAACAAGGAAGTGAGTTCAGTGACCTGCGGGACACTACGATGATCGCTCAAATTTGTGGAGAAGTTGTGGCAAACTGCAAGGTCGTGCAGGATTCACGGGGAGTGTGGGCAACAATGCAACATCCTGAAGGGGCTGAATAATCAGGCAACAGTTCAGATATGGTGAAATCAACAGAGCAATGTTAACATGATTTATTAAAATATTTGTACATTACTTTTACATTCTTTCCACACAGAGTGATAACAATGTACAGTTAAATAAGATTAAAAAGATTAAATTGTATATGATTTGATATGCTGCTACGCACACTATTAATGCCTACACACCCAAATATGAAGATTCAACTGCAAACATATGATGAAGGTGAAATGTCTACAGAGAAACTCGTCCAGTTTTTCCTATGAAGTCACTTTGACGCCTTCGTACGGATCAGCAGAGCGAGAGAAAGAGCAGCAGAGAGGGTCAGAGGAGACGGAAGTGGATTAAACAGGGACATCCCTCCATCAGAGAGGGATCAATGGAGACTGACAGTCAGCCAGCCTGTTCTATTGATCCTATCGGGCCACCATAGCGAGGCGTGAACACCATGCATCACAACCAGGGGCAGAACTGATACAGTATCAGATGCACGTGGCTGCGAGTTGGCACAGATAAGAAGAATGAATCTGACTGCACAGCATGATGTCACAGAGCAGAGCGGTGAAAACAATGTACACTCACAGGACGGTGTGCAGTTAATCTGTTAACACACACAACTATACACACAGAATTTTCCTCGCAGTGGCGAAGGTGTTTGTGTAGAGAAAGAGGAGTGGGAGGTCCTGCGATGAAAGGCGATCTCAGATTCCTTGCAGGACTGAGACGAGAGCGGGGCGTCACAAGGTCCAGCAGCCAGGAAGGAAAGGGCCTGAGTGTGTTGACATAGATGCTGTAGGAGAGCACACACACACACACACACACACACACACACACACGCGACATGGGGTTGTGCAACAGCGGCCGCCTTTAAAGAGCGTGTGCAGTCAGGTGGGAAATTCCCTAGTCACAGTCCCCACATTCCAAAGGAGCCGAGTTAATGCCGCTCGTCACATCCAAGTGTCGGTCGGGTGGCGCGTCAGTGTCGCCCTCCCTGCGTGTGTCTGTGCCTTTTTCTGTGTGACAGACGATAAATGAGGAGGAAGTCCAAATGAGCGCGGCTGCTTGGAGTTCACGACCCCTCCCTTCTCAGTATTCACGACCCAAAACAGGACGAAGACGTGTGCGTGCGTCAGTCGGCCAAAAACACAAAAACAACAACAGGTTGAGCCGTGCGTTTGATCCCCACATGGGGTCTGAGACAGACTCCAGGCATTCATAATACCACTGTAGTTACCAATACAGTCGAGTCATACACAAGATCACATTGTACAGTTCCTATTCCCCGAGGGACACTACAGAGCTAGGTATTATTTCACTGTGTCGCACTAACACACTGCTGTTAGATTGTGCTGAAAGGCTTCTGTTAAATAATAAACATAACCGTCTCCTCCCTTCAGGGCGAGTCTTCAGTTCTGATACAGCTCGGATAAAGTTAATCTGATACAGAAAGTGGGCTCAGCTCACAACTTGATAACCTTAAACCCAAAGTCTGACAAGTTAAACAGCTTGCAGAACAAATTTTGAGGTTTTAAATGAGATAAGAAGTGAGCGTGTGTTTGTTCGCGTCGGTCTTAGGCACTGGACAGCATCGTAGACGTGAAGATCTGCTGCAGTATTTGCGGGATCTGCTTGGTGTCCATGGCAACGAAGGATCTTCCTGCTGGAAGCGTCTTCTGGAGCCTGAATCAAAGAAAAAAAAGAGTTTGGGGTTAAAAAGAACTTTAGCAACAGAATCGTTTCCCAAAATAAAAAGACAGACGAGTGCTTGTTTGCTGTGTGAATCGGCACCAGACAGAGGACAGTGTGTGTGAATCAAAGGGCTGCCTGTCACTCACATGGAGGAGCTTTCCAACAAGACAACACGGCCACTTCCACTGCGACTCAGTCCTTTGAATGAACCCACTACATCTGATGGGACTCTTTCTATTCATTCTTGCACATTCATCTCCTTCAATGAGCAGTTTGTCCTCCACATGAGGACACACCAGGACAGTCATAGGGACATAAACAGTCTCTCCAAAACATGGAATTACGTAACTGTGTGGCTTCCCCAAGTTCTTATGCTGGCACGCTTTCATGACATGTGAATCTATCATTCCTCTATGTCCACATTCTGACTTGAACTCAGAGACTGTACATGGCATAATTCAGTTTTTTGAAGTGGGGTTGTATGGGGTACTTATTCATAGACAGTGTATTACCTACAGTAGATGTCAGTCAGCACACCCCCAGTTTGGAGAAGCAGGCTGGAGTCTGACATGGAAGCTAAGCAATTGCTGCTGTGGAGGGGTCAGCAACTACATGTACTTTAACCACCTTAAAGTCCCACCTAGAAAAAACATTCATTATCAGTTTAAGTGTACACTATATTGAAAGTATTTTCACTGCTTTACCTTAATGTCAGACTGTGATTTCCGACTAGAAAACAAAGCCGTTATAATGCTCTCTTTAAAGCCAGACTCCATTGAGGAAAAACAGTGATTTAACATCGCTGAACACAGGAGCTGCTGGTTTAATAATCAGTTATTTAGTTTGTCATGATTCCCATGGGTCCCTAAAAAGTCTCAAAAGGCACTGAATTCATTTAAACTTTAATCAGTCTTTAAAATGTCTTAAAAATGCCAAGACATGGGATTTTATGCATTGTTTTTTCTGACACTGCATTGTAAAATCTCAAACTAATGGCTAATTGCCAAGAAAAAAGGCCAAAAAATGCCAGGTACCAGTTCTGTTTGTAAACTAAACATATACTTAGGTGACAATATTGGAGTAACGTTTTAATTGCTTGATCCACTCCATAAAGTGTTTTTTTTAACATCTGAGGTAGATAAACTGACTTAGTCACTGGACCATAAATGTCATGTTTGAATCTGCTTTTACGTCTGGAACCTCCTGTCTACAACAGGCTTGAGACGCGCCCTCGTTGAGGATTTGGCTCAGATTCCAGAGTTAGTGTCTTATCCTGAAGCCTCCTTAAAGGGGCAATAAGTGAAATTGTTTCACCGCTAGGTTCGCTGTTGTGCACTGCCTGTAGAGCAAAACAAAGTGTGTCATGAGCCACACCTCCCTCTGCCTCTGCTCTCCAACACCCCCCCCCTCGCCTCGTCTGTGCCGGCGAGATGAGTGGGGGGGCTCCGCAGGCTCCGCTTCACTCAGCTTCACTCAGCTTCACTCAGCTGCCAGATAAACCCGCTGCTTCTTCCCACATTAACCTGAATAACAAACCAGGGCTTGGTGCTCCGGTTGGATCCAAACGGAGAGCCGGGGCTAGTTGGGAAGCTAGCAGAGGCTAACTGGCTGTGGCCCTCTGGTCATGCTGCAGCTAACGCCAGGGCCACACCGCCCGCAGAAGCGCCGCGAATAGCCTCAAAGCGCCGAGAAGTGAAGGCAGTTTCCTTTTGGCGCCCATGTTAACCAACTGTGTCATCCACACTGGCCGTGCCGCGCTGGGAAGCTCCGCGGCAGGCTCTCGATTTGCAGCGATCAGTTCGGCGTCTGGTCTATTTTCTGCGCAAGCTGCGAGCGAATGTGTCAAGCCAGGCAGTGAAAAACAACAGCTGGGAGCAGAATCGCTTGTCGACGGCATGGAGAAATGCGCATCTGATGTGAACGGAGGTTCTCCGACGCGCGCGAGAATTTTGGTGCGCTGCGCTTCACAGGCAGTGTGGCCCTGGTGTAATGCTCCGCTAGCCGCTCCCAGCTAGCTCCTGTTTGTTATTCAGGTTAAAGTGGGAAGAAGCAGCAGGTCTGTCAGGCAGCTGACACTTAAACTGATTTTTCTAGGTGGCTAAAATATATTTTTTTGCTAACCAAGTCAGTGTTGGACTCCAGCCTGCTCCTCCAAACTGGGGGTGTGCTGACTCACATCTACTGTATAATAAACTGACATATATGAGTACTCCATACGGCCCCACTCAATAAAATCCAGTCTATCCCTTTCAAGAGTGATTCCTCCTGTAGCTGTTTTCAAGGATCAGAGGCTTCTTTCTTTGCGTCCTCTCCCTCCTCTTCACGGAGTCATGAGCGGGGTGCAAAACAGGTCATTGTCATTCTGAAGGTCCCTCAGCTCGTGACTGCGTCCTATCCATGAAGCCAGCGGCCCCTCAAAGCAGACAGAAGAGTGCACTTACCGCTCTTTTGTCCTGCCTGCAAAGCTCAGGACGTAATCTGGGATGTGACACAACAAAGGTCAGCAGGACCAGCAGCAAATGGGAACATGAGTAGACCTCAGAGAGACATTGTTCCACTTCACTTTGAAGTCAAGTTGCTCTTTATGGGTTTTGGATGGCCGGCCACAGTCTATATTAACTCTGAGCGCAGTATCTTATGAAGGATCCTTAATATGAACTAGAGGGCTGTTATTGTTTCATGGTTTTTTGATGTTCAAATGACGGCCATTTTGAGTTTTTTTTATGCCGGGGTACAGAGAATAAAAGGGTAAATTGCTGCACCCACGTCTTACATCGGTTGGGAAAACCCTGCTGTTTACTCTGGCATCATGTTAGTAACAGTCTTAGGTAAACAAACATGTAAAACACAGCTGGCAATATGAAGGTCAGCAAAATGATGAAGGTCAAGTCCACGTATCATACGATACATCAATAGGATAATTATTGTGACAGGCCTACCTCTGCCCATTTCCTCCTCTCTCTGGCATCTTTCCTTCCCCTCATCTTTTATTTTTGCTTACTTTAATCTTTCCGTTTCTTTGGCTACTGCTCTTTTTTCACCCTCTCATTTAACCCTCCCATTTCCTCCTTCGCTTCCTTTAATGGCTCCCTCTACTTGAAGCACCTACAAGGAACTTTAATTTTGTGTTGATTTAGGCGCCCCCTGTGGACAAAACCAAAATCAAGACTGCCTTTCCCATGAGCACCACTGTCTCATGTCGCAAAGATCTTGGTCTGGCTAGCTTGTGCATTTGATTCAGAAGTGAGTGAAAGAAAGACACGTTAGCTAGCTTTGTTTTAGCCACCAACATAAATTGATTTAATGCTACCTTTCGAATTCTGAAATTCCCCCCATTTGTTAACTGACCGTCCAAGGTTGACGTGTAGTTTTGCCCGTGCTCTACCACTACCCCTTTAGCAAATTTGTGTTTCCTACAATAGCAAAGGCATGGCCTGCCCAACTCTCCCTCTGATTAGGTGTTACTTGTTGCCTTTGTTGCTTAAGTTAGTTGGGTTTAGGCAAGATAATAGGGATTGGTTAGAGTAAGAATGTCAGGGTAAGCCAATCAGAGGCAGAAGAAAGCAGACTAGGGTGGGTCATGACTTTTCCTATCCTAGGAAACACAAGTTTGTGTCCCTTTTTGTTCTAGGAACAATTCTTTCTCTCTCTCTTGCTGATCCTGCCATGGTATCAGCCATAACCACAAAATATAACAACAAGAATAAAATTCTCTAAAGAAAAATCTCCTCCTGCCTCCTTTTAGCTGGCTAACATACAACTCTTTGCCTGGAAAATGTAAACGTAGGTTCGCTGCGTGCCATAAATCCTTTCGCCTCGTTAGGTGGGTGAGTCAGACCAGGGGAAAAGCTTTCAGAATAACTACACAGACATAGCCAGACCTCTTGTTGATGGTCTCGTTTAATCATACACTTATACTGAGACTGTTTCATGATGAGTTATAAACTCCATGTAGCTGCTTTAACTCCACAGAGAGGCCCCCACCTCCACCCCAGTCTCCACCTCCTCACCTTGCAGCCTGATCGCCGAGGGATCCGATGAAGATGGCGAAGGCGTTGACCTGTGGGTCAGAGGTCAGGACCTGGGCGAAGCGTTCGGGCCGGATGCCATATCGCTCCAGGTTGGCATCGCTGAGCACCACCACAAAGTGCTCGTCGGCCTCTTCTCGTGCCAGCTCCTTGATGCTGGTTTCTGTGCCCTCCAGAGTGTAGTCGCCGCTCATGCAGAACTGAGCGTGGGCATGCATCGTCTACAGGATGAGGGGGAAGGAGAGAGAAGGAGGAGGAGGAAAGAGGCCAGAGAGAGAAGGTTTTACAAGACGTCCAGGCGTCCCTGACCTCAGGCTTATTATATATTATCCAGTGTATCGCTCAGGTGGAGGAGCTGTTTGCAGTGGCAGCGTATGCGAACGACTCTGAGGTCTGAACTCATGGGCTAATTTGCAGTCGTATATCTAAGGGTCAGTCACCCACACTGAAAATATAAAACTGAAGGCCTAGATACCACCAGAGGAAAAACAACAACAAAAAATTTATGCAACAATTTTCCTGTTAATGAGAAAAAAGATACAACAATACAAACCATTGTTTTCAGTGTAAATAAATGAACATGTCTGGAAATAATCGCTGTACAAATGGACTGATCCTGAATCTGTACCTTGAGGACTTTGAGTCTCTGCTTGTCATTCTTGGGGACTTTATCCACTCTGACTAGCTCGATGTCGTAGCCGTCGCCTGAGTGGCCAACAATGTCGTACTGTGTAGAGAAAACAGTTTCAGTAAAAGAAAAACTGACACATGTATTGCAAACTAGCGTAAACCCTGTTGTTTCACTCTCATACAGAACTTTGAATTGTATGTGTAATAAAGTGCAAATAAAGACACAGGTGTGATGGTGCAAAGACGTCAGGTCGTAACTTATATGAGTTTATCCTCGCTCCGAGCTGCTCCCACTACAGTATGTTAAACCTGTCAAAAGTGTCCATGCCTCCCATAGACCATCTGTCACAGCTGGCTTACATAAGGCCGGCTCAGCCTGGCACTGTTGGCTCCACTCTGCTATTTCAGGACTCAGGTATTATGTATAAGGGCTATTTCTAATAAGGGCAGTTATGACTGTGGTGGTCGAAGGTATGCGACTGTGTGTCTCATCTGTTCATAACACTGTTGCTGGGTAAGAGGCCAGTGTTTTCAAAATGTTTGGTCCAGTTCAGAATCTTTTTTAGACTATCTACTCTTCAGTTGGGTATTTACACTCCCCAAGGACCAAAAATGTAAATACAAAATATGATTAAAATCACTTATACTAATGTTCAGAGGTTGTTTTTGTCCACACCTCTGCTTTGTACATTTCACGCACTCTTCCCCAGTTATTTGAGGACGGTGTGTTTCTGTTGAACAATAAGCTAGTAAAGCAATTTTACCAGAGGGGGACAGGAAATTTGTGGAAGTATTAACAGCTTTACAAGAAGTTGTGTTATATCGAAGTCTTATAATGTAGCTGACAACACAATCTTTAACTATGTGATAGCACCACCAGAAAAGTCTCACAGCTTTATAAAACAACTAACTCCTTCTTGAGTAATGACCTTGTAATACCCTTTTTTTGTTTACTTTTATTTCACAAATAAGAAAGAAAGAATAAATTGTGAAGGCAATACCGTCCCCCCAAAAAAGCATTTTAAGTCTTGCGTGTGATTTATCCTGGCTTCATATGAGCAGAGGAAGAAAGGAGGCTTGTGCTAATAACGTTAGCATGTTGTATTTATTTGGAAAACATGTTTGAGTATAAGTTTTGTCAGTGAATCTTGTGAGCTGTAATGGAGCCAAATTTTGTAACGTTCCCTTTGTTAAATGTTGCTGTTGTCCCTGGGTTTATATGCGTAGAGGAAAAGTCTGCTAGCTGCTAGGCTAATTTATACAATGTAAAATGCCATAGGCTTGTGCTAATAATGTTAGCATGTTGTATTTGTGGGGAAAATGTGTCCATGAAGGTGTCTGTGTGTCTGTGAATGCTGCGAGTTATAGTGAAGCTGATTTGTGTACTTGTGTTTGAGATCGTCTCTATTAAGCCATGTTTAATGTGTGCTTAACGTGTGTTTTGAATCAACTAAACTTTACAGCACTTCACAGAAACTCCACTACCGACTAGTGTTTTGGAGGTGTAACTGCAGAGTGACACAGACACACCACCGCACAAGTATACGGCGCCTTAAGACTGCATGTAGCACAGAGTCACACAGTGAAGTGTGTGTCTTATGAGTTATCAGATGCACTTTTATGTACAGTAACTGGTGTTACCCAAAGAAAGCAGTCACACTGACATGTGACAAGCAGCACTGTGTGTGTGTGTGTGTGTGTGTGTGTGTGTGTGAGAGAGACACTGATATGTGATGAGTATTAGGTTGGGTTGAGTGTCACTTAGGGGCCAAGAAGTCTGTCTCCCTTCAACTTTTTTACACACTCTCATATCTCTCCCTCTCCCCTCTTCTCTCTGCTCCTCTTCTGCATGATCCCTCTCTCCCGTCTACAACTGACACCTTAATTTCTGTTCATCAATGGCCCATGAAATGTTGTTTGCTCAAACTAATTGGTTCAAAGTTGAGAAAAGAGCCCCAGCGGCACATCAAATTAGGCAGTAGCAGGCAGGCAGTGAAGATCACAAGGTTATTCACCAGTGAAAATGTATGTTATTTACACTAATGACAGCCCGGTCAAAGTCAAGCACAGTGTGGCTGTCCCGTCCTTGAAGATGTCAGAAGCCACAATAACGCATTCACATGGCAAACCAGCTGGATCATGGACTTGGGTGAAAAAGCAGAAGACTTTTGCTAAGTTCTCACAATGACCTCAATAAATCTGTGACATTCATTTTACGGATGCTTTTGTCCAAACCGACTTGTGTGACGTTTGCTGTGACAATCTCACCTTGAACTTGTGCTCGTAGTTCTCCAGAGCCTCCATGACCATGCACACAGCCTCCATGGAGCGCTCCAGCCTTCCGTCCACGCCGTTGAAGCGGTACATACTGCCCGACACGTCGGCTAACACCCGCAAACGCTTGGGCTTCTGCTGCGGAGTGCCCGGCTGTAAACACAAACATTTTGGAAAGAAAATCAGCAGCGACTAATGACTGAATTAAAGAAAATACCTCCTGTTGAAAGTGCTTTTTGGGATTTAGTGTAGCTCACTTTCAAATAACATTCAACTCGAGGCCAAGATTTCAATGTAGACCTTCAGGCCAGACCAAAAATATGCAACGCTTGGAGCTAAATAAGGTGGAAAAACATGGCATGCATATTATGGTTAGTGTGTGTTTCTATGATTAGTGTGGGAACTATCTCCGTGCTGTGTGTGTTTGTACATGACAGCAGGAGAAATGACTAGAAACTGTGTGTGAGCTCGAGCAGAAACACGAGGTTTCATAATAATCTCACACACACCACTGGAATGTATCGTCTCACAGATAGAGGTCAAAATTATGTCTGTGAGGCTGGGTGTGTGTGTGTGTGTGTGTGTGTTTGAAGGTGTGGCTAGGTGGAGTCTGTTTGTGGAGTGTGGTTTAAATAGTGTAGCAACACACACACACACCTCTGGGTCCAGCTCTCCCCTGCGTTTATATATAGCCTTCTCTCCAGTCAGTCCATCAATGATTTTAGCATCGTCCAGTTCTCCCAGAGCCTGGTTCTTCAGCCACTGACGCTCCTTCCCTTTAGCCTGAAACACACACACACACACACAAAGTTTGAGCACCAGTCAACCAGATAAACAAACATGTTTCAAAATCTATCTGGGGAAGATGATTTCATGTTGGTGCGGCTCTCTGAGGCAACAGATTGTGAAATGAGGCAAAGAGAAATCCAGACATTTGTAATCCAGGCTGACACATTACAAACAAGAAAGATTTACAGTACGTACAGTATGAGTATACGACAAGGAGCTCATAACCAGCTACACGTACACACATATGTCACCACCACAGAGGCTTAATACAAAATGCCTGGACTTGCAGACTGTGCCGACAAGTTCCTGGGAAGTCTGTGAGTGGTGCTGACTCTGTAAATCCCCAATTCATCCTGTCCGTGAGGGCCTCGAGCAGACTTTCTGCAGACTTAAAGAGAGTCCGCTCATGGGTGCAGATTTTTTTACTGTCTTAATTACCCACAATTCATTACAGCACGAATGTGATGCTGTGAACTCTAAATTCTATATATAGTGTTTTTAAATTCAATTCTCAGTGTATGTCTGATAATAGCATATGAGTCGAGCCCCTGCCCTTCTCTCTGCAACTTCCCTTCTGATAGCTGTTAGCAAATCGAGCACCCTGCAGAGCAGCATCACGTCTCCCTGACCTGCCGTCATGGACAGACAGGTAACGATAGTGTTTGCCCTCAGCCACTGTTGTGAAATTAAACCAGTTTTAAAACCAGAGTGTGGACATTTGGTTTCAGCCCAACAAGAACCTTTCCTCTCCCGCTGTGCCCACAGAACAAAAGAGGCAGGAGGCTGGGGTCTCTCATAAGTCCTGATGTCATGCTGCTTTTTTATTGTGATCACTTGAAAGGAGGGAGGAAAAGCAACATCACTTTCTCCTGTCGTCAGTTTGCTCCCTGAGGAAGTAGAGCCTCTTTACAGAGGAGGAGGATAACAAAAGCAGGAACACAATGCGCTCCTCCACACCCACTCTGGGTCACAGTGATCATGGCATTGATAATGTGAACGAAGATGTTCTTTCACAGAACACGTGATGTGTGTACAAAGGAACACAGATCAGCCCTCATGTCACACACAGCACACGTCTCATGACTGAATGTGACTGATAAGAATCCACTGATGAAACAATAGCTGTCACTTGTTTGTAGACAGATAGCTGCTGAACACAAAGTACAAATAACTTCAGATTTACAGTGCAAGTTGTGCAAATGGACGTGCGTTCAGATAAGCCTGTGTAAAGAATACTTTTGCTAATACTAATATTTTGTTTTGGTTCTCCCACATAAAAAGTATAAAAAAAACCCCTCTGAAAATAAAAATACACCATCCTAATTTCTACTCTGTGGCTGAGAACAACATCACACTCTCTGCATAACACACAATAGAAGCTACACTGAACGAGCACCATTCCTCGATGATGAAGACTGAATTAAGGTTGAATAAATAGATATAGAGTGTTGTGCGCTGAGGTTGCAAACCACAGGTTGCTGACAGCGTCAGGCCCAGGAAGTATACAGTGCTGAATATAGAGAGTGCAGTTTCAGGTTGTAAACTGAACCTGGAGGTTTCTTCCACCCTTGACCATAAACCCTATTATAGCAGATACTACTGCAAGTTTCACAACCATTAACGCTGTGTCAGCCACTGCCAGTCAGCCAACAAACAAACAATATAATCAAATAAAAGATGCTAAGTACACTTAACATTCTGATACGCCTGCAAGTCCCCAGTTTTGTTGCCCAACAGACTCTTCATCTGAGTCTGACTGAGGCTGATGTTCCTTTAATGCTACTGTTAGCCACCTTGCGGCACACTGCTCTTCCAGGGGTCAACCTAACATGAGCAGTGCTGCAGCAGAAAGTGAAAACAAAACTCAGAGTGAACAGCGGTGGTGGGTGGGGCACAGACCAGATCTAAAATTTCTCAATGAGGGTGACAGCGTAGGCCTACAGACTTTATTCAAACCCTGTCAATACATGTGAGACTCATCTGTTGGCAGCCACTAGATGTGGAAACTTCACTGAATAATCTTTGCAACACTGGATCTTGAAAGATGTTTTTGTGATGAATGACAATAGAGATAATGATTTTGTTTCATTTTTTTTTCAACTCATGTTTTTATTATCCTGCTTTTACTCTTTTGATGACGAAAGGTTGGTATTAGTGGTATTTAATTATGATTAAGATCACCCTATTATTCCACTTCTCATAGGTGAATGTATGCAGTTGCGTAATCACCCTGGTGAACTCCCACTGGTGAGTATAATGCTGTTTACTATGCTGATAAATAGGCTAACTAGGTGGCTAGCTGTTGGACTGTAAGGCGCTTTACACCACATTTTTTGCACCCTAAAATTTATTGTTTTCAATGTAGACATGCGACAGGTGTGCTCCAACGACAGAGCGTTGCCGCAGCAGTTCACTCGCTTTCCCAAGCACTTGTTTTCAGGGCGCAATGGCTGCACCCTGAGATAAACTGACTTCAACTTTTGAAACACAGCAGCGTGAATCAAATGGCATATGACAAGAACAACCAATCACAGCTGACACATATCTTTCCCTTCGTCCAGCAATATCAGTCTGTGATAAGTTAAACATGTTAGTGCAGGGCTGCCAGAGCTTTACATCTGTCCCACGGACGACAGGCCTTCACACTTATAAACAGCTCCTGGAAGAAGATCAGCTCTGCAATCAGGATTTCAGGTAAATAGGCTATGATACGATGCTTGTTAAGGTTGTTTAGTGACCTCAGATGCAATCTGCTGCCATGCTCTTGAAACCTGACCCAGTGTTTTCCAGGAGGTTAAAGATGCAACATGTGTACGGCCATAACAGAACGATGGCGCAGGCTGATGTGAGAGGCAAAGGGGAAAGGGAGTGGGCTTAGTCCCTGATCATACAGAAAGCAATCTACCATTTTTTGTATTCTTCACAGTAGTCAGTGTGTAGCTGCTGCCATGTTGAGGCAGAGGGTACTGTCTGTAGCTCTGGTTGAGGGTGAGAGGCTGTCAGCAGATAAACAGAGATCTGTGTGGGTACATGAGACCCTAAAAAAGAGGCTGGATCATGGGGAGTACCACCAGTTGGTCCAGGAGCTTCTCCTCCATCATGGACGTTTCCAGGCAGATTTTAGGATGACTCAGGGGCAGTTTGACAACCTGCTGTCTATCGTTGAGTTGTAAAGCTCTGGGTATCCAGCAACAGCTACCACCAGTTTCTCCTCCATTGTTTACCAACTGTAAACTTGTTGTTGTGACCACCACAGAGATGTCATGGGGCGCTTTTTGCTCTGAGCTGAAGCTTTTTCAACTTGAGGAGTGCTCCAGCAAGAGCGCACAAACGTGAGGTGGGTTGTTGTTTAACAGGTTACATATGAAAATAAGATAATAAAATTGATAACTACTGTAAATCTTATCATATTAACCTAATGCCATATTGTAGAGCTTTAAAAAATAAATGTATACACAATATTTTACTGATTTATGAGGCCGAAGCTGTTCAGCAATGATTTTACATCACTGAGCGGTGGGGCATGAAACAGAGCATTTATCCATGTATGAGGCATGTAAAAGCGATCAGAGTTGATCTGTTGAGCAGCCGCATCATGCACAAGTTGAGTTAGAACATACCCAGTGTTCAGTATCTTTTAATAAGCTAACCGTCATTAAACGTTTCCAAAATATCTCCTGAGAACTCCTCACAGGTTGGGACACCTCTGGAGCTCTCCTGAACTCTGCCAAATATATGAGTCATTTCTCTGCTTAATAAAGTTCAAAAATAAAAGGTTCTAAAAGTAAAAGAGAAACTGCATCGCTGTGTGATTTTTTTTTGGCTGATTTCCTCCTCTGAGATGCTTCATAAATACATGCCCAGGTGTTTACGCTTGGCAAGCCAGGTCTTTGTTGAGAGATAAATAGAGAGCGGTTTTCTTCAGGGAGACTGACGAGGGTGGAAACAATACACTATAGTTTATTGAAAGCTTGCCAGCTATAGTTAGGTGTGTATGTGTGTGTGTGTGTGTGACTCCTTAAATCACTCCTCAGGTATGATAAAAATAACATGACTTCACAGCGTCACGCCTGCGGGCTGATTAGTATAATCTCCAACGTCTTTACAGTGGAAAATGAGGCCCGCGGCTACGAGGACAAAAACAAACAATAACCAGCGTTCATGTTCAGAGGCGGCGCTGGCACGGCTGCAAACACCTGGATGGAAAACACAAACACACACACACACACACACACACACACACACACAAACACTCTCCTACCACAACACATACAAACAGAGCTTCACACCTGGACAGCAGAATAATAGAGCGAGGCTCAGTGTCACTGCTCTGTAATCATTCTCACGTGCTGCACGATTTTCCTCTCATCACACACACACAAACACACGCACACACACACACACACACACACACACACACACACACACACACACACACACACACACACACACACACACACACACAAAACCCCGCTTGAATGTGCACATTTCCCCTAAGACACTTAAACAAAGGGAGGAAAATCTGAACCAAAATAATGAAATGGAGACAATATCACATCCTGGATTTTTAAACACCACTCCCTACGTTCTTGCTTTTCATTTACTTGGCCAATCAAGACGCTCCTGTGGGACAGCGCCCCCCTCCTTCCTGCAACGGGGGTTGTATGAGGTCAGCCAATGGTCATGTACCAACTTCATGAGTCTGCACAGTCTGACTGTACAGTAAGATCTATTTTTTTTATTTAATTGACTGACCAGATCTAAAACTGACCTGTATGTACAGACCTGTTTTTACAAACAACTTTTATTTTTTTTATTTATTTATTTTTTTTTAACCACATATAGTGACATTCAAATCTAGATATCATGCTTCAGAAACGTAATAAACATCAGGCTGGATTTAAAAAAGCTACATACAAAACATGCAGATTTTGCAATTAATTATTAAATTTCTCTTAGCTTTTCTTTACACCTTGGAATAAAATGTGTCTCATATCCAGATATTATTTCATCTGATTACATGAACACCTGCTGTTAATATGTGTCTCCAGTGTCCACACTGTGATCCGATCACTCTGCCTAGCTCAAACAACCAAACCCATTTCAAACAGGCCCCGCCCCCACCTTTTAAAAAACTATAGTGATAAGAATAAAACAATATTTTTTACACTGGGTGCACATCATGATTGTCTGAAGTTTCAGAGCCTACACTGGTGTAAATATAAAACATATTTAAAAACTAGAAATACCGCCTCGCAGTTGTATGCCCTTATGAACTCGTCAAGCTGTAGTTACACTTTACATCCATGTCTGTAGAAACATGGACGCCTCACAAACATCTTCCCCCGGCGGCACAGTAGATCTACACAATCAGCACAGTTTCAAGATTAGAGTCACCAATTCAGTATCTGACCAAATGTCTTCCCTTCTGTTCCTGAGCTATGACGCTGAGTAATGTCCAGAAAAGTGTTTTATGCAGAACATTATGATGTCACAGTGAAGTTGACCTTTGACCTTTTGGATATAAGATGTCATTACTTCATCATTTTATCCCATTAGACATTAATGTGACATTTTGTCATAATTAGCATATGAATTCTTGAGGTACTGACTTTGACTTCTGGCCTTCGACCACTTAATTCCAATCAGTTTATTCTTGAGTCCAGGTGGACGTTTGTGCCAAATTTGAGTGAACTCACTCACTGATATTTTTGAGATATCCCGTTCACAAGATGGATGCAAGCTCACAATGACCACAATGACCACCACAATCTAATCACTTCATCCTTGAGTCCAACTGGACGTTTGTGCCAAATGTGAAGAAATTCCCTTTTTTTGAGATATTGCATTCACGAGAATGGGATAAATGAATGGACGTATGGACAGACAACTGGAAAACATAATGCCTACAGTGCCTATGCCTGGGGTGTCGATCACAAGTGTCAGTGTGCATTTTCAGAACTAATGTTGACATAAAAATGAAACAAATATTAAAAACAAAATCTTTGCTGATCTGTAGCTGTCTGACATATACATCAGAGCCAGTCAGGAACATTTAGATATTTCCGCCCACGTAGGTATGTGGATTGAAAACCACTTACGCTTATGTTCAGTGTGGTTACAGTGCATCCCCAACCACCTGCGGAGGTGCTCTGGCTGATCACATCACAGTGTCTTCAATGCGTTTTGGGTGCATTCATACCTAAACTTTCATGTGGTCAAGCATGATCCTACTGCAGTCCCATCACCCAAAACGCATTGCTTTTGACATTTAAGAGACTAACCTGTAAACTGTCCAGGATGATGCGTAGAGACTGAACTTGTCTCCTGACGGCGTTGGAGAAGCGCTCGTATGTAGCAGCATCGTACTCGCTCATATCAATCTCCCTCAGCCTGAGATGGAAGGACAGAGACACACAGAGGGAGAGAGGACACAGATGACTTGATATGATATGATTTAAGTATTGTATCAAAGCAGCTAGTATGTAGGATTTGATCTGCTCATCTGCTCAAGATGTCCCATTTTCAAACACGTCACTTCATACAGTCATTGCAAAAGCTGAAGGTGCTGCTACAAGCATCATCCTCATTCTTTTGTCCATGATTTTTCCAAAATAAAATGAATTCTAAATTTCCAAAACAGGTAGTCTATCGGTATAACCACAAACCTGATGCAGCAGAGCAGAATAACAACTGCATTTTTTTTTTGTAAATTTGAAGATCATGCTTCTGCTGCTGCCTCTCGATTTACCAAAACACTCAGGTAGATAGAAAAAGAAATCTTTCATGGGCTCTGGACACCTGTGGACAAGCTTACACCGGGGTCAGTGATGTTAAATATGTAGCTTACTTTCTCATGTGTGTTCTCTCTAAAACACACCTGTGGACATGACGAGACAGGTGGGCTGAGCTTATCAGTATAATCCCACTGTGCAGGTACTTTAGTACTGCTGACACACACAGACAGAGAATCCTCCTCGGGTGTGGAAAAGGGTGCTACCCTCACCATGTTTGAACTGATGTGTGTGTGTGTGTGTGTGTTAGAGAGAGACAGAGTGAGGGGTGGGGAAATCTCTGCCAGGTGTTTGAAACTTTTGGTGACAACCAGACCATGACCATCGCAGAGATACAGAGCGGTGACTTCAAAACGCAGGCAGGGATTGAAGGATGGAGGAGAGGCTCTGGCTTCATGTGTCACAGCTTGCAACAAACCTTTGAGTGTGTGTGTGTGTGTGTGTGTGTGTGTGTGACTGGTTGCATGCGAGCAGAGTCAGATGGATGCATTGTGTAGACTGCGCTGGCATCAGCCATGCAATCAGAAAGATCGCACCCAAACACACTCACTCACTCATCTACCAACACGATGTCTGCAGTGGATGTCTGAACGAATCGCACCTGGACTGTGATTTCAGAAATCCTTAATGAAGGAAAATAAACTGGCCAAAACAGCCAGTGGAGAGCCACACAGTGTGAGTTCAAATAATCAGTATGACAAAAGTTAAATGATCAAAGACAAGACTTACCAATGTGAAAACTTCAGATCACCCTACTCACAAAAAGACTGAAAGGCAGCTTCTTTCTTAAAGCTGTGGCTCCACTGAACTCAGACATCTCCACAGACAGCTGATGAGCTGCAATATTTTCTTCATGTCACTCCACGTTGATGACGTCACTCCATATTGAGCCCAGTTGCAAGAAGAAAATGTCGGCACCATACATTTCTGCAAACCCTGGGTAGTTTCATACGTATCATATCAACGTTTCTAAAGTCACACAGTACTGTATATGAGCTGACTTTGTCATTGAAAGGTGGAGGGGTAGGTGGATGGCGTGACACCTACACAAGACATCTGCCAAGCTGCAGACCACTGTTCAGGACCAACAGATAACAAAACCAGTTGTGTTTTAGTGAGTCATTGCAGTGTTTTGAGCGGCTCTTCATCCCCCAAACATGAGTATTTTTTACAGACCTGTGGCTGCTTCTCCAGCGGAGATAGTGACACGAAAAGTTGATGATTTTTATTGCGACATTGCTGCATTTCTGGTGCAGATTGTGTCCCCAAAAGCAGGTATTTCAAGCCGAAAAATTATTGTTGTGATTTTGTTTCGCAGATTTTGGTTTGCAGAAACGTACAATGCCGACATTTAATCTGGCATTGGGTTACCATATCTGTCATACTACACATTTAAAGAGGTTTTGCTGCTGCTGATGTTGCACACTTGTTAACTGTATTTTTGTATCCTTATTATTGCTCATATTTTGTACTAATATTGTTTAGATTCTGTACTTTCTTTATCATTGAACATTTATCATCTCTTATTTCATTCTTGCCTTTTTTTCCTTTGCAAATATGTGCGAAGTTTTTAATACTGATGCACCAATGGGCAAAAATAGTAAATACCATTATAAATTTTGAGCATATTGTAATTCATTTGGTCTGAGAGAAAGCTATTCGTCAGCACCTCCTCTTGGCTCTGTTTCAGGCTTTAGAAAATCTAACTGACATGACAGGTGACACTGGCCAATCACAGGTCTTTCAGAGAGAGGGTGTTCCTATTGGCTGATTTACAATTGCAAATGTGTGTGCATCTGCTGTAGTAACCCAAATTCAGCCAGTAGAAACCCCAGCTTGACCGGACAGCCTCAACCCCCTGCCTGAGTAGCAAACTTTCTGTTGCTGCTGTTACACATGTTAGACCTGGTGCTGCCTCTGCCCACTAGCCCACTGTGACACTCGGCACTTGGGGGTTTACGCGACAGCAGCCACTACAGCTGCTGAGCGAAGGTCCGTCTCACAAGCTTCAGGAAGCGGTGGAGGGAAGGTGGGGTCTGATAATCATAGAGAAAGAAAGCGGAGCAAAGAGGGGCTTAGCAAATGTGCTGCTCGCAACTGTACAGTGAAATAAAATTAAATATCATGATCATTTTTCATTCATTCATCCATCATCTTCACACACTCATCCTGTGCTGCTCCTCACTCTCCTAGCACATGACGCACTGTATCACACTCACATTATAGCTATTTCGGACGTGCACACAGTCTGCCTGTCTGTTCCTCTGCATTCACACCACATCATGTCAGCCCACAGAGCTGTACACAGCACAGTGACTTCCTCCACACATTCCTAGGTGTGTATGTATGTGTGCGTGTGAGGATGCACGAGAGTGTACGTGGTGGGCAGACACTCTGGCCACTTTGCCGCGGCCATTTCCTTCAAATTCCTGAACCTTGACTTCAACAGGAGGAAGAGAGTGAATGACAAATACAGAGAAAGAGTCTGTTTGGGTTCGAGGTGGAGACGCTGAAGCTTCACACACAACGGCCACAAAAACAAGGCTGACACTCCCCGTGACTACACACACAACACAAACGGCAGTGTTTTCTGAGTGTGCTGCTTTTACATTTAGGAGGCTTGTGGATTCACTGAATGAAACCGAGCTTATGCAAAATGACTTTCCAAGCAAGTTCACTGTCACAGTCACTGTGGGAATAAAATCATGGGAGTTTTGCCAGAGCTGTGGTGTGCTCCTGTGATCATCATCGTTTGGTGTCAGGTGGTCAACAAACTTTTTCTTAAGTCAGTCTTTTTTCTTGTCTTGGAATTTTGATTAAAAAACGTCAACATTGTCAACAACCAATAGCTGCGCTCTCTCTGGCACCAAACAGGAGGCAGCAAACCCGGTAGACAGTAAACACTGAGGGAACTCCAGGGAGGAGCAAGAATGTGAACAAGTCTCAGTTGTCTTTAGTCTGGGGCCGTTTAGTGGCCGTTTTGGTAAACAACCGGAACCAGGGCGAGAGAGACAGGATCCAGAATTAGATGGATGCGCCTTTCCGTCAATGAAATTCGTCAGGCAAAGCTTCTGTAGTGGCTTTAAAGAGGTTATTTTATGTACCCGACAAGTTTCTTGAAGAACCTCTTCTAAAACAGACTGTTGTACGTTCATGTTTAAATGATTAAAATGTATCGATCATGGCGACAGTCTTCACTCTTCGTTCTTTTCCGATTCAACTTTCCAACGTGGAGAAACCGGAGAAAGAAATCGATCAATGGATCTATTAATGTTGACTTAATGCAAACTTTTTTAATTAATAAGCTAATTTTGAGCTACAAACATGGTATAAACCAATAAAAACTGGAGGGTTTGCAGGTATGGAGTCACAGCCAGAGGCATATCCAGAGAAGTGTGTGTACATGCTCGTGTTTAAGGCATACCTAAGCTTGTTTTTGCTTGTGTGTGTGTGTCAGGTGCTCAAGGGTTTACGAAAGGATCACAGTTTGATTGATGCTTAACCTAAAGTTAAGTAAACAAAGGACTGTGCACACACATGGGTGAAGGAGAAGGTATGGAAAAAGCCCGACAGAGCCGGCCTGTGATATGAGAAAACATAAAATCAAGCTGTCCTATGTGCAGGTATTTCCACCATGTGTGCTCACCTGCTGCGTTAAAGTACAGTGACATGTGCTTGGAAGCAGAGCACCAGCATGTAGCTACAAGATTTTGTCTGGGCTTATTGGAGCACTGATAGACAGGCAGAGGACAGGGAGGGAGGGACGGGGAGGGGTGTCAAAGAGGAAATTTATAAAAGCAAATAAGGACTGAGGAGAGAGGAGATGAGACAAAAAAAGAGGAGAGTCGAGAGGTTGTCCTCTTGGTGTGAAAGCAGCCAGTGTGTGAGAAGGGCCACGCAGGAAAGGGGGAGGACGAGGGGGATGGGGCACAGAAGAAAGTAAAGACAGTGTTTGAAGCAAAAGAGAACAGAGACGGCCTTCATGGTTGAGCTGGTGAAAGGGGTGCCCTCTTAACCCTCTGCTCTGAAGCGAATGTGTGTAAGTGTAGACGTACACACACACACACACACACACTCATACACACTGCCCGGTGGGATCGACCACTGTGCTCATCCATCCAGCGGGGCACTGCAGCCTGTGGTTGTTTGCCCAGGATGGAGCACCATACCTGGGAGGGCTGAGTGACCAAGAAACACACCTGTTCCACATTACACACATTACACACACTTCAGTTCTGGGTAGTTTCCAAAGCGGAAAAAGAGTCAGTCCAAAACATCTGTACACATAAACACAGCTCCCCACCCCTGGAGCTCCCTCAGGTTGGATATGGGTTATTGGTTTATGATCGTCCATGTTTTCCTTTCCATGTTTTTTCCTTTCCTGCACAGGCCAGGCTTTTGTTAGCATGAGATCACTGCGTTTTCTGTATTAAAGGTATTTACCTCTCTTTGAAGGCTTTCTCACCCATCTCACGGGCTGCTCTGCGGACCTCCTCCGGAACTGCATCTTTCTCAGCCTGGGACACCTGGTAGACTTTGTGTCCTGCGTCCAGCCGATAGGGGCCTCCTTTGCCACCGAGTCCTGCCGTGTCTCTGCCGCCTGCACAGAAGCATCTTATTAGAAAACCCGAACAGAATCTGCAGATTTTCGACTTTAATTAATTAAACGGTCATTATTTTCAATTAATTTGTGTTGACTGACTAATGGATTAATAGACTAATCATTTCACCTCTATTATAACCCTTATTTACTTTCACACGGTCACATACATCTGATTCTGGCAGCTGCCTGGTAACGCTGCAGTCTTTACTACCATCCTCTAAACCCTTCGTTAGCTGAGCAGTGGGAGGTTTAGTTTCTCACTCAGGGGCAACTAAGCACCAGTGCTGTCTCATATTCACCTCCCTACCTGCCATCAATCATTGTAAAATGTGTGTGAAATGTCACCACAGATTTCAATCAGCATTTGGTGGACTGTTGGGACTTGAGCGTGTTGCTAAGCCAGGAAGAAGCACTGGTTACCTGTGCCTCCTGCCCACTGGTTTCCCCCAACGTGAGGAGCATTGTTGGGGTCGATCTTGCCGTGTTTTGGCGCAGTGACATCCAGGCCGCTGTCCCTCTGGATGGTAATCTAAGAAGAGAGGAAGGAGAGATGCCATGTGGGTCAGATTTGATGTTTTCAGGTGGATTTCAAGTAGAATCATCTGAAAGGTTTCAAGGTGGAACCGTTATAAAAGGTCATAGCAGGAACCAAAATGGTTTTCCTAAGGCACAAGCCAAAGAGCCCTAAATGGTTGTAGTTTGCGCCTTTATTTCTCAGAGTTTAGTTATAGTTCTTACTGTATGTTGAGTCTGAAAATGCTAACATGCTAACAGACCCCTGAACTCTCATCCCATCAGGAGAAACTATAACAACTGCTGGGTGTTACTGAAGTTTTTCAGTTTGATGCTGAATGAAAACCCCACATTTGCACAAAGACTGTCAACATTTTCCATTTAGGTGCTGTTGAACTGTCACACTAAACATTTCATGAAAAAGACATACATGTACATATACGTAGAGTTTAGCTGATCAGTTATTGAATAACATTCCAAACCACTGTGGAGTCCAGTTTCATGAGAAAAGCTGCAGTGTTTAAAGCACTCTCTGGGAAAAGCTTCAATGAAAACACATTGAGTCGTGGCTGTAGTCGAATACGCACTTTGCCACTAATAGAGACATATTAGATTGTACTCTTTTGTTTTCCAAGCTTCTCCTGAAATCCTCCTCTTTGTGTTTACCTGACTGATGTGTTGAATAAGTGTGTGAGACAGCCAGAAAAACGCCCAAACAGCCAGCTACCTACCACACAGTCAAAGCATTAAGAGAATGGACCCTGTATCTCTAAAGGTCTGAGGCTTCGGCAGTATGGACAGAATAGTCTCTGTCTCTCTCTGCAGGAGACTGACGGAGTGGGAGGGAGCAGAAACACAGAGTCGTTAAAGCTTCAGATTCTTAGGTCCATCTCAGCAGCACCGTCAGTGCCAAAATCAGCATGCCGGCTCTCACACTGAGGCAGGGCGGCCGGCCAGAGTCTGGCACGCATGAGGGAGTGAGAGAGGAATGGGCAGTTCAGTGGGAGACTAAGTGTATCCCCTGTAGCTCAGCTGCATTCTTACATACTGCGGGAATTTGAATGGTATCTGTGGGGGATGAGGTTTGTGTGTGTGTGTTATTATCTTGGCTGTTTGTGATTGCTGCTTGGTTCATGGTGTACTGAGCGTTTGAAAAGAGACTTATCTAGTAGGAGCAGCAGTCGAGCAGAGAAGGACCCCTCCTCTGTCTCCACTGGCCCCGTGTCCACACCTCAACTGACACAGTGAAGCTCAGAGCTCAGGCTCTGTTCTCACATCGTCATGAAGCTGCTGTATCAGCACAGCTCTCTATATTTAGCACAGATTAGGAGGGTCAGGCTGATATAAACCATGTCAGATTATAGGACAAGATAACACTCAGTGTGGGAACCGGCTCATACAGTGGACCTACTGTCCTGCAAGTGTTGGACACGATACGTTTCAATGCTCAAACAGATTCACACTGAATGTATGAGTTATTAAACTGTGCCTCTCAACCTTCCACCAAGTGTCCCTGCTGTTTTTCATCTCTGCTGTCACAGCTGAAGCAGATGTTGGTTTTAAATGCTGTTCATAGGGGCACCTTGTTAATAGCTGAAACACTGGTTCACTTTTTCCACACACATTTTACAAGCCAGCCTGGACATTCAACTGTCAGTCTCCCATGAAAAAGCTGTCCTCTTTAACCTCTCCAGCAGAATAAATGTCAGTGTGTGGGAGTGGAAAATAGAAATAATGATCAAAATCACTTAATTTAAACATTTCTGGAAACAAGCCAACAAACTTCCTTATTTTTAGAAAATGGTACCTATGATCTGTTTAAATCTTTAAAATGAGAGCACCGTGTATTTACGCTGCACTATGAATGCCAGCAGAGGGACAACACACAGGGCGGCACAGTGGTGCAGTGGTTAGCATGGTCACCTCACAGCAAGAGGGTTCCTGGTTTGAACCCCAGGGTGTGGGAGCCCTTCTGTGCAGAGTTTGCATGTTCTCCCCGTGTCAGCGTGGGTTTCCTCCAGGTGCTCCAGCTTCCTCCCACAGTCCAAAGACATGCAGGTTAACTGGTGACTCTAAATTGTCCGTAGGTGTGAATGTGAGTGTGAATGGTTGTCTGTCTCTATGTGTCAGCCCTGTGATAGTCTGGCGACCTGTCCAGGGTGAACCCTGCCTCTCACCCAGTGTCAGCTGGGATTAGGGTTGTCATGAGAACCAATACTTTGGTACCAAGTTGATGCCAACACGCAAAAAATACGTCGGTACCTGGTTTTTTTTGGTACTGTAAGGACTTTGACTTTGCCCTCAGCGAGCCGTGTTGATTCCTGTCGGAACTGACGGGGGCAGTATGAGCGCGTCAGTCTGTGCCGAGGATGAGCGCCGAAGAAGAACGCCTGTTCTCCACCGTCTTTGCTAGAAACAATGGCTTCTACAAGTGCTCCTGGAGCCACAACACCTTGGCTTGTCGAAAAGTCAGACAGTAGGAGTGTACAAACGGTGCCTCTGAAGTTTCCAGACCAAAGAAGGAAACACTTCAAACCTGGCTAAACACTTAAAAGACAGACATCCTGACTTGTTTAAAGAATTCAAGGTGAGTGAGTTTCAATTTACCATCACTTGTGTTATGTTACACTTATCCTGAAATGTATGTTACATTATTTGGGTTTGAGAGCCAGCTTACTGTGTTTATAGGGGCGGCTACTAGTACTCGCTACCTTATGTTATAACTTACCCTGGAACAGATGGCTAACGTTATGCGACATTAACGATACCGTCTTTAACGTTACTTAACGTTGAGTTTCAAGCAATTATTATCGGACTAATTGTCTGTCACCATATCTGTAAATTCAAAGTTTGAAACAGTTTTAATAAAGCAGTGAATTTGGAATATCATGAGTTCTGTTTTTTGATTTTTATCATGGTATCAAATGAGTATCGAGAATCGTGGAAATTCACTGGTATTGGTATCGACAACTGAAATTCTGGTATCGTGACAAGCCTAGCTGGGATAGGCTCCAGCCCATCCGTGACCCCTAACAGGTTAAGAGAAAATGAAGGAATAAGGAATAAGGAATAAGGACAACACACAGCAACAAAAATGAAAAAGAAATATGTTGATATACACCATGTATATCAATATATTTTTCCTCCCATTAACCCACACAGACTGGTGGATCAGTCTCTTCTCTCTCTCTGTGCTTCAGTCTTCCCTTCATCAGCAAATCTGTAGATATTCCAAATTATAGCAACCAGACACAACCAAAGTGTCTCAGCTGAAAGTATTCTACGCCTCCAAAGTGTCCTAAAGCCCTCTCAGCTGGTTGTTTCCTGAGGAATGCCTGGCGTATACAGCTGAGAGAAAAAGTTTTGGTGGATGTGGGGTCTTAGTTTACAGGTGTACCTAATAAAGTGGACAGTTAGTGTAAGTCAGCCGCAAGGCAACAAGGAGTTATAGTGGAAAGACCAAAAATATGGAAATCTGTCAACCAGAGAGCACAAACAATTATATTTCTAAAATGTCAAATATCCCACAAAGTTCATCTTGATCATGAGTCTTTCAAAACCAAGTTCAAGGGATCTTTTTGTAATGTCTCGTATCTTACGTGTCTGTATAGAAAGAACTGGTACAGACCTGTATGTCGTTATAATTACCAATCAGTAAATGCAGCCTGTAGAAGACTCAGGCTTCTACAAACACACAGAGTCACAGAGTGAAACGCAGACACACCAGGATCATCATCTTAAAAGCACAGCTATGTTAGCTGTTGACGTTACAGATCTACATGACAAAAACTGTCCGTTCCTCACATGACGCTAACAGTCAGGACGGCGGGGGAGGGGCTGTTTAATAACCAGCAGGGTCTCAAACGTGGGCACATTAAAATGACAAACATCCTCACTGTCCTACGCTGCTGCAAACCAACACAGCATCTGTGTATCAAAGAGCTTTGCTTCAGTGTTAATGAAGATCAACAGGAAGTGTGTGTGTAGGTGTGTGTGCCTGCTGATGATCTGATGTCAGCCTCAGTAACCAGAGAGATCTTGGCACCATAGCTCTGCGGTGAGGTAAAGGGTCAGAGGTTTGAGCCTCTCGTGTAACCACAGCTCACCTTCAGGAGCTCACCTCCGCCATGTGACCGCTCTCTCATTACACACTAATGTATGCGCGAGTCATACGCCGCATACGGCGGAAAACAGCAACAAGAACATGAGCTTTGCTGCACACATGCTGGAGCCACGTTGGGAAACGAGGGCGTGCACCTGATGCATAGGAATGTGCCTTCAAAGGCTTAGCTGTCCTGGCTAGACGTATCGTTCTCACTGAGTGTTTATGGATGTGATTACGATCGCTTGATAAACACATCACACACTCTTTTCCCTGACAACACCACTTCCATCAGGCCTGTCGGTGCATCTGTTGGGCCCTGATGCTCATTATGAGTGTCTCGGAAATCTGTCCATCTGACAGGAAGTGGAGCTATCAGTTTCCTGATCACAGACTGGTTTCAGTAATCCACCTGCAGATAAAACTCTCTTACTAGTCACGACATTCCTCATGTGTGTGTCTGGTAATGGACTCTATTCTGGCTCGACCAGTAAAAGAGTGACTAATGCTCTGCGTTTGGTTTTAGAGAAATGTTGAGTGACGCTTTACAGCATGTGTCCATTTTGGGCTTTAGAGCGGCCACACTCGGTTCAGGTTCCGACTGTGGTTGTAAAAGAGGCATGAGTCATTTGGGCACTGCAGCTACAGGGTGACGTGTGTGTGCGTGTTTGTGTGTCACATTACAATGTCCCAGCAGAGATCCTGGGGCGACCTCTTGCTCACCTGATTCTTGGGTACAAATCTGACCCGCGACCCTTTACTGTGTGTCACCCTCTTCCTCTCCCTCTTTCCTGTCACTCTCCAGTTGTCTATAATAAAGAACTAGATTACCACCTCACAGTTGTATGCCTCCGTGAGTCCATCACGTTATTCTTTACATCCACGCCTATGAAAACATGGATGCTGCAAGTTCATCCTTGAGTCCTAGTAGACATTTGTGCTAAATTTGAAGAAACTGAGCTCAGCGCAAGTTCAAGACTTTCTTTGTACTTTGTTCATTCACAATTCTCTCTCTCTCTCTCAGTCCCACTGCTTCCTCCAATCAGCTGACTATTGGCATTCCCTCTCCTGGTTAGCCAATCAAACTTTGCCACAATCTCCTTCAGCCATTCATGTTGCTGCTGCCAAAGTTTAAATCTGTTCTCCTCTCTGCTCCTGTCAGCTGTCATTTTAGACCCTGTTCACCTCCCGTCACCTTATCCAGAGCCCAGGACGAGCTCATCACCCCTCTTCACATCTAGATCCTCCACAGATCCTCCACACAGACTCCATGGGGAGGGGCTCCCTAATCTACTACATCTTTACCACCCTCCTGGAATAGATGACATCATGATGCGATCTAATTGCCAAAGACTTTCTGATACTTATTCTCTCTCTGAACAAGTCTCGTCTGATCGAAATTCCCTCAAGACATTCTTGAGATATCACATTCACGAGAGTGGGACATACATATGTATGGCTGGACGCCACACATAACGCCAGTGCAAAGGCATAACAACCTAGATATAATAATTTAAAAAACAATATCACGTCCCAGCAGGGATCCTGACAGCAGGACAATCAGATTCACTAACTCATCAATACCCAACTTGTTCTCACTCTTAGGTCATCAAATACAGAAGCTAGGTCACGCCCCTTGGTGTCTGATACCAAAGTACAAGGCACCCTTGAGCGTCTGTATAGGACGCACCAGGCTTTCAATTAACTCCAATGTAAACCCATCCATGACAGTATTAGAGGCTCAGAGCAACTGACATAGAATAAAGAGTGACAAACTCAACCAAGGTAGTGAACAAGGTAGATGTCTGGGTGAAGCCAGCACAGGACTTTCACCCAGGAGACCCCACGTCTTCATGTTTTTTTATTGGCCAACTGTCACTGTTATTTGTTATTTAATCTTATTCTTACTTTTTTAATCTTCCTATATAATGACGAAAACTCTGTCTGTGTTAGTGTTGCATGGTATACTGGTACCAACGGTAAACTGCAGTACTAAAACACCATGGTACATATGATACCATAATATAGGAGTACCGTAGTACTACACTACCTCAGAGTATCACTACTGTGGGATAAGTTCAAAGTCCAGTCGCAAGAGGGTGAGTATCCATCCAATAACGGCACACGCTGGCCACCTGGCACTCAATATGCTGCTGCAGTGGTTTGTTTTCCAGTGACATTTCAGGTATTAGCTCAGCTATTGAGTATCTTTGAGCAGTGAGAGTTATTGTTTATTTATTTTTATTTGTAGGCTAGATTTGTTTATACGTACAGTACAGGCCAAAAGTTTGGACACACCTTCTCATTCAATGCGTTTTCTTTATTTTCATGACTATTTACATTGTAGATTCTCACTGAAGGCATCAAAACTATGAATGAACACATGTGGAGTTATGTACTTAACAAAAAAGGTGAAATAACTGAAAACATGTTTTATATTCTAGTTTCTTCAAAATAGCCACCCTTTGCTCTGATTACTGCTTTGCACACTCTTGGCATTCTCTCCATGAGCTTCAAGAGGTAGTCACCTGAAATGGTTTCCACTTCACAGGTGTGCCTTATCAGGGTTAATGAGTGGAATTTCTTGCTTTATCAATGGGGTTGGGACCATCAGTTGTGTTGTGCAGAAGTCAGGTTAATACACAGCCGACAGCCCTATTGGACAACTGTTAAAATTCATATTATGGCAAGAACCAATCAGCTAACTAAAGAAAAACGAGTGGCCATCATTACTTTAAGAAATGAAGGTCAGTCAGTCCGGAAAATTGCAAAAACTTTAAATGTGTCCCCAAGTGGAGTCGCAAAAACCATCAAGTGCTACAACGAAACTGGCACACATGAGGACCGACCCAGGAAAGGAAGACCAAGAGTCACCTCTGCTTCTGAGGATAAGTTCATCCGAGTCACCAGCCTCAGAAATCGCAAGTTAACAGCAGCTCAGATCAGAGACCAGATGAATGCCACACAGAGTTCTAGCAGCAGACCCATCTCTAGAACAACTGTTAAGAGGAGACTGTGCGAATCAGGCCTTCATGGTCAAATAGCTGCTAGGAAACCACTGCTAAGGAGAGGCAACAAGCAGAAGAGATTTGTTTGGGCCAAGAAACACAAGGAATGGACATTAGACCAGTGGAAATCTGTGCTTTGGTCTGATGAGTCCAAATTTGAGATCTTTGGTTCCAACCGCCGTGTCTTTGTGAGACGCAGAAAGGTGAACGGATGGATTCCACATGCCTGGTTCCCACTGTGAAGCATGGAGGAGGAGGTGTGATGGTGTGGGGGTGTTTTGCTGGTGACACTGTTGGGGATTTATTCAAAATTGAAGGCACACTGAACCAGCATGGCTACCACAGCATCCTGCAGCGACATGCCATCCCATCCGGTTTGCGTTTAGTTGGACCATCATTTCTTTTTCAACAGGACAATGACCCCAAACACACCTCCAGGCTGTGTAAGGGCTATTTGACCAAGAAGGAGAGTGATGGAGTGCTGCGGCAGATGACCTGGCCTCCACAGTCACCGGACCTGAACCCAATGGAGATGGTTTGGGGTGAGCTGGACCGCAGAGTGAAGGCAAAGGGGCCAACAAGTGCTAAACACCTCTGGGAACTCCTTCAAGACTGTTGGAAAACCATTTCAGGTGACTACCTCTTGAAGCTCATGGAGAGAATGCCAAGAGTGTGCAAAGCAGTAATCAGAGCAAAGGGTGGCTATTTTGAAGAAACTAGAATATAAAACATGTTTTCAGTTATTTCACCTTTTTTGTTAAGTACATAACTCCACATGTGTTCATTCATAGTTTTGATGCCTTCAGTGAGAATCTACAATGTAAATAGTCATGAAAATAAAGAAAACGCATTGAATGAGAAGGTGTGTCCAAACTTTTGGCCTGTACTGTATATGCTACAGTGATTTGTTTTCCACAGAGCTCTACAGTGCAAGCATTTTACTTGCATTTGCGACTAAAAATAGTTTTGTGCGAGCAAAAGAAATCATTCAGGAGCACACTGTGCGAGTACAGATTTCAACCAGCAGCAGAAACAAAAGGCGAATCCTGACGGTTGTGGGTTGAACGGGGGTCACAGACAGGAATACACAGCTGAGGCTCCGCCATATATTCCTGTCAAATACGGCGGCCATAGTGCTCCGCGGCACAAGGTAATGGCTTACCGGCGACCAAGGAGCCCGGCTCCAGGTCCAATAATTTCCTCTTCGTATGTGATGTGTCAGAGGAGAAACGAGCCGTTCACATTTCTCTCTTTGTGGCAGGTAACAGTCCACAAACCTTACCGCACTTTAGGGACTGTTCTTTACTTGTCAGGGGAGGAGGGTGGCTGGTTGGTTTTTATTTCATTTATTTATTTTATTTTGATCCCTCCCATGTTAATCACTTATTGATGCTGTCTTTGAAGTATGAATAAGTCAATAAGTAATTTATTCCATTGAAATATCATTGATGTATTATAGAAAAGTGATTTATCTTTTCATAAATGACAAAAGGCACATCTGCCTCATTTTCGCTGTGGTATCGTGATACTACTCAGAACCATGATACTTTTACTGGTATCGTACCGTGGGTCCCAATTTTGGTACCGTGACAACACTAATCTGTGTGTGTGTTCCACGTTTTTCTCCTCACTGACTTGGTCAATCCATGTGAAATTTGGCACAGTGGTAGAGGGTCATGGGAGGATGCCAATGAAGCAATATTTATTACATCAATTGGCCAAAGGGGGGCGCTATAGCATCGCAAACTTTGAATGGGCATATCTCATGCCCCGTATGTCGTAGAGACATGAAACTTTGCACAGAGATGCCTCTCCTCATGAGGAACACATTTGCCTCAAGAACCCATAACTTCCGCTTATATAGATTTTCCACCATTTTGAATTTTTTGAAAAACACTTCAAATGGATCTCTTCCTAGGAAGTTTGAGCGATCTGCATGAAACTGGGTGAACATAATCTAGGGGGCAATATCTAAAGTTCCCTCTTGGCAAAAGTTGGAAAACTTACTAAAACTGAGCTTCTATAAGGCAATGAATATTGCGGAGGGCATTTTCAATCATTTATCCAGGGCTGGGTTGCAGGTCCCGCAGGCAGGAACTCCAGACGTCCCTCTCCCCAGCGACGCTTTCCAGCTCTTCCTGGAGGACCCTGAGGTGTTCCCAGGCCAGATGAGAAATATAATCCTCCTAGCATGTCCTCAGTCTGCCGGGGTGCTTCCTACCAGTTGGACCTACCAGGAACACCTCTAACAGGAGGTGCCCAGGAGGATCCTGATCAGATGCCCAAACCACCTCAACTGACCCCTTTTGACGCAAAGGAGCAGCGGCTCTACTCTGAGCTTCTCACAGATGTTTGAGCTCCTCATTATCTCTGAAGCTGAGCCCACCCACTCTACAAAGAAAACTCACTTTTAATCCTTCTTCTTCACATATATTATTTATGAGTCTGTTTTAACTGCGTTAACTTATGTCTAATGTTTTATCTTAACACTATTCTCATAGTGTTTGTAACTGCAACCTCTGCGGTCGTTCATGTGTTCTGCACACCAGGAATAAAATGTGCTAGAAATAAAGTTTGAGTTGCTTGTTTGATGACTAGAAGGCTGAATTCAGGGAGTGTTTGGGTGGTCTGCTTGATTGACAGCTGTCACCAGCTCCATCCCACAGCTTAAAGTTTGATTTTCCTGCTCCAAACAGATGCACAGATAATGGTGTGCGGTAAACCCATCTTTAGACTTTAAAACCACCCCTCAGTAACAGACACTGTGTTTTCCACAGTGTTTGGTCAAAAACATCCCATAAACCCAGGATTTAGTTGTTGCTATGTTGCTGTTGTTGCTGGTCGCAGCGGTCAGCACTAAGCTAAAGATGGCACCTTAACTCTAAGAAACAGAAAGACAGACAGAGAGGGGAGTGTGGGGCTGGCAGCTAAGAGGAGATTTTTATGACTGTGGGAATCGATGTCGTTACCCCACCCTCCTCTCTCAATGACTTTTCCCCCTCTCTTTTTCCTTCCCTTCACCCAGTGTCTCTCCCCCCGTCTCTCATCTGCGGTCCACGCCTTGTCTTGTGAGATTAATAGCCTCATAAATTTCTGGTTCTCCCTTAAGACGCCTAAAGACAGAGAGTGATTTAGGAGGGATGGCATGTGTGTTGGTGTGTGTGTGTGTGTGAGCAGTCACATGCAAACGAGCCCACTTTTTGAGCGCTTTTTGGGGAGTAAATGCCCCTGCGTGAACTTGGGTGCAGGTTAGTGTGTATGTGTGTTTTGATACAACGGCATGAATGTTTAACCATGTGTGTCCACAGTGTGAGTGTAAAATAGTCTTTACGGGGTTTCCACACATTTCCAAGGACAGAATTTTAAAACTTTTCCATGACTTTTTAAGGACCCATAATAGAATTTTGATTTAGGAAAAGCACGCACTTCACTGTGCCTGCTGCACTTGTCAGCCTGGTTAGGAGTCTTGCTCCCCATAATAAATGCCGCCACACTACGTCACATGTACAAGTAATGTCTAAGAGCAGAAGGCTTGGCCGGTACAAGTCACGGAAAATGAGAACTGTGCAAGCATCAAATAACTTGTTTGAGTTCATTTGCCTTTCTCGACATCTCACTGAAAATAAATCTGCCGTAATGTTGCATTTCATGGAAGCTTATCTCTGGAACTTTATGGAAACAACTAATTTCATTACAAACAACAAAATTCCATGAGTTTTCCAGGTTTTCCATGACTGAGTTTTTGCGTACAAGGAGTGCAAGAACTTAAATTTAGCTATTTGTTCTTAAATTCTGGTTTAAAGTGTGTGATGTGGCAACAAGTCTGGCCATAGAGTTCAACACTTTGTTCCAAGATGTCTTTAGTACATTTCAAGAAGGTTCCTGTGAACTGCTGTTGTTTGCAGATTGAGGCACAAGTCTAAACTGCTGCAGACGGTTTGAACTTTAAAAGATGCAAGCAAGTGTATATGTGCATGTGACTGTGACTGATAAGCTGGCCTCAGTAAGGCGAGGGCAGGGAGGGTAGAAGGTGGCACACGGCCAACTAGAGCAGCAGCAGAGTAAAGAAACAAACACCCACACACTGACATACGGGTGTAATGACAACCAAATTGTGAAAATAAGTGTCAGGTTGAGTGAGTGGATGTATGAGAGGGGACTGCTGTGAATGTGATTATACCTCAGACACCTACTTGGCACCAGTTAAACAAAAGACGTGTGTGCAGGGAGATGATGAGTGATGCCTCCTGTGCATCTGAGTGTGCAAAGATGATGTCAACAGAGCTGTAATGGAGCGATGTAGACAATCAAGCACACCTGCATACACACACAGTTCAATCTGTGGTTTTCTAGAAATGTGTGCATGCGCAAGTCAAAGGCAATAAGCTGTGATGTCTTTCTTCTCTGAGGACGGTCGACATGATCTTTGCTAATAAAAACCACCTCTGACAAACATAAGAGGTGAGTGAGAGGATTTCTGTGACTTCCTGCTTCTCCTTTAACATCTCATACTTTGGTCAAAAGCCTGATTGTTACACTCTCTCAGTGTGTCGTAAAAACTTGTTAAGCCATGCAGACGTGCCATGTGCAAACAGGTAACTTCGTCCGGAGGTGAGGTGTGTAAACAGTTTGGTAAAGTAGCATATCTCGAGGCAAATATACAGAGAGCCTTGTCGGCAGGTATGTTTAAGTACAGTAGTGCTACTGTTGTTCCCAGTGAGCTCACACAGAGCACAGGCAGAGTCTGCCCCCAGTCTGACCTACAGTGGACTCAAGGTGCCCGATCAAAGAGGACCTGACCACTGAGGAATCTAGGCCAGGGAGAGGTCCCAGTGTGCAGTGAAGGCGTGCAGGTGTATGGGAGTGTGTGTGTGTGTGTGTGTGTGTGTTTTAATGAATATATTCTTGAGTCTCAGCACACTTTTAACTCTCATCATACCCACTGTGGTACTGGTAAACCTCAGAGGTATAAACAGAGCTATAAGCTTTAAACAAATTTGTTCGTAATGTCTTCATATCATTGTTTTCTGTTTTATTTAATGTGTTTTAAAAGTACCAATGTGTTGGGGTCCTGCAAGACTCTAGTCAAAAGTGACCTTTCCACCTGTGCAGCTGTATATCAATCACCATTTGCCATTTATATATCAATTACTCACTGTGTGTTACTTCAAATTTGTGCAGAAACCTTTCTTTCATACCTCCAAGGTGAACGAAGAATCCAAAAAATGAACACTGTTCATGTTTAACGGCAAAACTACACCAAAACATCTGTTTACAAACTCTCTCACCACTCCTGCACTATAATCCAAGTCTCATTTATCGAGTTGTATGCTATGTTTTCATTTTCAGTAAAATGATACGATTTACAAACACATCAGTACAAACAGTCTCAGATGCTGCCAAGTAGCGTGCCTGGGCACATGCATGTTTGAATTCTGCTCAAGTGGAGCTCATTCACACGTGTACGCTCAGGCACGCTCTGGGCACACTACTCGTGTTTTACACCGCATTGTTTTAGTAAAAAAAGTGCATGTGTTTAGGGAAGTACTGAACATACGACTGAATAAATGAGAGTACCTAATGAGTACCCAGAAACATAATTATCACCTCGTAATACGTTTTAGCAGGAGATGTCTGACTTTCCCGTCTTGTTTGACAAAAGAGATGCTTAAACAGAACACAGAACTTCACAATAATACATTTATGAATTTCAACTACTTATTCAAGATTCAACAAATCATCAGTCACTGATTTGCATCATCCACTGATACAATCATCCTCGTTTCAGTCCATGTGAAGGCTTCTCTCTCTCTAACCACACATCTGCAGACGATGCCTGCTATATCTGGGAGGCTACATTATCTTAAGAATTTATCTGCCTGTGTTGTGTATGTGGGGACCTTAACAATGCTTTCTCAGTGCGCTGGTTCCAAATGTTCTGACCTGTACTGGGGGTCAGAGCTGTTGCATCATCAGAACAATGCCCGTCCATTCATACACACCCACCCTGGGTGCAGCCGGGTCGTACATTTCGGGCCTGGAAACATTCCGGTTAGCATAAAATCAGGAATGTTTCAGCAGCTAATATATTCTGCCAGAGGAGTGTGTGGAAGTATGCAGAGTGTCGTCCAGCTGAAATTCTCTCCACTGGAGTTATTGTTATTATTAAAGCAGCACTGCCCCTCTGTGGTGTGGAGAGAAACTGCAGGCTGCGTGTTTCTATTCATCACCCAGTCCTCTCATTACAACATCATCTCCATGAGCCACTGATGATTAAAAAACAAAGTTGTGACATTACCTGTAAAGGTCTGCCATCCTCTGTCCCGATCATATTCCTCCACTCCATGAGCGATTGCTGCAGAGTGTCCAATCCTGTCTCCCAGAGCCGGACGTACCCGCCCATGTCCACAGTGGCGACACCTCCAGAACCGAGAGCGGCTATGAGCACGTCAGACTCTGAAACCTTGGACAACCAGCTGGTATAAGGCGACACAGACATCGACCTGCCAATCACAAATATGTAGAAAAGATACAGTCACTTAGAAAAGTCATCAGACGTGCATCAAGATGTTTTCATGTTTTACTTATCTGTGCGTGGCAGGCAAGAAGTATATATGTGGTCTCGTGCAGAGGTAAGTGTTATGTAGGAATATGGTTATTAGAGTGAGGTAAGTTGTTTTTGCCAACAGGTGAGTGCAGGTATGAAGTAAAGTGACAGTATTATAGTTGTTTTAAAGATTTGTAGCTTTAGAAATGTGGACTTTTACATAGAAAGGCTTCACTCATTTTCACAAAAAGAAATTAAAAAATGGATAAATTAAATTAGATAAAATGTCTGTAGCAGTTAAGACCATTTAAAAGATTTTAAGGCTTTTTAGGGACTTGTAGACACCCTGGAGAATCAGCCTTCTACAGCAATGTGCGTTTCTTTTTGATTTAATATCAAAATGTTGGGTAGTATTAAAAAAAGCCTTATAATCACACACACAAATGTCACACTGTTTAAATTTTATTTTCTAAAACGTTTTCGGACTATCGAGGCTTCTTCTGAACAATGGGAAGTCGCCACATGTTCGGTACGAGCAAAGTTCTCTAACTTGGCTGATTTGAGATATTTTACAAACCGAGGTAAGACTAAGCGGATAGAAGAAAATGTAATCACATAGAAGCAACAAGAGTCAAGAGCTGTTAATCCCTGTTTGATGATGGGATTGTGTCTTTGTGACACAGCGAGCTCTGTGTGTGGCTGTCGTATGTAAGAGATACATTCCGGTACGCACATGGCCATCTATCAAATACAGGATTGATTTTGAGGTTCTTTTATTTGTTTTTCAAGCCAGACAGCTGACAGCCCAGTACACTGCTGAACCTCTCTGCTCCTACCTCAACTCCCGACCTCTCAGATCCTCACAACATTGTCTTTTGACTGTCCCTTGATCGAGGCTGGTGGGTGAGGGGAGATCGTGCCTTTGCGGTAGCTGCTCCAAACCTTTGGAAAAGCCTTCCACTCTCAATCAAATGCTCCCCCTCCACTGACACTTTTAAAGCAAATCTTACAACATACATATTTTCAGTGGCCTTTGGTTGTTCATAGTGGTTTTCATATTTTAGTATTTTCTAATCTTTTTATATATGTAATTGTTCTTGCAGTGTTATTCTGTTTTATATTTGTGTACATATTATATTTGTGTGTCATTCTTTTAATTTGTACAGCATATTGGTCAGCTGTGGTTGTTTTTAAATGTGCTATATAAATAAACTTGATTTGATTTTATTGCCCACAAAAAACACTACCTTGCCTCTTTCAGGGCTTCCAGAGAAAATATTTGCATGTGTTTTAGTATCATTGTGTGTCTGATAAGAGTAAGCGCACATAAAAATTCAATGACACCAAAAATCATAATTTAAAATAATAATTCTGCAAGTTTAAAAACATGATAATAAAACATACAGACAATTTAACCAGTGTTCCACAGTGCAATGCTCGCTCTGACCACTAGCTGGTGCTAAAGGATGAAGAAAGAGGTTCTTGTCCTGAAAGTGTTGCAGAGTGAGACCCAGTCAGAAACAGGTGTGTTGTGTTTACCTTGGTACAGGAATATATTTGACTTTTTTGGAGTTCAGGTCGGTCACCTCCAGGTACGCTGCCGTCATCGGAGGTGTGACGTCTGAGACACAAACAGGAAAACAAGTCTGAATACATTCTCTGTGATTATGAACAAATGTTTTCTCTGAGCTCATTTATACGATCTGAACTCTAACCTTTGGGGTAGACCTCCTTCAGGGGCACCTTGCTGGGTGGAAGGGCTCGGACCACCTGATTGGCTGAGAGCAGACTGACACAGTTCTCCTGCTTGGGCGGGCTGGACCGAAGCCCACCTCTGAGGAACATGTGAGCCCCGCTGTCAGCGCTCTTCATCTCGGAGAGGTCAAGAGGCCTCTTAAAGCTGTACACCTCGTTAGGGGACTGGACAAGAGAAGACACCAAGAGGAGAGTGTCACTACTTAAACATCAAACACAGCTGGCAGCTGAAATGTGAATACATTTATATTAATCAATCAGTTCAGCTCAAGCACCCACACTTCAGAACCTCATTCAGCTGCACTCACAGCTTTCATTCGTGTTCTCAACCCACTTAATTCTTTAAGGCATAAATTAGGCTGACAGCAGGGACATGCTGAATGGTTAACACTGATACACAGACACACACGTTCAGCCTTGTTATGAGTCTTCGATCCACCTGGTTAGCATGTTTTTGGTACATAAGAGTAGAATGGAAGATATCAGGGAAGCCTACAGTATGTAAACACAGTGAGAGCATTGAAACGTCACAACAAATCTCTGGGGGTCAAATAAAGCTCCATTTGCTCAGTGGCGGACTCAGGATGTCTGAGGGGCAGTTTGAGAGTTTTCTAGCCTGTGGAGCAGCCAATAAAGCGAATTACAATGTTTATTTACAATAATTTCTGGGTAGAAAACCCTCGTGTCACATAATTAAATCAAACGACGCTTAACAAACGCTGCCTCAGTTGACCTTTCGCTAAGCCACGCCCCCTTTGTGATGGTCCGACAAGCTGTAGGAGCAAGCATGGAGCCCACACTGTAACTAACTGCACTCCCTGAAGAAACATCATATTTTTGGAGAAATGAAACAGTGATGTCAGAGAGAAGCAGACAGAGGGGTCTACAGTCTGTGTCTGAAGGATATATCCAGGATGTCAAACTGACTCAGCAGCAACAACAGGTTAAAAAGACAAAGATAGTTAGAAGCTAAAGCCGAACTATAGGCTACAGATCACAGTGTAAAAGTGAACCACCACATCACTGCTGATCGACACACAAGACAATGAATATAAAGGGAAGCTTTGCTGATATTGAACCAGCTGTGTGGCATCACAGTGTGTGCAGATGAACAGTGTTTGACCTCTGCATCTGTGCACACTGAGATGACACACAAAGAAAGTCTCCCTGCTTCCCTTCACTGGTTCCTGTACAGCAGGGTCGGTCTTTGTTTCATTGTTATAATCATTAAAAAGCAAAAGCAGCATGTGTATACACACAGTAGGCTATATCTTCAGTAGCTAGCTAGCTAACCCTACACTTTTCAGGGTTTGATTTTGGTTTTGGAACAGGGAAGAAACGTATATCTTTTTCCAACCTCTCCAGGTAACAAGTATCATTAATACACGACGTGCCCCAGACACAACATTTAGCTCCAAATCCACAACACCAGCCTGCAAATGAAGGAAATCTGAAACAATGGAGCACAGCTGTGTTGTTGTCGTACCCTGGTCTGAGCTGGCCCAATGCTACGTTATGATTGGACAGTTCCATCTAGGGGCGGGACTTTTGGGTCAATTGGTTAGTTTTTAGCCACCTAAAAGTTTAAGTGCATGCTAAATTTAGAATATTATATCGTCCTATATCATGATATTGATTTAATATTGATATGCTGCCCAGCCTTAGTTCAAATCTTAAAAGTTTGATAGGTCCAAATTATATTAGCGTACCACGAGGTCTGGGAAGCCCACAACGACCCGTGCGAAGGAGCTGGTGTCGGCCAGTATCCGGTTAGGAGAAACAATCTTCTGGTCCAGAGCGGCGCTCAGGTTCTCGTTGGGTAGCTGGTCACATGACAGCATCTGGGGCACGGACACCTCGGCTGAGAAGGTGGGAGGGAAGGGGCCGAACAGAGCGTGATGGGACAGAGAAGGAAATGAGGAAGGACATGTTGAGATTACTGAATAAAAATCAAGAAATTAAACAAATCTGTTAACACACTGGACCAAACATTTTACTTGTGTACAAAGACCTGTAGATATATAATAGCACCGCAGCAGTGTGCTTTATGTGTCTGTTATATATCAATGAGCTCACTGCAGAAACCCTCTCAGGAGCTCATATATTTCATCTTTAGATTCCTCGTCCTCAGTTAGTTATTACAGTGGCTCCTGATCTTCATGAACTAATGCAGTCTAGATTGTTGGACATTACTCATGACTTCACATTCTGCTCTCACTAACTGTGACATGGAGTGGTATGAAAATTTAATATTGACAGAATCATACATGGTTCACTTCATATTTTTGGTCTGACTTAAGGCCCGTTGACAGATGAGCTAAGAGGTCTTGTCAGGGCAGACATATGGCTGCCAGAGGCACCAGTCCATCTCTCTGCATGTCTGTCTGCTTGGTTTTGTTAATAGAGTTGACATAATGTCTTTAATAGGGGCTACAGAGCTGCTGGTTAGAACATAAAAGCCCTGTTAATCTTTGTTTGGAGCTGAGAGACGTCCATACTACATGTTATATATACCTGAGCTGGCTCCGTGGCCTGAGCTGACCGCATCCTCACTGATGCTGTGGAGCTGACACACTCCAGAGTCTTCAGCCGTCATGTGCATGGGCTTGGTCAGCAGGAACTTCCTGTTCAGTGACACAGAGTGTTGCATTGTAATTGAATTCAAACATGAAAGGAAACCTATTATTCTCATGTTCAGACTGTAAGATTTGTATTTTGGGTTTCTGCTTGAACATGTTTACACACTTTAATAGTCAGATAACACTTTGTATAGCACCTGTATTCACCCTCTGCCTGGAATGCTCTGTTTAAGCGGTTGTGTCTTGAAGACCTCCTCCCAAAAAAGACCAGTGTGCTCTAATTCACAAGTGTTTCTGGGTCTTGAATATCTCTGTGTCTCTGCACAGTCATTGCAGCCAGAGAATGACTGTAATGGAGAATAGCAGCACGTTTCTACTGTAAAAGATCCCCAGTAAAAGCTTCCAAAACCATTCACACATTCACAACTGGACATGTTTCAGCAAGAATCCGATCCAAAACTGGGAAGAAATTAAAAAACAGCTGCAAAGATTACGTGTTTCCCTGGTGTTAGCATGTAGCTAAATGTAGCACTGTACTTGCAGCTGAGGACTGACTGTAACAGAGTATAGCTAAACTTTCTACCGTGAAAAATCACCAGCTTCTGAACCAAAATCTTCACAACCAGACATGTTCCAGCAGGAATGTGATTTGAAATCTGTGAAGAATTATCAACTTTGGCAGCCAAGATTACATATTTCCTGTTTGTAGCAAGTAGCCACATGTAGCAGTGTACTTGCAGCTGCAGAATGAGGGTACTGGAATATAGCGGCACTTTCTACCATGACAAATTACCAATGAAATCCTATAACGACAACTGGACATGTTCCAGCAGGAATCTGGACTGAGATCTGGGAGAAATTAACAACATCAGCCACCAATATTACATGCTCCCTGATGTTAGGATGTAGCTACACGTAGCAGTGCACTTGCTGCTGGAGATCGACTGTCATGGAGAATAATGGCCCCTTATGCCATGAAATATCACCAGTAAAAGCTGGACATGTTCCAGCAGTGATCTGGTCTGAAATCTAGGAGAAATCAACAGCAGCTACCAAGATTACATGTTTCCCTGGTGTTAGCATGTAGCTACATGTAGCAGTGTATTTGCAGACAAATAATGACTGTAACAGAAAACGGCACTTTCTGCCTTGAAAAGTCACTAGTGAAAGACTCTAAACCAAATCTTCACAACCAGACATGTTCCAGCAGGAATATGATCCAAAATCCAGGAAAATGAATGACTTCGGCAGCCAAGATTACATGTTTCCTGACGGCAGCAGGTAGCTACATGTAGCAGTGTACTCGCAGCTCAGGAATGAGTGTACTGGAATACAGTGGCCCTTTCTACCTTGAAAATTTACCAATAAAAGCTTCTAACCACAACTGGACACGTTCCAGGAATCTGGTCTGAAATCTGGGAGAAATAAACATCAGCCACCAGTATTACATATTCCCTGATGTTAGTATGTAGCTACATGTAGTAGTGTACTTGCAGCTGGAGATTAATTGTAGTAGAAAATAACAGCACTTTATACCGTGAAAAAATCACCAGTAAAAGCTTCGTAACACAATCTGACATGTTCCAGCAGGAATATAATCCGAAATCTGGGAGATTTCAACAACATCGGCAACCAAGATTACATGTTTGCCTGACCTTAGCATGTAGCTACATGTAGCAGTGTACTTGAAGTCAAGGACTGACTAGACCCGAGTATAGCGGTTGTTCTCTAACATTAAAAATCTTCAGTAAAAGCTTCTAAACACAACCCAATATGTTCCAGCAGGACTATGATCCAACTCTGGGGAGAGATTAACAACATCAGCAGCCACAATTACGTGTCTCCTGATGTTAGCAAGTAGCTACATGTAGCAGTGTACTTGCGGCTAGGGAATGACTGTACCAGAGTATAGCAGCACTTTCTGCTGTTGAAAATCACCAATACGAGCTTCTAAACACAACCTAACATGTTCCAGCAGGAATATGATTTGAAATCAGGGAGGAATCAAAATTTCGGCAACCAAGATTTCATGTTATAGCATGTAGCCACTCGTAGTAGTTTATGTAATGTTAACACTTGCAGAAGCCTGCCTGAAGCAGATAACCACATAAAAAAGACCTGACGTCAGCTGGTAGCCAAAGTTGAAAAAAGGGGAAATCATATTCAGAACAGTCTGACGCCTGAGGTTTTTGCTCACAGGGATTACCTTTATGTACATTTACCTCATTATTTGAAACCTTGGCCACGTTCAATATGAACATCTGACACCGTAACATTACAGATATGACGGAAAATAAGGACAAGCATAATAGGCCCCCTGTAAGACCGTCAGAGAGATTTGAGGTCCATGCACTACTTACTTGTTGGTGTTGCTCTCCACCAGCAGCCAGCGGTCTTCTGCCACGAGGAAGACGGACTTCAGGTTGATGGGAAGGGAGATGGAGTGAACCCGGCCCTCCAGCACATCCAGCACCTCCAGCTGGTTGCTGCGCACACAAACACACAGACACACACATGGATCAGCTATCAATACCATCGTATGACAGAGAGTGTGCTGTTTAAAAGTGTCATGGAAACTCTAGTTCAGATCAGAGTATCTTACCCATCCTCTTTATAGAAGAGGAGCCAGTTTTTGTGGGCGAAGTCATGACACATTTTGTGCCCACCCTGCAAAAAAGATTCAATACAAACATTATCATTACATTAACATTAACTTCAAACATCGCTTCCAAATTATTTGTTTATTGATTATGAATCATACAATTCTGAACAGGATAATGTATCCTAATTCTGTGTTAAGGATCACCATTCGTTATGGAAAACTGGACACGTGGAAAACACAACATGTCTCGTCTGTGTCCTCAGTGAATAGGAGAGATGATTCCTGAACATTTGAGAGCCAACAACACTGAAACTCCTGACCTGTTGTTCTTTACTGCTCCACCAGTTGGAGGCTCTGGTGGAGGGCTGATCGGTGTCTGGAGACAGCATGAGCCTGCGCACGGCGCCTGTTACCATGTCCAAATGGAGCACTGTATTGCTCTGATAAAGAGACAAATCCAAAGACAGACAGAGGAGGATGTAAGAGGATGTAAATATCAGAGGAAGACTGGATCAAGAAAAAATAGTTAGCAACACGCGCTAATACTTCAAGAAAGCAGGCCGACATATATGTTGACTATGATGTAACTAGTATAACAATGCAAAATCCCAAAAACCAACATAAATAGAACATAATTCCTGAGAGATAAAATGAATGATTCAATTATATAATTTACTTACTGCAATAAATGGTCCTTTAAGATTTGATTATGAACGCTCCCTTGATTTTGTTTTTTTCCTTTTAACATATGGTTGATCTTTTACATCAGATCAAGCGTGGAGCATTTTTTAATTGACGGAAGACAACCGTATACATCATGTTTTAAATCTGATTTAAATGCAGTACAAGACTCTGAAACACACACTTTAATTTCCTCAGAGGTAAAGTTTAGAGAGGTCATGGGGGCAGACGTGGTCAAGAGCTCATCACACAGCACAGGTGATGCTACGTGTGTCTCTGAGAATGTGTGTGTGTGGGCTCTTTGCGCAGGATTTTTGTTGTGTTTTTGGCATGTCAAAGGAATTCAGAGTTTTTACCATTGTTCTGCCATCATTAGTTTGGACTCAAGTTAAAGTATCTCACATGTCAAAGGTCAAAACCTATTATTTTGAATAACCGTTTGCTGCGCCACAGCCAACAGAGGGTGCTTTTCTCTGCGTCACACCCCAGGATCTGAATTAATTCCAACTGATGTGAACACTGCAAGTTTCTTTAATTCAGTTTGCATGTATTGTCCATGTGTGCTTCTGCATTTGTGCGCTTCTTACATTTATATTAGACAAGCTATATGTTGCTTTCATTTTTTATACTGAGTTCAGATCTAAGTATTATTTTAATGCACACAAAAGACTAAGGGGCTGTTCTTTACTTATCAGAGGAGGCGTGACTTCATTTTCTGTTTTTATTTTGCCCCTTCCCGATGCTACAGATATTCTTCCTTGAGCCTCCACAAGTGACTCGGGGAAAATGCATGACCCTCCCTCCTCCACAGATTATTTAATCAATTTTTAAAACCTACCCTATGATGTTTAAAAGTTTAAGATGAAATTCTGGAGTTGAAAAAAAAGCTTTGGTTTTTAAACCTTGTCACAGATGCTGGTCAGTTCATGCAAGCCGTTAACTTTTGGCCAATTTTTTAATGAGACAAAGAATAAAATGATTTATAAGAAATATCACAATCTTAAGCTCAGATTTGGTTTTGCTTTTTCTGATGGAAGCAGTCGTTATACATGATGTGTCCAAGGACCATCGGAAATTTAAAAATCCAATGATAATTTCTGTTTTTACAGTTTCTGGCTGTGATAGATGGTGTAATTTAGTTTGGAAGGCTTGTTTTCTTTAAAAATGGGCGGTAAAATAAATACAAAATGCAACCATTTAAATTTGTTTACCCCTACCCTATGCTAAAATAAAAAACACCGGTCCCTCCCTAGTGCTAAAAAAAAATATTTGACATGCCTCCCCCTTTTTACACCACCCCCTCCTCTCTCATAAATAATGAACAGTCCCTTACTGCTCTCAAGTCTTTGTGTAAAATTTGTTAAAATCTGTGTAGTGAGCACTTTTCCTTTTCCAAGATAATCACAGAGGTGTGTCTTGGGATGGTCACAATCAAAGGCTCCTCCTCCGCCTGCTTTCCCTCTGTTCTCCAAGCGGCCTCCGGGTGACGGAGGCTGTTACGTAATACCAAGGGCTGAGGGGAAGTGAATGAGGGCAAGTGGAACCACTAATGAAACACAGCGACTGTGTGAGGAGGTCCTGAGCTGGTGTGGTTACAGTACATGTGGTCTGCAATGTGAGGTCTGCCAAAGCTTATGGTCGTGAACTGAACATTCAGCTCATGGGCAACAGCTCTGGTGAACGTTCCTGCAGTCAGCATGCTAATGGCACGCTCCCTCAAAACATGCAATGTGTCGCACTGTATGAGGCAAATGTTTGTCACACCAGATACTGACTGATTGTTCGGGGTATCCGTGACCAAAAAATGCATTTCTGTAGCACCAGTTATGTAAAATCCTAATGTTTGTTTCTGTTTTTAAAGATCAAACTTCACAATTTTGAGTGGCTTTTTATTGTGACCATCTCAAAACACACCTGTGAAGTGATGATGCTGTTTAATAAGCATCTTTATAATGCCGCACTTTCCAGGTGGATGGATTGTCTTGGAGAAGGAGAAGTGCACACTGACACATATTTTAACAAATCTGAGACCAAAATTTCAGAGAAATATTAATTACAAAGTCTTATATCTTTAATTTCAACTCCTGAAAACAGGGAGCAAAAACAAAAATGTTGCGTTTAAATGTTTGCTCAGTGTATATACAGTAAATAGTGAGCTGTGCAAAGGGCTATCGTTTGTGACGCACTAGGCTTCATCTTCAATTGAGTTTTATGAGAAGGAGCCACGGGGGAGCTGGCCTCGGCCCCCACTGCCCTGCTTCACACTAATGGCTTCCTTATGGCCTCCCATTCCTGACACACACACTACTGTACCGACGACCGCTCGAGCTATTCAGAGCAAGCAAAGCCCATTTCCTGATTCTAAACACACAGCCTTTGGAGGGAGTGGGGACATGTGTGAGCACACGTGTGTGTCCAGCATGTGGATGAGTCTTCTGACAGGCCACGGTGTTTCACTCAGGTTGCATGTGTGTGTACATGTAATTGCATCTTTGAGTTTTCTGCATGTCTTTTACGTGGCATTTTTATGTATGTGCATGCATTCATGTGTAGATGCCTAGTAGAACGTGCATATGTGTGTGTGAATGCAAGTGTGCGTGTGTGTGATATCCCTGGAAGGCCAGCGACCTGTGAATGAACTCTCTGTTGTCTGGACCTCTTCATTTTTAGACAGATGTAACACGATCCATCACGACGGTATTTTTAGAAGTCCTCCTCTTGCCTAATATGCAGCAGCTGTAAAAGTGCTCTGGTCATAGAAATAGCAAATACGCATTGTTCTTGTCTTACGCTCTGCTGTCGTACGACAGGGTCTTACGGGGTAAGAGAGGTTCAACAGCAAACAACCACTAACCACCAACCATTTTAAGGAACTCAAACTGACTTGTGCGCAGCTATTTTAATTCTGTGAGGAATCTGTGGTTGTCCTCAGAGTGTCGTGTTACATTTTATACCAGTCAGTCAACAAGGACATCAGGCGAAAGAGACTGGACTGTGATGCTTCAGTGTGTGAGCGTACAGTTGTGTTTCAGATCACTGTCTCCATATCATTCTTGTGTTGAACGTTGGTGAACCTGAATATGTGAGAGTGTTGGAGGGAGACGTGATCTTACTTGTTGGATGGTGTGTGTGCTAATTGCTGACTAGCGGAAGCGTGCTGTCAATTAACAATGATTGGCATTCATTACACCAAATTAAATATAAATTTCATTCATGAATCTGGAGTAGGTTTTTAGTACCAAGGTTTTTAAATGTGCAAATCTACTCACAGATTTATCGACATTTCATACAGTTGCAATCAAATTTATTCAACCCCCATTGCATATTAGGCTTATTGGCAAAATATACAATTTCTCAGCTGTTTGCAATAAACAAATTACACAAGAACTGTTTAAGTAGTTCAATGAAACTAATATTACAAGGGTTTTGATCCAAATTCAACACAAAATGCTACTTTTAATGACTACTGCAGTCTCAAAATTATTCAACCCCTTCATGACAAGCATCTTCAGTACTTAGTAGAGCACCCTTTTGCTGTTATGACCTGCTGCAAACGTGATGCATAGCCAGACACCAGCTTCAGACAGCGTTCCTGAGGAATCTTAGCCCATTCCTCACGGGCAATGGCCTCCAGTTCAGTAATATTCTTGGGTGCGCGTTTTGCAGCCGCCTTCTTCAAATCCCACCAGAGATTTTCTATGGGGTTCAAGTCAGGCGACTGTGACGGCCACTCTAGAATCTTCCATTTCTTCTTCTGAAACCAAGCCTTGGTGGACTTTGAGGTATGCTTGGGATCATTATCCTGTTGGAAGGTCCAATGACGCCCAAGCTTCAGCTTCCTCACAGACGGCACAACGTTTTTACCTAAGATTTCCTGATACTTGACTGAATCCATCGTGCCCTCCACACGCTGCAGGTTTCCAGTGCCAGAGGCAACAAAGCAGCCCCAGAGCATCACTGAGCCACCGCCATGCTTCACTGTAGGCAGGGTGTTCTTTTCAGCATATGCTTCATTCTTCTTCCTCCAGACATACCGCTGTTCCATAGGCCCGAAAAGTTCCAGTTTTGTTTCATCACTCCACAGAACAGAATTCCAAAACTTCTGTGGCTTATTTATATGGTTTTGAGCATATTGGAACCGACTTTTCTTGTGCTTTTGGGTCAGTAGTGGTGTACGTCTTGGAGTTTTTGTTTAGTATGCGCCTTATTGTACAAACTGAAACCTCAGTGCCTGCTGCCACCAAGTCTTGCTGCAGGTGTTTTGCAGTCACTCGAGGGTTTTTGACCACGTGCCTCCTCAGGAATCTGGTGGCAGCCGCTGACAGTTTCCTCTTTCTGCCACGTCCAGGTAGTGTAGCCACTGTTCCTTTAACTTTGAACTTGCGAACTATGCTTCCAACTGTATCTCTAGGAACATTCAGAGCTTTTGCTATCGTTTTGTATCCTTTTCCTTGTTTGTGCAAGGCAATGATTTCTTCTCTGAACTTTTTGGACAATTCTTTTAACTTAGCCATATGTCTAACATGCAATCAAACGTCACTCTCAACAAAACCCTAGCCAGTCCAGGTATTTATGTGTTCTGTCTCAAGCACACTTGAACTAATGAAGCCCTTGATTAGTTGCACCAGGTGTGCTTGAGACAGGGGGTTGAATAATTTTGATTGCAACTGTAAATGAGACCCTGTGTTTTGGTGAAAAATATGCTGGTGGAAAAAATATATGTATTCAAGTGAAAGCTCCACAGGGTACCTCCAATATGATCAATATTCTGTTCAATGACTACTGTAAAAGCATGTTTTCCCCATGAGGATTAAAAACGAATCATGTCAGTATGATCGTGCTCGTCTTCGTGTGTGTGTGCCAACCTGCTCCTCGTGCAGCACCACCTGCCCATCCAGAGGACTCCCCAGGGGAGCGACGGTGACAAAGGGCTGCCAGACGCCACTGATGGTCCTGGGGAAGATGTCGTAAAGCTCCATGCACTGAATTGTGTCCCCGCGCTCCTTCATGGAGTACAGGGACACTGGGTTACACGTGGCCACGTACAGCACATCTGCAAGACAAGAAGAGATGGAATGTAATTCATTCTGCAGTGTGTGTGTGTGTGTGTGTGTGTGTGTGTATCTATATCCAGACAAATTTAATTTCTTTAAATGTCTGGACCCTCTAAATAAACCCCTAAATTAACACTGAGACCAGAGAATGTATTGCATGACAGTGTTGATATTGTTTGAGTGTGTGTGTGTGTACCATCTTTGGTGGTGACATCGCAGATGATATTGACTTCATTCATGGGAATCTGCCAGTGGGCTTTCTCTTCGCTGAAACTCAAAGCCCTGCTTTCCTGTCTGTTGCAGGGGTGACCCTGAACACGCAGGAACACGGGACCCTGGAAACACAAGACACACTCTTGCAGCGGTGCACACACACTCACAAAGTATGAAAACAGCCCTGGTGTTTAATGTTTATGCTTGAAATTCTGAGTAACTGTGCTACAGTAACTGGATTCAGATCACAAGGCTGCTCGTTTATTTTCATAACTTGTTCTCCAACTACTGACGGCGAAGACGAGGCTGTCGTGCCAAGCTGACACCCATTAAACTCCTTAAAAGGTTAAAAGATGATTCTCATAAAAGGAGCTTGACCAATTCTTTTGAGAACACGAGAGATTGATGATTGAATACCACCTCTCAGTGATGCGTCTATATAGTCAGTATCTACCAAGCAGTCATAGTTTTGCAACAAAACAGCAAATATACAGCTTCAGAGTTTCAGGGATTAAAGGAACAGTTCACCGCAAAAACAAAAATAGATTTTTCCTCTTACCTGTAGTGCTATTTATCAGTCTAGATAGTTTTGGTGCGAGCTGCTGAGTGCTGGAGATATCAGCCGCAGAGATGTCTGCCTTCTCTCTAATATAATGGAACTAGATGGCACTCAAACAAATACATTTGAAAAACTCAACATCAGTGTCTCTTTACAGGAATCATGACCCAGTTACTCAAGATAATCCACAGACCTTGTTGTGAGCAGTTTCATGTAGGAACTCTTTCTATGAAGGAAGCCTGCATCTACTCATGGACGAGAGGCTCATGAAGGTGAGAGATGTAAACATGAATGGCGTCCTCCTCAGCTGAGATGTAATGTTAGCTAGCTCAGTGGTAGGTGAGCAGTGGATGCACCAGGGTTGAGCGAGTACACAATTATCTGTATCTGTACTCCAAATGGGCGGAGTTATGTCTGAAATGGGTGGGATTTAAGTTGAAAGTGGGTTACGCCTGATCAAAAGTTGCAATTTGTCTTATTTGTCTTAGCTATCAAAATGACGATTATCCTTCATCACGAGTACAGATAATGACACATTTTACTCGTATTATACTTGTACATTTTCTGTACCATCCAAGTATTCGGCTCAACCCTAAGATGCACGCTTCCTTCTGTACGGTGACACGGTTGGTGGATGTAGTTCTGTCGATAAAAAGTAGTTCCCACATGAAACTGCTCACAACAAGGTCTGTGGATTATCTTGAGTAACTGGGTCATGATTTCTGGACAGAGACATTGATGTTGAATTTTTCAAATGTATTCTTTTGGTGCCTTGAGCTCCACAAGCTGAGTGCCATCTGGTTCCATTATACTGGAGAGAAGGCAGACGTCTCTATGGCTGATATCTCCAACACACTGCAACTCACACCAAAACTATCTAGACTGATAAAACAGCTCTACAGGTGAGAGGAGAAACATGTATTTTTGATTTTGTGGTGAACTGTCCCTTTAAATGAGCTTGACCAACTAACAAAGAAGCAGAGTATTTTAGCAAAAAAAAAAAAAAAAATTTTTAGAAATATTTTTATTTCTTTATCTGCTGTGAAAACTCACCATCAGAAGCCATTATCACTGACTCTCATCCAACCTGACCACAGACACTTTTTAACTTCCTTTTAACGAGCGATTCTAGTGGACTATCACTATTTAAAGCTCCAGTGTGCAGGATTTAGAGGGACCAAACACTGGCTCTAGATAGGGAAATTCACATTTTTGTGTGGGCCTCTGTAGTTAGCAGCCCCTCCATGAAGAGAGCGTCGGATAAACATAACTTTCTTTCGACGTGAAACTGCTTTTCTCAGTGTTTTTACAGGTTTAAATGACCTGGTCTGTTTGTTTTGGAGAGGAAGAGACCTCTGTGGATGATTTGGCTTCTGGTAAAAACCTCTTGAAGAATGAACACTGAAGGAATTCTGACAAGAAGTTACAGCTCATTGCAATCTGCCACTTAATTCCCTTATATCTTGCACGATGTTCCTTTAAGTACTGATCCTTAACGTATTTCACCCCCTATGTATGTGTGGGAATATCTGCTGCTCATGAACTTTCCAATTGTCTTTCTGTGTGTGTTTACCTTGATGTCTATGGGCCGTGTCTCAGTGGGACAGAGCAGTTTGCGGCGAGCGTTGCCACCCTGGTTTATTGTCCAGTATCCTGTCATCTTGACCTCTGGGAGGGGCAACCTAAAGAGTGAAGGTCACATGGTGACGACTGCCTGGTAACAACTGGAAAATTGTGAATTCCTGAGATATAAATAAATTCAAGTTGTGAGTAACGATGCAAATTAACGTCATGTGTTTTTCATGGCACACATTTTGAGGTTTTCGGAAATTTATGGGTTTCACTGTCACCGTTTTGCATCCCTGGTTCAAATAAAATTAACTCGTCTTATGAGGGCATCAACATAGCCACCGCAAAATGACTTCAGATGGAAGTCGTATTCTGTTCTGAGTGGCGTTTCATCAAAACAAAAGCTTTAATTAGATCCCACGATCTCCAGAGAGGGTAAAGCCAGCAGAACATGGGACAAGTGTCTGTGAGTCTATGCTCGGTTTGTTGTGTCTGGCCACATGTTTACTGATCTTCCCATGAATCATTGCTGGATTGTGGCCACAGTCTTATTGGCTGCAGGTGGGGTGAAAGATGCAACACGACCACAAGACACAGAAATTCCGAGCAGTTAAAATGGGTTGGTCGACGGACGGTCCTCTAACCATAAATATTTCTATAAATGAAAAAGCAATGAGATACATAACAAAACTGTTTCTTGTTTTCTGTGTCCAAAATTGGAAATCAAGAGAAAAAATATTTGCTTTTATGTACTAGAGAACTTGTGGGATATAAACAGTTCAAGATGGGCTTTTAACAACACAGATCCCAAAGATACAAAGGACTCACTGAGCTCGGACGATGCCGACATAGTGGAACAGATAATCTGCACAAACAGCTACGTAACTGTTGAAGGAAAATACTTGTTTCTGCTCTGCTCAGCTCTCAAGATGTTACTTGAGAGATTCATTAAAGTGAATTTATGAATGTGATACGTCAAATAAAACCACAGGAGACAGAAGAAACAAATATTTTCCTTTATTTAAAAGACAAAGCTGAGCATAATGAGACAATGTAGTGGAAATTAGAATCTGATCTTTCCCTGGTAGGAAAGCTGAGGTAATGTGTGTGATCTAGACAACTGTTCATTTAACACTTGAGGGAGCAGTGAGGAGACTTCATGGAAGCCTCAAAGTTTGATTCAGTCTGAAACCAGTCAGAGGGCTAAAAGACAACATGAGCCGATTTCAAGCATTTCAGGATTTCACGTCTCAAAGTTAAAATACACTATAATCACAAAATGGCATCTAACAGGTACACTCTGAGCAAGAAGGGGTTCTTAAAAGGTTCTCCTCGGAAATAGCGCTTCTACCCAGAAGTACTGGCCTCTGAGGGAACACAACAAGCTTCTGGGACGACAATTCAGCATAATGAAGCTACTTCAGGGGAACTATTTTGGAACCGCTGAAGGGTGAAAACTTTAAATATATGTGTGATTTTTGATCATTTCATTTTAAAGTGGAAACAGACAACTGCTACCGATAAGTTAAAGGTCCAGTGTTTCGGATTTAGAGGGAAATATTTGCAGAGACGAAACAAAATATGAATTACTGTGTTTAATTAGTGTATAATCACCTGAAACGAAGAGTCAGTGTGTTGTTTACATGTACATACACGGAGTCTGACATGTCGTTCTACAGCTGTTGTCTGTCACATTCACAGTTTAGTGTTAGCCATCATAGTCCTCCTGCAGCACTCGGCACATAGGAGAAGTTTCCGTTTGTTGCAACCTCACAGCTAGGTGTCACTGAATCCCACAAACTGGACCATTAAAGCAAAAAAGTTTCCATTTTCACTTTTAATAGCGTTCTATATCAGAGTAGTCCCTCCAGGGATTCGCTGGCTGTTTTTGGGATTGTTGCAGCCTAAATTTCCTGATTTCACAGCAGCTTTTCAAATAACAAACAAACTGGAATGCGTGTCGTAAAGTTTTGGGGCTGTTTTTTAAAATTAAAAAAATAGTTACAATGCTGTCTCTGATTTGGAGCCTATCATTATGAGCATCCGGTGTTTCCCACAGAGCTGCAATCTGTTTGTGGTGATGTGAGGGAGAGCCTAGGCTCCCGACTATCGACTGCATCGTCGAACATCAGGTGAGAGAGACACACCATGCGCCCTGCAGTCTCACTGCCAGGTGAGGGAGGAGTCTGGCTTTAGAACAGTTCTGGCTTCCCAGCTCCTCCTGGAGGACCCCGAGGTGTTGCCAGGCCAGATGAGATATGTAACCCCTCCAGTGTGCTCTGGGTCTGCCCTGGGGCCTCTGCGACAGTTTGGCAGCTGTTGTGAGACTTAATAGTTTGTGAAGTTAAAACACTCCTACAGTTGCTCAGTACAATAATCTGGGTTCGGTGCTCTTAAGTGGTTTGTTACATTTCGTTGTGTTTGACATGGTGTTTTCACTATGAATGAAACTACGTGAATTGGTCTCTCTGCCTGATTTTAAAGCTCTCATAAGTACATGATGAATGAGTCGGTCGCTTCTTGCCGTTGTGCGTAGGTGTCTATTTTTACATATTTCTACATGTTACTATATATCTTTAGTGTTTTTTATTGTGTTGCTGTTTGGCTGTTACTTTTTGTGTGCTACTGTCTCCCTTAAAAAGAGGACATTGATCTCAAGGGGACTTACCTGCTTAAAAATGGGCTAAATTGAATTAATAAACCATTTTAGATTTGCAGCAAAGTTGCAGTGATTGTAAAAAAAAAAAAACTGCAAGGTTGCGAAGAACTTACAGGAATTGGCGGGACTAAAGATAATAACGCGGGATATATAAACACCAAATAAAACTGTCATTCAGCAAAAAATGCAGCTATTATTCTGTTTTTGTGATGTCAGATTAACTGCTAATGCCATTCAGTATCTTGTATTTCTGCTGTCTGTGAGGATGATGTTGAAAATCACAAGCTTCTTCAGCTTTTGACACATAAAATATCTGAAAAACGATGACCGTTGCTAAACAAAGCAGGTCATGTTGGCCAACAGGTTAATATTTTGATGCAATGTACTAAAACCCTCCAATAGATTTCCAGTTTGAGGTTCCCAGAAAGAAAAATAGTTCCTGGACTCCTTTTACTGAGAGTGTACGACTATCAGTCATCGTCAGTACCTGTCCTCTCTGAGGGTACAGTAAGAAGACCTCGGCATAAAAGCTCTGACTGAATTCTGGTCCATCCAGTTAAACAGACTGGATGAACTTTAGTTTAGCTGCAGACTGTCTCACTGTTGTTTGCTATGTGCTCATTTTTATAAGATCCATAACAGAGCCAGGCAGGCTGTCAAGTAATGCCCATGTCGTCTATAATCCATCACGCTGCTCTAACCCCTCTCTGACTGGTCTCTGCAACTGTGTGACAGTGTGACAATCACTATGTCCGTGATGTGAGTGGATGTGTTCGTGTGTGTCATCCTAGCATCTTGTGCTCCTGATGTCTTACTCCTTAGCCAGTTTGACGGAGCTGGGCTTGGCTCCAATGGGAATCCCGTGCTTGTGCAGCGCTTCGATCAGAACCTCTCGCATGTCTTTGTTGTACGAGTCAAAGTCGAAGACGTTTCGCACCACGTTGGCCAAACCCTCGTCAGGGAATTTCTGTGGAGTAGAAAAGAGAGAGAGCAGAGGAAGTCAGAAAGTTGAAAACAGTGAAAGTTGAAAAGAGATAGCAAGGACACATGGAGAGAGAATGGTGTAAAGCATGGAGGGAGTTTTGGAAAAGAGAGACAGGAGGGAGGGTGGTAGGAATGAAAGGGAGATAACAAAGACGGATAAAAGAGCAGGGAGGGTGGCAAGCAGGAAGAATAATAGGGGAAAAAGCAGAGAAGATGGAGCGAAGAGGGTCAGAGAGGGATAGAAAGTTAATATGATTTACAAGCTTCAACACGGGTCAACGCAGGGACACAGTCTGGAATAAGACATGCTATCTGGAAGGTAACTCATCTCCACACTGACCACAACACTGACAGATCGGTGTAAAGAAAACTCTTCTTTTCTCTTGCAGAAGCAGCCTTAGATATTGTGTCAGTGATATGATCGGAGACATACAAGTTACATTGCCTCAATAAATGTGTGTAGTGAACAGTAACTATGGTGATACGTTGGTAAATAGGCAATAAAGGCAGAGAGACAGAGAAAGGAAGACGCTGTAAGCTAAAGCAGAGACAGAGACTTCACTTTGCACAGCCAAGAAAACTTTATCAAGTTATTTAAATGTTGGAAAACACAATCCAGGTACTGCTTTAGGCCCTAGTGACTTAAAACAAGAACTGCTGTCCCATTAAAGGCTGGGTGTTGTTTTTGTGCACAAAGTACTAAATTACTGACTATCACTACTCACTATTCACACACTCGCATTACATTCAGGAACATTTCAGTCTTGCGCCTTTTCACACCTGCCATGACAATGCTGAAATCTATGGGGCAAAGGTCAGTCCAACAGATGGCGGTAATGCAACATTCATGCAGTACATTCACATGACATTAGAGAAAACTGATTTACTGTGTTAGTCTGACTGAAAGCAGACTTTTAAAATTCACGTAGACAGGGTAGTCTGAGTGAAATCGTACTAAAGTGAATTTCTTTAAGTCGTACCAACACACCCAGATAATGCGGCTGGGAGTCAAATTCCTCCTGCATGTATACAGTCAATCAGACCCAAACTGGCCGAGGCGCTCTGAGCATGCTCCACAGTTTCTGCCCCGGGCTTTGACCCAGAAGTCCAATAGCATTAAATGTGTAAGAGAAGAAGAAGAAGCCGGTAACAACATGGAGAAATCTACATCCAGAGCCGTGACTTTTTACGTAACAGGTTGACCAGAAATAGGTTCAATACTAACAAATATTGAGCCTATCGTAGCGGAGACGGACATACTTGGGTCAATAAATGGCTTCCCCTCCCGTGCTTGTATACTGGGACAAGGACAGTAGTCCAATTAAAAGGCCTAGTCAAGCTGTAAGCGTACCTTGACTTGATGGATGCCGATAGCCAAAAAACTCAACAGAAGACGTCTCATTATTTTCAGGATAATGGCAGGCGAGGAGCTGTTTTTGTCCATTGCCAATGTTTTTGCAATATATATATATATTCAACAAGTTTGCGAGACGAGTCATTTTTTCATTCTTAAAGCCCCTACAAGGAACTTTCATTTTGAGTTGATTTTGCCGACCCTGTGGACAAAAGCGGTAGTGTTTTGCCGGAATGAAGCCTACATTTCCCATGAGCTCTAGCGCATATTGTCGTAAAGACGCTTACCTGGCTCGCGCATGTGTTTGTTTTGGGGATGAATGAAACAACAAGACGGGAAAACTTTGCCCCCGCTCCTATCGGGGATCCCAGCTCACCTCTGCTGTGCACCAGCTCCACCTCTCCGGCGTATGCGCCACCGCCGCCTGGGTAAACGCAGCGGTCGGCTGGTAAGGCTGAAGGCCTGTTTGGCGAGCACTTCCACGGCTTCTTGGACTGAGTATGGAGCGGTGCCTCGCCTCTTTATTTCTCAGCCCTTGCTGGACCCTGTCAACGCCTGGCTGGTACCTGTCGTCACTGTCAGTCCGGATGAGGTGTTCCAGCCCCGCGGCCCCTGCTCTCCTCGTCCCCGCTGGCGCGAGCTGAATCTGCGCAACCTGCGGCCTCTGTGTGTGGCTCCCCGGCCAGCTAACGCCGTGGACCCGCTGGCTCCTGCCAGGATTGGGCTGGTAAATGCTAGATCGCTAGCAAACAAAACGTTTATCCTGAAGGATTTCCTGACTTCCCGAGGATTGGATTTTCTCTGTGTGACTGAGACGTGGCTGACTGTTGGTGAGTCCAGTGCTTTCACAGAACTTTCACCCGATGATTGCTGCTATTTTAACTCCCCGCGGACGTCGGGTCGAGGAGGAGGAATAGCGACTATTTATAAGAGTCACTATAAATGTAAGCAGCTAGGTAAGATGATGTGTGCCGTCTGAGTGCCGTAAATCATTTCGTCCTGGAAGCGACCTGGGGCGGACCCGGAGACAGTTTCCTAAAGGTATGGATATACACTATATAGAAATAGCTTATCTTCACACCAATGGTCTCATTTGCTGTTGTAGGTCACGCACAGACATCAGCAGAAACCAGAGACTTTTGCATATCCAGTTAAAAGTTCCTTGTAGCAGCTTTAAACAAGTCGCAGATTCATCATTAGTGGAGTCTCGTGATAGGTTTGCTTGCTTCACATGAAAGCATCTTCCGTCAACCCTCAACATCCTTGTCCCTGCAATGTTACTGTTATCATTCACAACAGAGCTGTACCAGCATTTTCCCTGAACTGAAACTCTGGTGGTTCAGATCTCCCTGAATATCAGTCACTACTCTCATTCACACAAGACCCCATGCAGGAAGTGTTCCTGAACCAATCAGGGATAGACTGTATATGTAAAAGGGGCCTTAAAGGGATAGTTTGAATCTTTTGAAGTGACGTCGTATGAAGTACTTATCCATAGTCAGTATTTACATAAAGTAGATGGTGGATGGCACAGCCCAAGTTTAGAGAAGCAGGCTGTGGTGCTGCCACAGAAGCCAAGCAATGTACTGCTGTGGATGGAGGCAGCAGCAAAACCTATTTTAACCACCTTGAGTGTACACTATACAGAGAATGTTTTCACCACTTTACCTTGCTGCAAACAGCTCTTTACAACACAAAATCCGTTACTACTCGAAAGGCATGATCGATAAACTACAGAGATTCAATATCCAGCTCTAGAGCCGATCAGTTGAAACAATAACTGATAAATTGCTGCAGCCATAAGCATGACCCACTCCTCCAGTCTACAGCCTACAGTCTCGATGAGTCATCTTATAGGTAGAAGCTGTAATTGAATATGTGTATACATTTTTAAAAAGCCACAGTGCTTGTAATGTCTTCACAGGCCTTATTAGAAACATAATGGCGCTTTCAGACGTACATATTACAACATATTTACACTGTTAGGCCTATAAATCAATGACAGCCTCATCCCAGTTGGTCACATTTAAAATATAGATTGGATGCAAAGAGCACTGGGCTGTATTGATCCGACTTCCCTGTTACCACAAAGGCACAATGACCAAACACAAAATGCTAATTAGGGCCTACACTACCTACTGCCTCAGAAGAAGCAATTTAGACTTTGACTAAATGACCCTGTATCTGTCCTTCTCCTGCACATGTCAAAAGTGGAGATGATTGATGACAGAGCGGGGTGGCCAGTGGGGAAATCAAACATAAGGGCTTGTTCCTGTGCATTGAATTATTGATCTGCAGTAGTGCAAGCTCCGATCTTAATTTTCCTCTCCTTCTGGTTATTTCTTCTTCCTCTGCGGGTGAAATACTGTGCACATTCCCAAAGACAACCTTGTTCATTAAATGCAAACTAAATAAGCACGTGTGTGTACACCTGCCTGCAGCCCTTCACACAAACAAGCACCTTGTTTTGTCTTTCTCAAGTGAAGGTACTGGCAGCATGGATGAGGATGGTGGAAGGGAGGGTAAGGAGGAGGAAAATCTAAAATATCTATGTAAACGTGTTCTCCACACTGTTTGTCTAGAGATGGATGAATGAGTTGAGAAGCTGCTTACTGCTCAAACAATAATGGCAAAGCAACAAATCAGATTCATGTATGTTAAACTGTGTCTTGAGGGGAGGTGTGTTTTTTTTTAAAGCATCACTTTGCTACTTAAAACTTAAATAATCTAAAAAAAACTGTTTTCCAATGAAGTCTATTTAGTAAAGTAAGACAGATTCAGTCCCCGGTAAGAGAGTACAAGGATCCTATTCAGCATGAAATAAGTTTCCCCAAAGATGTCAGATTTCCGAATCCGGAGGTGAAATATGATCATAATTACTCACAGCTATCTGCTAAGTTTGATGGTTGTTTTGTGGTGCATATTTGTGGGCTCTAAATAATGAGGGAAGCTGAGGGACAGATGGTGAAATGGGTGGGTGGAGGGGGAGAGAAAAGTGGAGATAAGTTAAAAATTCTGTGAGACAGATAATACTGGTGTGTTTTTATTTCTGTCACCCCCGTGCTCGATGTCTCTGTCTCTGCCTGCGTCTCCCAGCCTCTCCCTTTAACGCCAGTGCCACTCTTTTCATTAAGACTACCAGAAAAGAAAAGACCAAGATGGTTGTCAAAGGTCGACAGCTACAGAACTTTTCTCTCAACTTCTCTTTTTTTTATTTGTTACACAAATATATCTGTCACTTTTTGTGTGTAAAACTGAGTACAACACTATGGCCCTGTTAAGACGACAACGGTTTCTCTAAAAATGGAAAAGTCTGTTCTTTGCGTTTTAAAAAACTTCCGCGTTTATATGACGACGTTATTGAAATGATCCCCATTCACATGGACCCGCAAAATCTACTGGAAACACTGTAGTATGCATGCCAGGCCAATGGGTGGCAGTGTAAATTTGCAAAACAACACCACAGCTTGACGCCACGCCCCTACGCTGAAGCGCCTTCCTCTACAATGCTGTGATTACAAACCAAAACAAAGAAGACACACTGGTGAAAGCATGCACGGATAACTTTGTCTGGACAGACGACGAGGTGGAGTTGCCACAGTAGATCTACACTTTGCTGGAGAAGCATTGATAAATTCGACAGGATGAGCAGCACAAACAGAGCTCAGCATTGTTGTTGTGACGGTCGACGTTCTCGCACATGCCTAGTGACTGGAATCGTAATGCGCATGTGCGAGAAGTCTCCGTTTCAGGGGAACAGCATATTGCAAGTTTACATGACAACGGAGACGCTGCTGTTTCCAAAAAGTTGCACTCTGGAACCCGTTTTCAAAACGTTGCATTTCCAGGCACCCAAAATGCCGCTGTTGTGTAAACGATGGGCCAAAACGCAACTAAAGTTTTCAGTTGAAATCGTTGTCGTATAAATGAGACCTATAAATGTCTTTCAGGAGAGACTCTCTGGAAATAAACAATTGTTGCGTCTTGTCATTCTCTAAGTGTGGCCATTTAGTACAGTGACTGAATGGAAGCTAAGTTGCGACCTTTAGAACGGCACACTTTTAGTATCAGTCAAAGTCAGAAGTGCAAAAACTCCCTCCAACAACTGCTGACTTTGGGGCCATTGTTGTGTAACAGTGTTTGTTGAGATGTTTGTGTCTGTGTGTGTGTTTTCTTGTCAGCGTGGACTGACGCAGGAACAGGGTCCCCCTCTGTGTCACAGCTGTGTTGTGAGGACACTCTTGAATTATTAAAGCATCTAGCAGAGCAGGATTAAGGTCACATAATCTTTATGAATTATTGATAGAATATAGTCTGAGACTGAAACTGAGAAATAAAGAAGCAGGAGCAGTGTTGCACTACTGAAGGATATGTATCGTGTGTGCATGTTTTAGTTCTCACCTGGAGGTGTTTGACGATGTTGACCACCTCTCGGGTGGAGTAGGGGTATGTGATGGTGCCCTGGTCTGCCATGGACCTCAGCTCTCCAAAGGCGGCCACAAGCTTCTCCAGAGTAGCATCAGGAACGTCGGGGCCGTACTGTTTGAGCATGGCCAGCTCCGCGTGAGGCTTTGGATTGTCAACAGCATGGCAGCTAAAAATATCGCCTGTTGAGACAATAACAATTCATCATTTCCTGTAACGATGTTGCTCCAATATTTGTTTTACTCTTTGTATGCTTTTTTGTGAGAAATGTTCTACCTAAACCTAAAGCCTGGCACTTTGCTGGGCTCTGCAACAAGGACAAACAGTATTATTGAGGCAAACCAGGCCCTGACAATATAATCCAGCTGCAGAACTAAACCTGAAGTTCCGATCTAAACTGCACCACCTACAGTCAACGAAGCAACAGTGGTTTAAACCTGCAGATGCAGACATGCAGCATCTAAAGGCAACAAGTGTTAAAAGCTGCTGTAACTTTGACAGGTCTGGAGAACTTTGAGTAAAACCTGAAAGACCATCAAATTCCACGTTTTATATTGGAACTGACTTTGTACCCATCTCTTTGGTATCCCTGAGGAGTGTCATCTCCTTTGTGTCTGTAATTGCCTGTTGTCAAATTCACCTCTTACGGAAAAATCGCTGACCCCCCTCAAACACGTTTTTGCCGCCCGACATCTGACAAAGTTTTACAAACGCTGACAGCACCTCATCACTCACTTCGAAACAACACAGTGTATCCTGTTGGACTAAAATGTTGTGTACGATTGAAGGTAGATAATTTTGAACTGTCCCCTGGGGGTATGCATGTAACAGTGTGGTTGCATCCATCTAGGACTATGACCTTGTGGGGTGCAGGAATTGACGGAAAACAGTGGATTGTCCCTTCAAAGTTGGGAGAGAGTTAATGCCCCAAGCGAGGGAGTTCAAATATCTCGGGGTCTTGCAGCATCCGCAGTGTTGCAGGCGCTGTGCCGGACTTTGGTGGCAAAGTGGGAGCTGAGCCAGAAGGCAAAATTTTTCCATTTACTGGTCCTTCTACGTCCCAACTCTCACCTATAGTCATGAGCTCTGGGTAGTGACCGAAAGAATGAGATCACGGATACAAGCGGTTGAAATGAGTTTCCTTTGTGGGGTGTCTGGGCTCAGCCTTAGAGATAGGGGGAGGAGCTCAGACATCCACAGGGAGCTCAGAGTAGAGCTGCTGCTCCTTCGCGTCGAAAGGGGTCAGTTGAGGTGGTTTGGGCATTCAATCATGATCTTTCTGGGTGCCTCCCATTAGAAGTGTTCTAGGCACGTCCAACTGGTGGGAGGTCCCAAGGTAGACCCAGAACACGCTGGAGGGTGTTCAGGGTCCCTCAGGAGGAGCTAGAAAGCGTTGCTGGGGAGAGGGACATCTAGAGTACTTTACTCAGCCTGCTGCCCCCGCAATCCGGCCCCCAATAAGCAGTTGAAAATGGATGGATTGATGGTAATATCTGCAATATTGTATCCTTATATGTGCAGACTGGTGAATAAAATTTGGTATGTAAAAAAATCTGGGTTTTTGTGAGTGCAATAGTCATTCTAACTTTAAAATAAATCCTGCCTGCAGCACCCTGGTGGCCTTGGGATTCAGTTGCTGACAAAAACCATGGTTTAAGTCTGCCTGGGGACATTTGCTGGATGTCATTCTCCATCTTTACCTCATTTTCTACCATCTCTACTGTCTCCTGCACTCTACTGCTTCCCTGAGACAGGCCCTTGGTCCTCTACAGATATCTAACATCTGAATTTTGTCATTTGTCGAGTCATGAAAACAGCAGATTATCTTTTTTTTCCTTTAAAACAGATGGGCAGAGAACAATTAGATCAGCTCATCCGACAGGAGCCATATCAGTCCCAATTTCCTCTCCTAATGTATCTGAGCAGCTTAGTTAAGAGTTTGTTATTACATAAAGGAGAAGATAACTGATCTTTGGCTGCAGATTGTGGTTGCTGAGCATGCATGTGTACCTAGAGCTCCAAAAAAGTCATTTCCCAGGAAGGGAAAACCAGGCCGGTTAGCCAGGACCAACATCCTGAAGTCTGGGTGCATGACGATGGTGTTGGGCCTCCCCTCAGCTTCACGTGGATCTTTGGAGGAGACACAGTCATAGTTAGCATGACATAACAAGCACAGCAAAACAAGTCCTTGCACTTCCTGTCTCTGAATCTGTTTCTGCCTGGAGCCTCTTTTTAATTCTTAAGTTTTGATATGATTTGTGTGTCCGAGCTCTAACAGTCCTGATAGCATCGGGAGCTGTAAGTTTGTGTTTATGAAGTCTCAAGGTTGTGTTTACATTCCTCTGGGAGGAAGAGCTTCTCAGGAATGGAGAAGCTGTCAGCAATTACTGCGATTACGTGGGACTACTTGGAAAATATACACATTTACAGTCCAGCAGGATCCAAAATCTACTGGTACCTGTCCATAAAGGCTTTTATCCTAAGCCCCCTTTAGTGGCCTGCATGTGATGTTTTACTCCTGTTTGTCTTCTAGGACATCCAATCCTCAACTCGTCCTTTTAATGGTCCCGCTTCTGTCTGCTCGCTGTATCTGGGACATGTCTAACTGTCAAGGTGTTAAACCCCAAATGTGTGTGTGTGTGTATTGTGTATGTACCTGAGATGATTCTACGTCCATCGGCCAGGATCATCTCTCCGCTCTCCACCAGGGTTTTGAGGATGCAGGTGACGTTAGTGGGAGCTTTGTCGGCCTCGTCGATCACTAATATGTTACCGTGTTTCACTGCCTTCACCTGTGCACACACACATACACACACACAAAACCATCTGGGTAAAAAAGAGGAAAGAATATGCGGATTTCACGACGGTTACAGCTGTGGTGACAGATGTGACTTCTTTGGTGATCTGTCTCATCATCTGACTGTCAGATTTCTTTGTAATGAAGCCATCTTCCCACAACTCAGCGAGGCAATGGGTGAGTCGGTTACTTAGACCAATAAAAAAGATGGCAATAACTATGTAAATAAATTCAGGTTCTATCAAACGAGAGTTTCCCTTTAAAGGGGAAGGGGTTAAATAATGCTCCAAAGTTAGGTTTAATTTCGACAAGTCAAAAACTGACATGGCCATTTTCACAGGGGTCTCTTGACCTCTCCGCTAAAATATGTGAAAGACAATGGGCTCCATGGGTACCCACAAGTCTCCCCTTTACAGACGTGCCCACTTTATGCCAGTGCGACATAGTTTTGCTGTCTCTATGTGTATTCCTTTGAGTATACGCATTGTGAGACATCTCACTCGTGTTACTCTGAGAACCGGCATTATACGAGTAACCTCAAGATTTTTTCATGCAATGTGTATTTCGCCTATTGTATTCAAATATTTCTGCTTACTTGGGTCCCTAACTCGTCTTGGAATTACAAAAATTTGTTATACCTGGAAAGCTGGGACTGTTAAGGAATCAATGAGCCCATTTTAATCATGTGTGATGATGTTATTTATTTATTGTAATGAAACAATTTTTTTTTTTAAATTTGACATTGCTGTATAAAATTACCTATTTTGAGCTTTAGGATAATCACAGCCTCATGAAACTTTGCAGCCACCAACTAGAAACCTTACATATTCAGAGGATGGATATATGTCAGAGGTATATAGAGGTTTCTTAGCAGTTTCCAGAACAGAGGTCTTCCCATCCAATCTCCAAACGGTAAAAGTTTTTAAACAAAATGACAGCAGGGATTTTTCTATGGTCTTCCTCCACATCTTGGTTTCTTAGGAGGGATTTTTGGACCATTTTTTTTATAAAATTCTTGAGTGGTAAAAAATTGCTTAGATTTAGCACCAAATCTGTGTCATAACTGGTACCAACACAAAAATTGTTGCAGCAGCTTACGAGACATAACTGAACATGGGAATGGCCATAATATATTTTAATCATTATGTTCTAATCCCCTATGCAACTTTTAAATCTCTCACAGGCATCTATCCCAAACACAGTGTTTACTACATATAACTAGACATATAACTAGAAAAACTTGACACAGTGCTGAGCTGCATCTCAAATTTATCTCCAGGTTCCCACCTTTCAGATGATGTATACCACTTCTGTGTGGTAGTTACTGTTGACCTGCTATCACCCCTTAAAGATCCCCTGCCTCCCCTAAAGAAAGACGAAAAGGGTCTATGGTAGGGAGGGTGAAAGGAGGAGGATTAGTTTGTATCAATGACCCTTGTTAGTTCCTGATCACATCAGAGAGGTGTACACCCTTCCCACTGCAGATATTCTGACATCTCATGGCGGCATTAATAACGGCCTCATTTCACGTAGGTGTTCCAGTTTTTGCTATTAAGCATGTTGGCTCATTGATGTGGCTAACTGGGACATTCAGTGAAATGGAATATTAATATTTTTAGTTGCACTTGTGCTTTTTCTGCGATTACGAGTCAAAATGTCCGCTGTGAGAAAGGTCAGCTGATGTCAGGACTGAAGGAGGGTCAGTAACATGAGAAGGGTGGATACAGTGTGGGAGCTGGGTGGCAGTGACAGACAGATACTGTTAGTATGATGCTCTGAGTGACGAGATCAAATAAACCAGTCTGTTTTCACATGTGCCTGCCATGTCAGATACATGGACTACTGTTTCATTTGACTGCTGTATCATCAAGCCAATGTGCTGCTGTTCACTGAATGCCACACTGAGCAACAAAGCAGGATGTGTTTGACAACTCTTTTGTCTGCTCCAAAGTAAACTGCTAAATGTTTTCAGTGCTTCCTTATCTGTTGACACGTGTCAACCTTTTCACTTCCATGGCACCTGAGACTTGAAATGGGAAGTTATTGTTGGAAGAAAAAGAGGTTATTACCGCCTCACGGTTGTATGCCACCGCTAACCAGTCAAGTTGTAGTTAAAGTTCACATCCATGTCTGTAAAAACATGGATGCTTTTACACACATCAATTCAGTATCTGACCATATGTCTCCCCTTCTGTTCTTGAGGTATGATGTTGAATAATGGCAAGAGAAGTGTTTTTGCACAACATAATGATGTCATAGTGGACGTAACCTTTGACCTTTAGGATATAAAACGCCATCACTTCCTCAGTTTATCCTGTTACACACTTGTGAGAAATTTTGTCATAATAAGTGTATGAATTTGTTTTTTGAGATTATGTAAGGAAAATGCTCAACTTCAGCTGACACTGAAATGAAGAGTTTCGGAGAACCACAGAGAAAAGTTACAGCCAACGGGGTTACTTTAATCGCAGAACTTAAGCATACAACAGTATACTAGTCTACAAAGTAGACAAGTACTTTTATACTGAGTGTCTGCTCGTTCATGTGCGCGTGTGTGTGTACGTGTGTGTGTGTATGTGTGTGTGTGTGAACACGCTTGGGTCGTATTTTCTGGGAATCCAAAGTTCTCCTGGTTTCCTACTTATTCCTAGAGCTGGATTTCGTGTGCCAATATTTTCTATCTTCTTTGTGTCTTTGGCAAAAACAACTGTTTCTATTGCGAAACTTGGCACATCCGTCCTAACGATCAGGTCACCCTAACCCAGAACGTTCTCCCTCATTTAACCTCCCAAGGCTTGACTTACGCACAAACTACTCAAATGATCAAAACTCCTCTTATGGGTCCTTTTTGCTGCCAAATCTGATATTTGACTAGCTACTTCCTAAACCTTGTGTAACTGATCTTATTTTTAACCTTTAGTATAAAATGATACATTATCTGCCTCTACAGTCACAGGGACTTTAATCTTTGACCTTCGACCACCAAATCCTAATCTGTTCAGCGTTGAGTCCAAGTGGACGTTTGCGCCAAATTTAAAGACATTCCCTTTAGGTGTTCTTAAGATATTGTGCTCACGAGAATGAAGCAGACGAGATCACAACGATCTTGATCTTTGACCTTCGACCACCAAAATATAATCAGTTCATCATTGGGTCCAGGTGGATGTTTGTGCCAAATTTAAAGACATTCCCTTGATATATTATTTAAAATGTTGCTTTCACGAGAATGGGACAGAGGGACGTATGTATGGACAACCTGAAAAGGAATTTTTATGCATAAAAATGCCGAGGCACACTGCTTTCAAAAATTAAAAAGCCTTTAATAAATTGGCTGAGCATCTACACGTTTCTTCTCTCAGTCTTCATCAGGGCCAAGTCAAACCTGTCTTCTTCTTCTTCTTCTGTACTTTACCATGTAATTACATCACAACTTTATGAGGCCACAATGTCAGTGTGTTGTCTCTTGGCAGCAACAGGTTGAAAAGTTTTTTCGCAACCTGAGACTAAAACAGTTTTTTTCATGCAACAGATCTTCTGGTGATGGGTCAATAAACGCACATGGTATGCATAATCAATCTAACGTCATTGATCCCTCTCTCACTGTGTCCAGTGTTCAGCATGACACTATTCCCGAAAAGGTTGTTCTTCTTCTTTTCGGCCCAAATCTACCTTTTGCCCCCCTAAGTCTAGGAATGCCTCCATTGATACCTACTGTAGACTTGTACAAAAAGATGTCATGGGTATTTTAAATAAGAGAAGGGAATATAAAGTGTATAACAACTTGTCCAAAAAGGAACGTGAAGCTTTGACAGAACTTAAAAACGACACCAGCATTGTTATCAAACCCGCCAATAAGGGCGGAGCTATTTGTATATTGAAACGCACTGACTACATAAAAGAAGTAGAACGACAGTTGTCAGATCCTGTCTATTATGAAAAATTAGCAAAAGATCCGACTTCAAGTTTCAAAGGAGAAACTGATGAGAAATTAAAGGTTTTTATGGAAACAGGCGAAATTACAAAAAAAGAAGGTGAATTCATGAAAGTGTCACACCCTATATATATATATTCTCAGAGTGTTTATGATGTACTTTGTACTGAATTGTTACCCTGGATTGAATTTGATGTTTGTTTTTTTCTGGTCGATGTTTTTTTAAAAAATAACCCCAGATGATATTTGGATGATAACCACACCTGTTGCACACAACGTTATAAATAGAGATGTGGTTTGCATTTTCCAACATTCAGACCTGACGAAGATCCCTCTAGGATCGAAACGTTGTTCATTAAAGTTTGTGGCATGGAGTAAGTGTGCAGGCTCTACCTCTTTTTCAAGCAAGAGGTTCCACTGCCAGTTAAATACCCGCAGGACCAGGACTGGTGACTGATAAGAAAACTAGTTTCTAGACTTTATCCTTTTTACAGGGCTGTGCAACCCTGGCTGGTGTCAGCACTCTGTCTGTGCACAGATTTAAAATAATTACCAAGAGACATAATCCTGTAAACAAATGAAGTGTGTGTCTGTGTGTTACTAACTGACCAGAGGGGAATCCTCGTACATGATGATGCCGTCCCGGACTGAGGGCTGCAGGGTCAGAGTCTGGACGGTTGTATCTCTGAAACAGAAGAAAACAGAGTTAACACTGCAGATAAAATCAAATTTATCTTTTGCTTTTGTGTATATCATGTCTAGGGGTTTAGTAATGACACTGACCTCCAGGGGTGGTTTCAGTGCACCGATCTCACATGTTTACAGAGCATCTGCATGTTTCTGTGCAGCGTTTCTTTACCTGAACACCATTTGATCACCGAAGATGCAGGCCAGTGAAAAAGGGTGGCAGTAACACTGTGTTTGAGTTCAACAGGCCAGCAACACAAACATAAGCACCTCCCCAATAACTTTGATTCCCTCATGGTGCCCAAAATTATCGCTCCCTCTTTCTCTGAACATCTTTCTCTTCAACCCACCTAGTAGTCCTCCCTCCAGCACCCCTCTGTCTCCTCGATATCTCTCAGTGTGACCCAGGAGCTGTCCTAGTTTCCTTCCTGGCCGGCTTCATCTCTCTTGCTTTTCTGAGCCACATCTCTGTAGGCTTTCAGTCACGGGCTCCCAAAAGCCACATGCACAGATCTTCCTGCCTCTGCCCTGGTCTAATATTAGCTGCTGCTACAGTAGCTAACCAGGCCACATCCGAGCCCAGCTCCACTTCGACTTTCACAAGACTTTGACAAACTAAACACACGCACGCAGACTGAGAGGAGAAATTAGTTTGGCTCTACATGTGAATGTGCAGCTGATGCTTGACTGTAGCTTTAATCTCATTACCCGCTACAATGAGATTTATCTGATACTTAAGTTCTTCAGGTTTGAGGACTCTTTTATTGGCATCCTGTTTGGTGCCTTTCTCCCATCAGCGAGTCACTGACACGTAAAACGCTGCCTTCTTATTAGTGCCAAGATCAATACGAGGCCCATTGCTGCCTCTGATTGATCGTAGCTACATTCAGCAGCAGGGCTGATTTGACACACGCAACACACTGATCTGTGGAAGAGAAACTCTGACCTAATTTTCCAGGAGGTGTGATTGTGTGAGTATTTATAGAAGCTGAGAAGGAGAGGACTTCTTCAAATGGTTCTTCTTTAAAATGAGCGTGTGAAGTCCTTGTTCTGGTGAAGGATGGCCTAATTTACTGAGGACCAAAATAGTTTTTGACACCCTTTGATGAGAAGGCCAAGGCTGGCAGGGTAGTAAGAGAAAATGCTGGCTGCTCACATCTCCCTTAAATAGTGCTGTGGCTGTGTTCCTCCTCTCGGAAAACTACAAGTACTTAAAAGAAACATATGTGATGATTACTCCTGAAGCGCATCATCATTTGCCAACCACAGTACAGACAGTTGGACTGTTTCAGAAACTGATATCGTCTAGTTTGGGAACTTTTAATGCACAACAATAATAAAACAGCCCTCGATAATTAATTGATAATGTATTCGTGAGCTATTCTGGTGACTCAGACATGGAAAACTCTAAACATGAATACAGATTCAAAAGAGCTGTCTGAATGAAACTGAACTGAAAAGAACCTATTGTGCTTTTTAAGAAGAAGATATTCAAAGACAGTTTGTGACTGTGACCCTGAATAGAAAAAGTCAGACAAAAGAGAGGCTGCCTGGAGAAGCTCAAAACACTGAAACAGGATTATAGAAGAGAATAAAAACCACATTGACTGAGGATTCTTCCAGAATCTCTTAAAAAATAACCGTACATTTATGTGTGAACATGTACAAAGCCCTGTTAGCCAGGTCAGAGCCAGCACTGTTTTGGTGATGTATCGCCTCATCGGTGATGCCTTGAGACAACGGTGCACACACTGACATCACAAGCCGAAAACTCTGAGCCTGTTTGTAGCTGGTAGGTCTCGGGTGATCTGATCACAAGTGAACAGCACTAAATATAAGTGTAAACGATCAATGAGACATATTCCCATCCGATCACTAAAACTACTTGCCGAGGTGGTCTTGGGTAAATTTGACCTGAGCCTGCAATAACAGCTATGGGCTCTGAAGTCAGTTTGACATAGTGGCCAACGTGGAAGTACAACTGGGTCCGTCACATGATGCCATGTTGCCCAAGAAGACTTTTTCCCATAGACTTTGATTGTGAAAGAGTCGTCTGTAAATTAGTGGATCCATTTTTCTTAGCATCAAAACCCCGTAAAATGACTGGTTTCACTATTGGGATTTGATCCAATTGGTCCGACAACACTTTTAAGTCCAGAAGAGCTGCACAATTAAATTATTTTTAATCTCATTCCCGTTGGCGGAGGGCTAAACTGGAAGTAGCCACTTGGCTGGTGGAAGTTAGCCACCCAGCTGCCATACGTCTCAAGTGCACTTGATCTATGGGCTCAACAATGCTGAAGATCTGGGTATCTTCATACTGTGGAAACTGAGCTTTTTGTCTCTTCACACATCCATGATTTGACCATCAACACTAATGTGTCCTGATGCTTTCTCAACAAGAACATAACAGGAAATACGTCATCTATGCAGGACATGGCGGTTGTTTCGGCGACAGTGTGTCAACACTCTATAACTTGCCCATTTTATGACGACTTGGATGATGTAATGCTTGACTGACCGTTGTTTTTGCACTGTGGATTCTGCTGAAAGGGAGATCCCCAGCTATACAGACACAGCTGCTTACGTGACTAGTGATTAGCTAGTGAGTGTGGACGTAATAACTGTATGCAGGGCCCCTTGACCTTTTGGCAGAATTTATATAGGCAGTAACGAAATCTAAACAGTGGTCAGCTGGAGACGCATATGGGGCCGTACACGTGCCGCAGTTTTGCACCCTTAAAATAATTGATTTAATGTAGATGAGCAGCATGCCAGGGCAATGCCGCCAGAGTGCCTATTTTTCAGCAGAACCCTGAGATTAACTTGGTTCAAATTTTGGTACACAGCAGTGCACGCCGCACGCATGTCATGTGACGAGGACCAACCAATCAGAGCTGACAGGTATCTTTTCCTTCTTCCATAAATATCAGTGTGTGATAAATATTGATCATTTTGGTGCAGAGCTGCCAGAGCTTTACGTCTGTCCCACAGACAACAGGCCTACACACAAACAGCACCTGGAAGAAGATCAGCTCTGCACTCAGGACTTCAGGTAAATAGGCTATGATACGGTGCTTGTTAAGGTCGCTTAGCAACCTCAGAAACAACCTGCCGTCGCGCTCTTGAAAGCTGGCACAGAAAAGGCACAAGAGTAGCGCCCAGCGCCCGACCTCGCGGATTCCAGGTGGTTATAGACACAGCATCTTCACCTTGGAAGGAGTTTCACAAAAGTGTTTTCAAAGCAGTGTGTGTGGATGAAAGGCCAATGCTATGTAAATAAAAAAAAAAAAACTTGTACTTGTGGATTGGGTCACAGTTTAGAGTTTGGGTAGAATACTTGTGTACACTCTTAATTCAACATGTTGACTGTCCTCACCTGTGCAGCTGCAGGTATTCTCTGGGCCTGTTCAGAAGGTGCAGAAATCGGTCCACTATTTTATTCTTACCCACGCCCTGCAGAAGGAAACAAACATTCAGTAACCAACACAGCTTAATGACATCAATCTTAATACAGCGACTGTGTTTCAGTGACAGAGGCTGTAAAGAGAGATAAAGAGGTGTCAGTTCCATGTGTAGGGAGGCAGTGTTGAGAGTGTGTCCCTTATTTTTGATGGTGCTATGTTCTGACAGGGAGCTGCTCTCCGGGACTCCCACCGGCTTCCCACAGAGCCTGGCTCTCCTGGATGGCTGCTGAGTCCCTCTGCCAGTCTGTCACACCTCCAGTAAGCCGCCCTGACAGCTCCTAATGTCTCAGCTTCGCCCATGCGTGGTCATGCACTCAGATTTGCAAATAGCTTCTTTCACCCAGTCCCTCTCTCAAATGCACACACACTCTTAAACATGAACACAGAAACACACGCAGACAACCTCCCCTGGGCTGCCTGTACAACCATGTCCACTTTCACTCCCTCCTCTTCCTCCTCCTTAACCCTGCCCATTAGGGCCTGACTGGGGGCACAGTGTCCTTGGGGAAGTATTACATGCATCCTGATGCTCCCAGTGAGCTGTGAGCGGGTGGGTGTGAAGGGTGACATCAGGGTGCAGGGAGCTTGTTTCATAACTCTTCCTTCCATGCTCACACAGCGCTGACATGTGTGGCCTACTTTACTGAGACCCACTAAATGAGCTAAACCCCCCGCAAGCACGAGTCTAAGCTCGGTTTATGTTGGAGAAAAGTGGGATCGTGACAGTGATCATAATTGGACCTCTATGGATAAAGGCTTTTGAGGCCCAGTCTCAACATCACTCTTTTCTGGGTGCAGGAGACTTTTAAAAGAGCAGTTCACCCCCAAACCAGAAATATATTTTTTTTCTTACCTGTAGTGGTATTCTTTAATTAAGTTTTGGTGTGAGCTGCAGAGTGTTGGGGATATTAACTGTAGAGATGTCTGCCTTCCCTCCAATAGACTGGAACTAGATGGCACTAAAATAAAAACATTCATAAAACTCAACAGCAATGTCTCTTTCCAGACATCATGACCTGGTTACTTAAGATAATCCACAGACCTTGTTGTGAGCAGTTTCATATAGGAACTATTTTCTTTCTACTGAACTACATGGAAAATGAGGGCGGCACAGTGATGCAGTGGTTAGCATTGTCATCTCACAGCAAGGGGGTTCCTGGTTCGAACTTGGGGTAGAAGGTTCAAACCCAGGGTGTGGGAGAGCCCTTGAGTGTGGAGTTTGCATGTTCTCCCCGTGTCAGTTTTCTCTGGACTCCCACAGTCCAAAGACATGCAGGTTAATTGGTGACTCTAAATTGTCCGTAGGTGTGAATGTGAGTGTGAATGGTTGTCTGTCTCTATGTGTCAGCCCTGTGATAGTCTGGTGACCTGTCCAGGGTGAACCCTGCCTCTCACCCAGTGTCAGCTGGGATCCAACACACCTGACTCCCAACAGGATAAGCAGTTACGCAAATGAAAGAATGAACTATACTAGCCTAACAAATCACCGCGCAGAAGGAAGCGTACATCTACCGTTCATCAAAGCACACCCCCATTCGTAAAGCAATCTGTTCATTCACTTTCTTTTAAAAAGCAATGACACTGAGATCCAATATGGTGCAACGCTGCAGGGAAGTGGTGAGACCTTCCTGTCAGAGAAGAGAGTTGGCTGGTTGCCGTTGGTTTTCTTTGTTTTCTCATTTGTAGTCTGTGTGTACATAAATCCATTGCTCTCTTGATGAAATCACCAGGTAATCAATTCCTGGGAGTTCTTCCGATTATGATAGCGTGTTCTGGGTAAGGTAAGCCACAACTGACTTGACGGAAAATGCAGACTGGACTTGACAGTATTCACATGACTCACAGGTGTTACAGTGTGGTAACGTTATTCTTACAAGTGAATGGGGCTGAACTTAGATAAAAATTACTCTATTGAACTGAGATCTATCTGTTCAATTGTTTTATAGTTTTTTGGCCTATGCTTTTGAGTATGTGTTCTTGAGGGTTCAAGATATGAATATTGTGATTTATGATGCTCTATGTTTCAATCCTGTGTGGTGTGAAAATATCATTCAGTACTGACCGAAATGGCATCTCATGCAACCAGTCATACCGTCACAAGCTCACCTAGAACCACTGAGCTAATAGACTCACAAGTCAGTCTTTAGACACTTTGCTTAACTAAAGACTGATGTCTTTCTCCCAGATTTTGTGTTTAGATGGGCGGATACAATTTCAGAGTTTAAAAAAACTCCCTACATTGCAGAGCCAATAGTAAATCCGCAGGGCGGTCCTTTGGTGGCTCGCTGAACTCTTGTGCTCGTAAACATAGTCGGACTGCGTTAAAAGTTTTAAACAAAGTCGCTGTAAGTCCTTCATTTCCACAATCTTGTGGACTGAGCACACATTTGATAAAACAGAGTTAAATCTCTCGGCATCCATTTTCAAGCTCTCTGTGTGTTTGTTTCCTTGCGGACGAGAAAAGGGGGAGCGCACATTTCCGGGAGGGCGTGTCCTTGTAAAAAAATGCAAGAGGCGTTGCTTTGTTGCCGGCCGTTTTCTCCGGTGTGTTAAACACACTTTAGAAAGGAGTGTCCCCAGACTATCAGAAGAGCTAACTGACGTTACAGCTCAACCAAGAGGGATGTGATTAATATTTACATTTCGCAGCGTCACAAGCCTTTGCACACTCCTTCTGCATGGTGATACAGTTGGCAGACAGAAAATAGCTTCTACATGAAACTGCTCACAACAAGTAGATTATCTTGAGTAACCGGGTCAAGATTTATGGAAAGAGAAATTACTGTTGGGTTTTTCAAAAGTGTTTTTTGGGGGTTTTTTTTGGCACTTTGAGCACCACAAGCTGAGTGCCGTCTAGTTCCATTATACTGGAGAGAAGTCAGACTTCTCTACAGCTAATATCTCCAACACTTGGCACCTCACACCAAAACTGTCTAGACTGATAAATAGCACTACAGGTAAGAGGAAAAATATGTGTTTTTGATTTGGGGGTGAACTGTGTCTTTCAGCACAGCAGGGAGTTGCACTATAAATGATGTCACTCACCTGGTTTCCGACCAAGAGGAGGTGCTCTCCTAATAGAAAGTCTTTCAACATGTCTTCCATCACCCTCATGTGCTGCAGAGAGATTTAAACAGACAGACAAATCAGAAATTAGCTTTATGGACTCACACATGTGTCAGGCAATGTGGTGAACTGTATTTCACATATAATGAAAAAGTATTGTTGTTGCTGTAAAACCATATGTTTGTGCAACGTCTGTTTTCCCCTCCCCTCTTCCCCCTTTGCTTTTTACAACTGCGCCTCTACTGTGAAGACAGAAAAGAGGTCATTGAAAAAGTAGGGCATCTTCATCCCATCTCACCCTCTTCCAATCTTATTTCAGTCTCCAATACAAGCAGGCAGAAGAAAAAAGGGCAGAATGAGGACAGAGAGAAAGAGAGTGGGAAAGAGAGAAATCTGGGTCACATGGCGCCATCAGTATTGCCAGAGGATGTCAGAGTGTCATTCCCTTAGCTGGTTCATCCCTGGAGTCTGGCCAGCAACACATGAGACATCAACATCATTGTAAACAGAATATAGAAATGACTCACCTGCTAACATCTGACATCTACCTGACTAAGGCTATGTTGCTATATCCAAATCTAATGTGGGCAAAAGTCTTTTCAACACCACAAAAATCCAAACCTGCTGTTATTTGAATTTATGAGCTGAGCTAAATGATAATACTTTGACATATGTCTTTACAGGCTGCAACTAATCATGGGGCGTGAAGCTCGTCACAGTCACGTGGGATTGATGTTAAAGGGATGGTTCAGATTTTTTTGAAGTGGTGTTGCATGAGGTGCTTCTACTTAATCAGTGTGTTACCTACAGCAGATGGCGGTTGCCACCCCTGCAGTATGGAGAAGCAGGCACAACTACTGACCATTACCTAAATTCTCTTCCAAGCCAGACTCCATTGGCAAAAACAGTAATTTAACCTCGCAGAACGTGAGAGCTGCTGGTCTACCGCTGCCTCTATCAGTCAGTTTGTTTATGTTAATGATTGACTTTGGTGTAGGGCTGTACTGAATACCTGAAACTTGGATTGAGGGTGGGGTTAAATGAGAGAAGAGGACATCAGTTGAGGCACCTAAAATAATGTGACAATCAGCCACTTTGACAGCATGCAGGTTGCACGTTAGCCACATTAGCTAGAAAAAACAGAATTCTAAGCAAGATGCTTTAGATTCAGTAGATTTGTGACATGCCAGTTTCCACTGGCATATCTGCACAAAATCTGAAAACAATCCAGATGCCTGATATTTTTTTTTGCCCTTTACTGGATAGGACAGTATGAAGAAGGAGAAAGAGAGGGGATGACATGCAGCAGAGGGCTGCAAGTAGGAGTCGAACCCTTGGCCACAGCGGCAAGCATGTGGCCTTTGTACATAGGGAGCCTGCTCTACTAGGGGAGCTACTCTGTGCCCCGATGCTTCATGTTTTTATGTTAAAACTGTCCTAGGTTCAGTAGTGCAGGACAGCTTGTGACAGACGTAAGATGAGGGCAAGTCAAACTCACAAACCTATCACTATTTTCAAATGACCTTGTCTGAGAATAACTAAAAACAATTAGTCAGACAACTCACGTTTTAAATGTTTATTTCAAAAGAAAAATAAAGTTAGAATTTGGCGTCTAGACTCCGGCCTCATTGCTCACTGCAGATATGTTTACATGAGATATTGGGGAGTGATGATTAAATATTTCCCCCCTTAGCAGGTGCCTGCAGGTGGATGCTGGTGGAGGTGGGGCTGACAGAGCGAGCAGCAGTACTGATGCAGGGCAGCAGCAGCAGGAAAGGCAAAGGGAGAGCTGGGAAGATTTTTCTAGCTTAAAAAGACCGCCAGATTGGGAGGGAGTGTTTGTGTATGAATCAGTGCAGCTTGAGTTGACTGGCAATGAGCAAAGCTTCAAAGCATTAAGGTCCGCCCTTCTTTAGTGAATCCTAACTAACCCTTTAAAACAGCAAAGTCACACAATTAAAAAATAAACCAGCTGATCGAGGCAGAGGTAGACCAGCAGCTCCTGTGTTATATGAGGTATAATTACTGTTTTAGTCTAAGGAGTCTGGGGGCTTTGAAGAAGAGAGCAAAGATGGATATAATGGTTTCAGTTTCCCACTGGAAAGTGCTGTCTGACGGCAAGGTAAAGTGGTTAAAATATACTAAATACGGCGTACACTTAAACTGATAGGGATTTTTTTTAGGTAGCTAAAATATATGTTACTGCTGCCCCCATCTATCACAGCACATTGCTTTGCTTCTGTGGTGGTACTCCAGCCTGCTTTTCTAAACTGATGGTGTGCAGACTGACATCTACACTATGTGATACACTGACTATGGAAAAGTACCTCATACAACCCCACTTAAAAAAAAATCCAAACAAGAGATCAATAAATATAAATACTGACACTACAATTTTGTATTTAGAGGCTCAGTAACTTAATGTGTGTTTAATACTAGAAGTTAAAGTTGCATTCACAAACATTTAAAGATGGAAGAAGAGTCTAAGAGCCCGTTGCTGAAAACTTCTCTCTGACTTCAGCTGATCTCTCCTGTGTGTTTTTCTATAACCACACAGCCTCCGATCGCTGCCAGCGCAGAGGCGAGCGCACTTCAGCATTCAACACGTACTGTGACAAAAGTAGGACTGGGAGGAATGTGGAGAAAAGATTTCACTGAGTGCTTGGAGTTCTGCCTGTTTTCACACCCACAGTATGCACACTTGGACAATCGCTGCATAAGGCGGGGGAGACTCGTATTTTTGGTGTCTGAAAGTTACAAGAACTGGCAAACCCGAACCTTCCCGACTTTTCTCTGCTTCCATCCTGTCTGAGCTGCCTGACTCTGAAAGAACATGACGTCAGTCTCTGTCTGTTTATGGATCTAAGATATGTGCGGTACTGACTTTGCATGACTTTTGCTCTTTCTATAAGGATCTCAACTACAGCCACTCAGTGAAATCAAAATTGATGTTTTCCTGCTGCACACTCAGAAATAGAGAGCAGAGTTAAAGTCAGATTGCTTTCTAATCCAATAAAATCCATCAATAGCAGCAATCAGAGGTCAGTTACAGTGTACTGGGACAGATTTCACTGCCAGGCCACGGAGGAACAACACAGAGCACGGCCCTGGAAAATATCAGCTAATACCAGAACTAAAAGTAAAATCCTTCATAATGAAATAATGTCACACTGAAACAGGGACAAATTACTAATAACAAGGAAGACAGAGGAGTGAGGCTGAAGGGAAGCTGGTGTTTGACCTCTGTTGAACCAGCAGTGCTCTGAACATTCTGTGGTGAAGGATACACACAGTGATCTTCCTCAGTCTGAGAGAAATTGTTTCTAATCCAGCTTTTTGCCCTTATGTAATAAAATCTGGGTCATGGCCTGGACATAAATGTCTTTTACAGCCCACTTCCACACTCACACGGGGATTGGTTCAATGAAGCCTTGCAGATACAGATTTGGTTTACAGTTACGGAGTTATCACGGAACATACCATGTGACAGTAAAAATGTGTCTATTTGAGAGCAAATCGGGACTGTATTCTCACATGATCTCGTGATTCTCGTGTGATCTCGCGAATCAAGCAGCCTTGCAGGAAGAGGAAAGATTGAAGCTGTAAATTCAGAAACCTGAAACACCTGTATTGTGAGTCAGGGTGTTGTTACCTGTGGATTATCGTAGAAGAGCACGTCTGGAACCTTCATTTTGTCATTGGGGTTGTACACTGGAGCAGACACACTGCCGATAGTCAACACACCATCCTTCACCGAACCTAGAGAAGTACAGGAGATGGAGACGATGTGTGTCATCATTAAACAGTATCTGCAACAAAAAGTATGCCAAAATGGATCACACAAAGCTGCAGGAGGCGTGGACACATTGCAGGTCAGAAAAATACTTTTAACTCAGACTTTTCACACACTTACTGGCTGCTTAAATGAAGTCAGGCTCGTCGTGTAGCACAAATCGGTGCATAAAAATTAACCGGAATGAAGGAAATGAAGTGCTTGACACTTGCCTCAGAATGCCTATTCATTATGTGTCCCTTCAAACGTTGGAAGAAACCTACAACTTTGTATTTGTGTGATTGATTGTGGTGAGCCTGTCTGGGCCGACTTTTTGTCCCAGTCCACCCCTGGCCTTTGGGATCTTAAATAGTCTTCTGCTGTTCGTTACTAAGCAACTCCACTACAACACAGTCACTTCTCCAATATCATTTGCTGATGAAGAGCACTGTTCCTTACACCCAGACCCACATTTCTGAGACTTGTTTTTGCTTTTTTAACCTCTGATCTTGTGAGCTTAACCCCAATTTATAATAAATTCTTCTGACGCCTCGTCATCTTCAAATTTTGATACTAAAGGGCTGGATAGTCAGTGCTGGTGGCGCGCATCAATATTACTGTCACTTACACATTCTTTAGCATGGGAAGTAACATCTGACACTGACAACCATCTGCTAATTAAACTATATTTACTCTATGAAATGTATTTAGAAACACTGAGAAGCTGAATCGGTCTTATCTGGATAGATGAGACTTACAGCTGAAGTCCTGAGTGTGTTCTGCAGGATCCGGTGTGTCCTCTATGGAGCAGTTGGAGAGGCTTTTTTCAAGAGAGGCACGGGCCAGGCTGGGCAGGAACCTAACACACACACACACACACACAATTATATCACATTAAAAAAGGTTTTATCAAACATGAACAAAGTGCATCACAACCCCGATAAACACAGAGACTGGGAATGTGAGAGTGTGTGTGTGTGTACCTGGAAAGACAGGCCTTATTGACAGCGTGAGCGATGCTCTCCTCGGGGTACTGAGAGAGACGGCGACAGATCCTCAGCAGCTGTCTGGTGGACAGAGACGAGGCCAGAGACTGTGCCTGGAGACAAACACCATACACCAATAAATGACTTACGTCACACACGTAAACAGACTGGTAAGGGCGCGCACACACACACACACACACACACACACACACACACACACACACACGTGCACTTACTGTGGGGTCGTTTGTCTTGCGGAGGCTGTGTGTGAGGTGCAGGAGCTGCTCTGCTGCTTCTTTTGGAACATTAGGAGTCTGAAAAGTGAGAGAAAGAAAGACAGAAGGACTGATGAAGATGATGGCTTTTAGATGAGGATACAGCTGATACACTCAGCTGCTCTGTTGCTGGAATTGTTTACCTATTGACACAACTTTAAGATGTCGGTGTTAGTGCTGTTTTACAGTGTTCAGGGATACACCAGTTACACCAGCCCAGTCACCAGAGGATAATGTTTCCGCAAACCACGTTTGTACATTTGTATGTTTCTTATGTATCATATCATCATTTCTTGAGTAACACCTCGGCTAGATGGCTGTCAAACTGCAGACCACTGTTCAAGACACACTAGATGAAATTGAATGGGTTTTTTTTTTAAGTCATCAAGCTGTTTCAAGCAGCTTTTTCAGCTCCAAAAATGGTTCTTTTTACTGACCTGTTGCTGCGTTTTCTGCCAGGAATGAGTCACTAAAGGCAACTGCTTTTAACCGCGACATTGCTGCGTTTACAGCTAGGACTGTGCCACCAACAGTGGGCATTTTAAGCCAAAACATGATCTTTTCTTGTCATAACCAAGTTGTTTTTGTGCAAAAACATAACCACAAGCTAGCTACAGAGTTGTTGAAAGGTAAGGAAATGTTAAGTTTCGACACAGCGCCCACATTCATCAAAACAAAAAAACCTCTAATCTGTACAATCACAGCATAGAGCTACTGTGGTGACAATGACCCAAATGTTGAGGAGACATTTGGGTCATTGGGACAGAGGAAGAAGCGGTCATATTCGGATGGAGAGCACATGTCGTGAGAGAAAAGGGAGATGAAGAGGAGGAGGGAGCTGTCACCAAGCCCAAGTGGGAGCCCAAAGGACAAAAAACTTTGGCAGGGTCATTACAAAGAAATGCAGGTGCTGCCACAGCCACAGCCAACTGTTCCTGCTCCATTTTGTTCAGAAAGATCTAAAAGTCTCTCCTTAAAGATCATAGTAAGCACAGCATCATCGACGCACAAGTTTGGCCGTGGCATCCTTAGTAACCACCTTCAGGCCCCAACCAACAACATATCACCAAATGTCTTTGTTGAGTGGTTAAGATGCTAATCATGTAACAGCAGTGTTTCTCTCGCTGTGTTTTCTCTCTCCAAAAGCCACAACAAATCCACAACACAGCCTGAAGATGACAGAGGAACCACAGGGACATAAACTTTATGTCTGAGCCAGATTCACTTTTAACAACCCAAACCAAAAAATGCTCCTGAGCAGCTTCACGACATGTAACCACACAACAGGTGAACCAAACCATACAACACAACATCCCGGTGAATGGCCAAACAAGGTCTGTGCTTCACTTTGTGCTCAAGTGTGTGTGTGTGTGTGTGTGTGAGGCCAACAAGTTGTTTAACATTACACCTTACAGCATCACTGCCAAGCCACAATAATATTGTGACAAACTCCTGTTGCTGAGCTCCACAAAAGTACGATAATCAACTGTCACATCCTTGTTTACCAACTCAGGTTGTGTTGTATTGAGTCCTGGCTCTGGAAGGAGCTCTGCGTATACATATCATTTTTCTTACCCTGTGATGGCCCCTGCACTAATAAACTCTGCACAGAACTGTTGGCAACTCTCCCTTCCCTCTAACTTGTCAATCACACATCAAAGCCAGCGTCCGGGTAAAGCAGTGATTCATATTTGGAAACTTCATGACAAAACAATTTGTTCAAAAGCGTTAAGGCAAGAAACAGAAAATGCTTCAGTTAAAGAAACAGCAGCAAAGCACATAAGAGTTACTGAAGACTTTTTGCTTTAACTTCTTATCATGAAGTAAATATTGATGTTGATGTAACTCTGTCTGCCACCAGGCGCTTTCTCCTAGAAAACTGAAGACCCCATTTACAGTGTAAAGGAAGTGCATCAATCACTGTGCAATCAAAACAGGAAGAGGATATGGCTTTTTTCTTTCCCTGGTAGCTATCAGCAGCTACCCCAGTTACCAAGGAGTGTCAAAGAGAAAGTTCTTTGCAGTTACTACCCCCAGTATAAATGGCAGATGATGGAACAACCAATGTTATGGTGGAAAACAAAATGCAGTGTCTCCTGTATTGTTAGTAGTTTTTAGACAGAGGAAAATGGAAAGTGATCCAGCAGTAAAAAGTGCACTGAGTACATCTGCCCACCCTGGGGAGCCATTTTAGAAATGTTCCAGAAGCTAAGAAAAACACGCACTTCGCCTATTTTGACAATGACGCTGTGTGTTGTACAGAACAGATCCAGTTTTCCTGCCAACAGGTGATGTGAAATATATAACTATGAGGACAAATACATTTTTAATAACTCAATTACAGCCATTAATCTTCGATCCATGTCGTTCATACCTTTTCTAAGGCGACAGCAAAACGGAGTACGAAATAAAAACAATAAACACAATTAAAACAGAAAAACAAACCAAACAGTTTTGCTTTTGTGTGTGTGTGTGTGTGTGTGTGTGTGTGTGTGTGTGGAAGGGGGGGTGGGCAATGGGACTTTCTTTCAACTTTGGGTAGAAACGCTGCACTCAAACCGTCACATCTTACATGTACAAGTGCTGAAGAACAACAACAACGGACAAGAAATTTGTTAAAGGCTCTCTAAGTCTTCCTAAGCTTGAAAAGTTTTTGTCACATACAGCAAACATCTCCTCACGATCCGCTAGCTACATGTCCTCTGAATATGCTGTGAAAAAGTCCGGTCTCTGTAGGCCCAGGCTCCGCAAATGGCAACAAAAACACTTCACTTCTGTTTACGTTCAACAATGTTATCAAACACAACGGAGCTAGCTTGCCTTTTAGCCTCATTGTAGCCTGTAGCTCTAACTGCCTCTCTGGGCACTGTGTTCATGTGTGTGTGCTTGCTTTCGCTGGTCTCGCGCCGGCTGGTTGGTGCAGCCTGGACCAAAATGTTTTTGTTGCCATTTGCGGAGCCTGGGCTGCCCACAGAGACCGGACTTCTTCACAGCATATTCAGAGAACATGTAGCTAGTGGATCATGAGGAGATGTTTGCTGTATGTGACAAAAACTTTTCAAGCTTAAGAGGACTGAGAGAGCCTTTAATATACTGTATATATATTAACGCTTTGGTGGACAACGTAGCCTACTCACTAACTTACTTATGTGAGAAGCACAAATATCAAGACAAAACTACTAAATTAACAAAATCTGCAAGTTTACAAAATCGGGGAGGCAAAACGCTCTGATTCTGAAATGTTGCCGGCGTGGTATGACACCATGTGGAGCACGGAAGGATGGAGAGCTGCGACAGCGTCTCTCCTGGCTCCCTTGTAGCAAAGATAGTGGCAAAGAATTCATCTTGTATCATGACTAATGTTAGTGGATTCAAACAAATCAGGCATGGAATTAATCTGTTGATGCTCTGGTTAAAAATGAGACCAGACTTTTCTATGGATGTCGGTAAACAGTAAGTTTTGTTGTTTTTAGCCTAACTTATTTGCGGGAATCATGTGGCTCTGTGAGGAGGAGTGAGGAGTCAGTGACAGTATTAAACAGTCAATAAAACTGTTCTTTCAACAAATGAATCTCTGCAACCACAAGAGGTCTTGATCATATAGTCATAAATGTGCACACAAATATCAGGCTGATTGGTCCAGTAGTTTGTGTAACTCCTTCATCTAAATGGACGTGCCAAATCATAGCTAATGGCATGGAATTTGTGTTTGTGTGTGTCTCACCAGTCCCTGTATGAGGTCCATCTCCTCGGCTCTGGCCATGGGGGTGACAGAGTGGTAGAGGAACATAGTGAGCAGCTCTGGGCCCAACCACTGCTGACCTCTGCTGTTGCTGCTGCCGCTGCTGCTTGTACTGGCGCCCACAAAGGGGGGCTCCGCCAGGGCCAGCACCCTGAATGATGGATGGATGGGGAAGATCGACCTGAAAACACACACAACGGACACCAGTTACACACTGGTTTCACATCTGTTCAGCCATGTTAAATTGGATATAGAGTGCAGGTGCACACAGCGTTTGTCACAGATATATGTGTGTGCATTTGTGTGTGTGTGTGTGTGTGTGTGTGTGTGTGTGTGTTTGTCCCACCCAATCTATGTCAGGGACAAGAGCATGACTTCTGA